>NC_048290.1:12341150-12659483 GCF_009762535.1 Notolabrus celidotus | reverse complement strand
AGCATTGCACCTCGCAGTACTTAAGTAGTTACAGCGGCAAGGAAAAACTTCCTTTTAACAGGCAGAAACCTCGAGCAGAACCAGACTCATCTTAGACAGCCATCTGCCTAGACTGAGTTTACAACAAAGTTAATATGTGTAGAAAAGGCCCCAAAGTTATGTTAAATCCTGTTCGATTTCAGTTCTGTTTCAGTTATGTGGTAGGAGCTTACCCAGCTAGTGTTTGACTGTGAGTGAGGGATGCCATGCGGTGATGAGTAGCTGGTGCAGTGAGAGACAAGTGATAAAAGCTGGATGTGCGTGAATGAAAGAGTGAGTATTAATCTAAAAGGATAATTGTAATAGGAACGTTGATTTATTTGATGTTGCACTGTGAACAGTTATTGAGCCACCGTTTGGAGTGTAGATGTTCACCATGTGTTCATTGTGTAGATTTGCAGACATCTCTGGGTAAGCTATTGCGGTAGTATAAAGAAGTGTTTTTATGGCTTTACCTATTTAAGATATATTTGTTGTCCCTTTTCTTTGTAGAAAAACCACACACACACACCGAGTAAAACCCAAATCAACCAACTTACGACATTTCGTGTGCTTGAGAATTTGGCCTTAAGTGGTGTTCTGGCCGACACCCCTGTGTGAACCTGGTGAAAGTTCACAAACTAGTGTCCAGACGGAGTTATCAACATTATCTCCACTACATATGGTTTGATTGTTACATTTAGGGTTTTGCATAAACTTCAACGTTCAAGATAAAACATGTTTATTAGTGAGTCTTTCAAATATTTGTAGGTGGCCCTAGCCATTTCCACTATTATTAGTCTTCATGCCAAGCTAACATGGAAATGAGTGTTCAAAGTATACTTTGAGCAGATAGATGAGAATACTAACACTCATCTTATATCTATCAGGGTGGAAAAGTATACAGTTAGATGTCTTTTTTAAAAAAAGCCTGTAAAGGCTAGTTGATTCTCATATTACTGGTCTTTATGCTAAGCTAACACGAAACTGGGAGAAGTCCTCTATTCACATCAACTATTTTATTTTTAGCTGCTAGTTTTACAAGAAGAATATCAGTATAATATCTGTCCAAGGAGGGAACGTGAGAAGCTGAGAACGCCACAGAACAAAACAAAAAAACAAACAAACAACGACAACATCCGGAGAACCCAAAACTGAGCACAGTAAAGCTATTTCTCTCAAATCCGCCACTTTATGCTTTGCCAAACTAACCAGCTAAAATGTGTTGCCGCTGTAACTAGCTAACTTAAAACTACTGTGCAGAAATTGCATATCTTGTAGCTTATTTTCTTGTTTGCTTGTTATAGTTCATATAGGTATCAGTTTAATTACAGTCTGTTTCATTAACAGCTAAAACCTTCTTAGATCAGCTTTAAATGATGTCTGATTCATGTCATTGCTGGAGACAGTCTGCTGCTGTGAACGTTCCAGACTCCAGCTGCTACGGACATGCCGGACAACTACTACCACTATCCGTCTATTCACTATAATTGCTCTCTTTCTTCATCTCCCTCTATCCATCTCTCCAACCCCAACTCGGTCGAGGCAGATGGCTGTCTAACATGAGTCTAGCTCTGCTCGAGGTTTCTGCCTGTTATAAGGAAGTTTTTCCTTGCTGCTGTAACTAGCTAAATACTGCAAGGTGCAATCAATGCTCATGGTGGATTAAGATGAGGTAGGATCGAGTCCTGGTAGTAAGAGGGGACTGGATGTTATTCTGTCTTGATGTTAATAATTTAACAGAGTACAGTCTTGACCTGCTATGTTTGTAAAAGCATCTTGAGATAACGTTTGTTGCGAGTTTGCACTAAAAAAATAAAGATTGAAGATTGAGTCATAATTACTGGACAACACATTTTCCCTCAGAATATCACACCACTATTACGTTTGCAAATGTGACACCGCCTGATATCTAAAATGTATTTGTATTTACAGTTGTTTGAACACTCAAAATGTTTGCTTTTACAACCTTGTTTTAACTCCATTACCCAGTAACTATTGATTTTGACATGTAGACTAATATTATGTTACTTGGCTTGGTACTTACTGCCAGGAACAGCATGCAGTACATGGAGAAGGAGGAGTGGCCGGAGTAAAAGGAAAGCCTGAAAGAAAGACAAAAGCATAGTTCAACATGTTATGTGATTAATTCCTTGTCAGCAAAAAAACAAAACAAGTTAAACTTATAACACCGGGTTATCATGTTGAATTGTTTTGTTTAATCTGATGTCAAAACCATAAAAACACACACATTCACATCTTTGAAAACCTTTCTTTGTGGTGCAGTCAACGGTCAAGGACATAGTGAGGTTGAATTGTACAGGCTGTTAGACAGCAGCAGCTATAAAAGAAACAGGCCCTTCAGCCCCTCCTGCCATGGTTACTTCCTGTTTAAAATAACAGTGCTATGTTTAATACTGTTGTCTGGAGCACATCCACAGGAAACACAAATACACACACTGATTATTTATACTGTCACCATGTTTATTTAGGTTACACTTGTGGAAGGGCTGGGGACTTCATAGAGTAAATACGAGGGAGAGGTGATAAGATGTGTATCTCAAATGTTGAATCAGTGAAAATAACCTGGTTACTGTAAGTTATACAAGAGTAAAGTCGTTATGCCATAATAGATTAGATTGATTTACAAGTCTATCATTCATTTCTAACATGTTTAGCCATGATAGCTCTGGAAATAAAGCTGCGAGTTTGGTCTGGACAGAAATGTCTCTGACATTGGATTGAGGCTGCAACATTTGGTGTAGATTCATGGTCCCAGGAGGATGAGATGACCTCAAGTTTAGAATCAGGAGAAGGTAAAAGTCTGATGAAATACCAGACCATAATTTTGATGGCACAAAAAAATTGTTTGCTTTGCGTCAAACTCCCTGTAAAGTTAATTATATTCCCTCCAGCCTTGGGTGGAGCGCTGGATCTAGCACTAATTAGCAAATTCTAGCATGCTAACAAAGACAGGTAACTTGGCAACACTGTATATGCAAAACATTAGAAGTTAAGCATTGCTTTTGTGACCATGTTAGCACTCTGTTAATAATTAGCTAAGTTTACCTCTGTCTCACAGAGCTGTTATAGTGGTTGTAAAGTCTTACAAAGTACGTAAGAAAACCTTTTACAACATGGGACACAAAAGGGGGAAGATGTTCCCTGTAGTTGAGGTCTGAAACTTATTTCCTCTACATTTTTGTGTTGTTCTTTGTATTTCTTAGTCTCAATTAAATGAGGCATCTCTCAAATTTTAGATAATGACAACCCAAGTTTTTATTCAGCTTACAGCAGATGGCTATCTACCATGAGTCTGGTCCTGCTCAAGGTTTCTGCCTGTTAAAAGGAAGTTTTTCCTTGCCGCTGTAACTAGCTAACTTAAAACTACCGTGCAGAAATTGCATATCTTGTAGCTTATTTTCTTGTTTGCTTGTTATAGTTCATATAGGTATCAGTTTAATTACAGTCTGTTTCATTAACAGCTAAAACCTTCTTAAATCAGCTTTAAATGATGTCTGATTCATGTCATTGCTGGAGACAGTCTGCTGCTGTGAACGTTCCAGACTCCAGCTGCTACAGACATGCCGGACTACTACTACTACTATCCGTCTATTCACTATAATTGCTCTCTTTCTTCATCTCCCTCTATCCATCTCTCCAACCCCAACTCGGTCGAGGCAGATGGCTGTCTAACATGAGTCTAGCTCTGCTTGAGGTTTCTGCCTGTTATAAGGAAGTTTTTCCTTGCTGCTGTAACTAGCTAAATACTGCAAGGTGCAATGCTCATGGTGGATTAAGATGAGGTAGGATCGAGTCCTGGTAGTAAGAGGGGACTTGATCGTATCCTGTCTTGATGTTTGGTCTTTGTAATAATTTAACATAGAGTATAGTCTAGACTTGCTATGTTTGTAAAAGCATCTTGAGATAATGTTTGTTGTGATTTGGTGCAATAAAAATAAATATTGATATATAATAAATGTTTTAACTTTGCTTTTATTTTAGAGATACATTAAGGGCTACTTGTTTAGTAGTGGTTTGTCACATTCTCTGTTGCACCACATTAATAATTCATTCTGGTTAGACCTTGTGAGGCCTCCACTCATCCTACATTAATGGCATCCAAGTGTTGGAAGTTTAACTTATGCTTTACAACTACCACCATACAAGGAGCAAATATTTAATTTTGACCAACACTTGAGTAGTATCTTAGCTTTTATGATGCAAACAAACAGACTGACTGCTCTGATAGTAGGCCTCCTGTCTTGCATGAGTTGGCCATGGAGGAATCATGTTACAGTAAAATGATCCAGCACAGGCTTCCCTGCTGTGCCCTTTCCTCTCCTGCTGCGCTTATTAAGTATATCGCTGACAAGCAGGCCACAGTGAATATATGTTATGCCTTGATGTTTGTCTGAAAAAATCTGGGAATCTGCCATAAAATTAAGAATCAGAACTAGGGTTTATGCTGTTTGTTTATATATACATATACAAGACCTTTGTTTCTGTGATTTTGGTGCACACCAGTAAACATAGTAATAGAATAAAACATGGGAACAAAGTGAACTGAAAATGTTCTACTTTCAAAAACTTAATGCAAGATGCAATAAATTGGAACATTAAATTAAAATGAACATATTGTATCAATTTGTTAAAGGAGAAGAGCTTTATATTTTATACAGATGTGTGCACAATATTGGAGGAGTGTGCAAAACTTGACTTTATGAATGACATGAAATCAAATCAACAGGTTTGATTTAATCTTTGCCTCAGCTAGTTCAGATGGCAGAGTAGTATCAAGTCTCCAGGAATTATCAAGAACCATGCGCCACACCCGGGTAGATTTTCAGTAGATAACTCAGGGGGGTGATCGGACACATTTCCACTCCGATTTTAGACTTAAATGCGAAGACTTGAACCTCAAAGAATAACAACCTTTAGGTAACTGAGTAGAACAGATGGGACAGTTCCTTTTGGCTCATAATGAACTGTTCTTAACAGGGATAAAATCTGCACAGCTGATGTCACTATTCAGGCCTCTGCTTCTATTATTACCTCTATTCCCACTAGCTGTTCCTACACCAGAATGAAAAGTGGATATCCTCTCCTCCCTCTGTACTTCCCTCTGCTTGGTGCCGATAACGCACACAGACCCTTAATCAAAACAAGCTTTACATTCCTGCGATGTTACTCAACCTCTGCTGTTGCGTGCTGCCAATGCATTCTGCTAAAAAAAACACAGCCTCATGTCATCCATGTGAGGCCGGATACTCACTACAGATGAAATATTGCACAACTTTATTTGGGCATGGCCATGCTTTTACAGCAACAATTACACAACCATCAAAATCTGTTCTTAAGAACATTCTACGTTTGTACTCACACAAGGATGTGAGTACAAACGAGGATGTGACCACGCAATGGAAAGCACAAAAGTCGAAGGTTTGCCTCTTAGACTTTGTTGTAATCTCATGAGCGACAAAAACCAAACCTGCAACGCTTACATTTTAAAGGTGACACATCATGCAAAATCGACTTTTTTAATGGTTCTCTACCTGAAATATGTTTCCCTGGCATGTCTAAAAAAAACCTGAAAATGAGAAAAATCCATTCTGCCCCTGTTCTGATTTCTCCACCTTTCTGTAAATGTGTGCTGAAACGAGCCGTTTCAGTTTTCAGTGTTTTTCATACGTCACAACACCATCCGGTCTGTAACGGAAGTCAGAGCTCGGAGCTTGTTCAGCCCATAGACTGTATAAAATACAACTCAACCCCTCCTCCTAGGCTGTCTTAATAAACACAAAGGTCGGTTTTACTCCCCACGTCTGCAGATTTGAAGATCTAGTGGATGATTTTTATTTTTCATGGAAAAGTGCTAGTGCTAGTTAGCATAGCCACATAGCTACATGTTCTTAGGTGTGTACCAAGACACACGTCGACATACTGACAAATAAAACAACAAGACACACTAAATCTGTGACCAATGGTTCAGAAAGGTCCTGCTGCAGGCGCCTCTCCGTCAGGATCAGATTCTTGATCAAATTCAGAGGGTTGAAGTAACGCGGGTCTGTGAGCAGCCGTGTATATTCAGCCAACATGTAAACATTAGATCAACGTGCTGGAGAGCCGAGGGCACATCCACTTCCTGAGGGGGCGTGGTCAGAGAGCTCATTCTCATTTAAAGGCACAGACACAGAAAACAGTCTGTTCTGAGCAGGGCTGAAAAAGAGGGGTTTACAGGCATGCCAAAAGTGTTTTTTGAACATAAACTTCAAAGACATGTTTTGGGGACCTCTTAGACGAATATATTTTGATGAAAAAGAGCACAATATGTCACCTTTAAATAAGGAGCTAGTTTTGGTATCAAACATCTACAACTGTGAGCCAGTTTATTTCTTCACACCATCAATAAATCCACTCATTTTTTTCCCCAACAAGCGTTAAAACAAGCAAACCCACCTGCCCTCGTTGGCCATGGTGGCGTCTCCGGTGCAGGTGAATTCTTCAATGTAAGCCCCTGATGAACAGTTGATCTTCTTCCAATCAGGTTGGCACACGTCCAGGAAGTGCGGCCTGAGCCGGCCAATAGAATACTTGGCTATGTCGGTCAGAGACTGGCTCATCGCGGCACCAAACAAAAAGGTACCAACAGCTTTGTAAACAGAGGCC
This sequence comes from Notolabrus celidotus, assembly GCF_009762535.1. Classification (NCBI taxonomy): domain Eukaryota; kingdom Metazoa; phylum Chordata; class Actinopteri; order Labriformes; family Labridae; genus Notolabrus; species Notolabrus celidotus. The sequence goes on along the minus strand of NC_048290.1, from coordinate 12,652,796 downwards.
ACATAGCTGCCGAATGAGGACTTGGACTTGAGGCGCTTTAGATAAACTGAAAGACACTCGCCAAAGATCATCTGCAAAGAGGAGGACAGTATAGAGAGTTAGAGGTTTGTACAGACAACAGCAGGCCCAGAAATACTTCCAAGAATACTGAGCTCAACCAAGTTAATTTAAAGACCTTTGATACACACATATTTACTTCCTTGTTTAGACTTTGATAAGAGAGTGTATACCACTATCATGGTGTTACACTGAGTAGCAACTACCACCAGCAGCTTGTTAGCAAAGCTTAGCGGCAAAAGTGAAAACTGTGGGAAGCAGCAAGCCTGGCTTCAGTAGAGCCAGCTAGCCTGGCTAGCCTGTAAGCTAGGCTAACAAAGTCAAAGATTGTAGCTTCAGAGAGTGCTAGGGGTATTTTTGTTTTCAGCCATTAGAATGATGGTTGTTTGCTGTTTCCACATGTTTTCGGTCACCTCCCAGGTTAAGCTTATTATCTCCTGGCTACTTCAGAGTATGATTGATTTTCTAATTACATTTTTGCAAGAACATCATGGTTTGTTTTTTTTTATGTTTATCTTAAACCAAAATGTCAAACTGTCTTGTAAACACCCTCCCAACAAAAATCAAGATGAAGTAGATAATGTATGAGGTATAGCAACAGGATGATGTCCACTTCAGAAAAAATAACATTAGGAGCGGGAATCACAGGTTAATTCAAGATACGCTACAATAACGATAACGATAACAATGACAATAACAATAACGATACGATACGCTACGATAATGATACGATGGACAATTAGTGTCAATGTCATTAGCCACACAAGGTATCATGACTAGTGAAGAATATAATGTATGAGGTATAGCAACAGGATGATGTCCACTTCAAAAAAATTAAAGCTGGGGTTGGTTGTCAGATTTAGATATACTTTTTGTTATACTGGTTAAAATGATCTTTAAGTCCCGATGGCAATCAATACATAATGTGTTCTTTAAAAAGAGTAAAAAAAAGCTGCTATCTACAGCCGGAGTAAACCTGGGAAAACACCAACCAATCCCTGCCATCAGGAGCCAAAATATGAAACCAATCAAATTCTATCCTGCCGTTCTGCCCGCCTCCTGCGCGTACATTTCATGTTTGTTTGTGTTTTTAACTTTCACTATGATAATGTTTTGGTGTTTTCTTACCGCTGAGTGAGACATGAGTTGATGTAGTGCAAAACACAAACGATGTGCTGAGGACCGGTTTTGAATCAGTCACATGGTCGTGAATCAGTGGCGCTCGTACATGTGATCAGGGGCGTCGTTTTGCAGGAGCTCCGACGGGAGGTTAGACGGAGTCCGGAGGAAATGCTTCATTCAAATTCATGCTAATTTTCCATGACTGCCAACCCTAGCTTTATCATTAGGGGCCAGAATCACAGAATAAATCAAGATACACTGCGATATGCTACAATACAATAGACAATTAGTGTCAATGTCATTAGCCATCGCAAGGCATCATGAACTTTTGATACGGTAAGAGAGACTCAAGGGGAACATTTTTTTATTTCCACATTATTCCTCAATTAAAATATTGATTGATGTATTGCTGTATCAACCAAGACGGGATGACAGTATAAGTCTGCATGGAAAATCTGTTCCGCCTCTGATAACATATAGAAAATGGCTTGATTTAAAATTATTAAATAAACGCCTGTGTTGTCTTTTAGTGGAACATTATAATCATACACGCGTTCGTGCCAACATACTGTGCGGGATGTGTCAAAAGAATGACTCATAAATTCCTCTTGTTAGGTGTGTTGTGGTTAAGATGCATCTGAGTGAGTGTTTCACAACCCTGCTTGCAGATAAGGCCTAGAGGGTCCAACAAGAAGAGCTGACTGCTCTGTTATCTTCAAAAGCTTTTAAAACTGGGGAACATATGTCTGTTAGCAGTGTAAAGGTGTGTTTTAAGAGGTTTTTTGCCTAAACCAAAATAAAGGTTGATTGTGTCGCTCTTGTGGGCTCAGTAAGTGCTATAACATTTTTTTCAATTCCATTCAGCATCGACTGACATTGTTTACTACTGAGCTGCTCTCAAAGAGTTTCACATCTGCTGGATTTAGCGTCTCTCTGTAGCAGCTGGAGATGAATCTAGGGCAGGTCCATTTCAAAATAAAAGTCTGCCTTGAGCCACCTTGCCACTTTATTTTGGAATTTTCCTTTCTTAGAGGCTTTGGGAAAAATGCAACTACCAAACTGACGTAGATTAGCAACATGAAAGCACACAAACATTACAGAAGAAAAGTGTTAAGCCTGGGTTAAATTAAAAGATGGAGAGAAATAAGTTATTAAGTCAGATATGGGAAGTAGAAAAGTGAACAGTTTGCAGTAAATGACTGTTCGCTAATGGGTTAAATTAAAAGATGGAAAGAAAGAAATAAGTTATGTTACATAAGGGAAGTCGAAAAGAGAACCATTAGCAGCAAACGAGACAGGTGCACTTACAGTGAGTATTGTGACGGGAATCATAACACCTCCTAACAACTGATGAGATATGGTATCTTCTTTATACGGGTACTTGATCGAATCATCATTACAGAAAAAGCCTCGGCGGTAAGGATTGTGCAGCGCTGTGAGTATTACAAAGGGCAGTCCAACTGGCAGAGAAGCAATGAGAGAAAAAATAAACAGGTTACAAGATCATGTCTTCCCATGATGCAACGCTGTGTCCCTGTTTTGAGAAAAGCAGGAGACGGCGGCCGTGTTGCATCCTCTGAAAAGGCGATGGAGGCGGCGGCAACCTTCACCAGCTTTCAGGGAAAGAATTTGTGTGGAAATGTTAATGGTTAAAAGTGCAGGCATGGCATCAAAACAGATAAATGCTAACAGAGAGTGGATGTTAATATTAATAAAGAAACGTTAAACTCAAAAGCACAGAGAGGACATTCTGAGCAGGTTAATGAGCCGCACTGAAATGTGAAACTTCCATGCTTTCACTCAGGTTGTGTGTTTAGAATGTCTTCAGTTCCTGCAAATTCGCTTCTCACAGACCGAAACCCACATCAAGCTGCTGCTCTATCCAGTGGTCTCATATGTGTGACTGAAACGCACATTTCTGATTCACACTATGTGAAGAGACACGGAAATGGTTGACCTTTATTTTTTTGTCTGCCATTCTTTACCACTTACTAAATTCCCCTCATCCTCCTTTGGCAGCAATCAGTGATGACAAGTGTTGATTCAGACTACAATAGCTTTAAAGAGTGAGAGAAAGTGTTACAGATTCACATAAAAGATCACAGACAGAGTTGAAAGAGAAAAAAGAGTGATACCACTTAGGAGGAACAAACGACGGACACATAGGTGAAACTCTAGGCCTTTGTCGACCATCTCCACCACCACTACCCCCATCACCCATAAACAAAAAAACGCTCTGATCCAGGAGCATTCCAGCTATTTTAAGGAACAGACAGACACAGCACGCAGCCTGAACATGTGCTGTGATAATTACCAACAGAGAGAGAAAGCTCAGCCCATAGTAAGCTACAGACATTTTGGAGCAAGCAATAACAAACTGCTGCTCCACTTGAACCATGGTGCATAAACTAAAAGTGCATTAAATTGGGGAGGTTTCAGTGCGCAAGATTTGACATTTACTTTGGCTGCTTCTATTTTGTATTGTATTGTTATTTGAAGTGGACATCCTCCTAGGCCTTTAGCTTTTTATTCACAACACTCAGAGTTGATGCTAGTGAACAAAAAGCCTCCCGCTGGTTCTATCTGGTTTCAATTGCAGGTGCATGTGCTATAGAACAGCTACTGAATAATTCAAGCTTCTGTATCATCAAACAGGAAGCTAGCCTTTCTGAATACATATCCTACATCAAGCTGGAGATGAATGTTTTAACATAATTGACTCTTTAACCCTCCTATTATGTTGCGGGTCAAATTGACCCTTTTTGAAGTCTTTAGGCAATATATGCCTTCCAAACCAGCTAAACGCAGCATAAAAATCTGGGCATCATGTGACAGAAGAGGTGTCGTGTTAATTTATCAACATCACTTCATAAAAATAAACAAAAATTCAAGTTGTTAAATAAAATAAACAAAAATCTATGTCATGTAAAACTATTCTACTTAACTTTTAACATTAATTTTAATGAAAAACGAGAGAGTTATCCTCATTGAACCATGATCTGTGAGAATTAAAGAACACCAACGGACTAAATCTTGATCTAAATGGTTGGTAATGGAGTTAAAAATTAGATTTAAAAAAGGGGGACCAGGATTTTTGGGATTTCTGACACTTTTGGATAATTGAATATGCTCCGGGTCAAATTAACCCAGGAACATTATTGCTGTTTCAGAGAAACAAACATAACAGGAGGGTTAAGTCAGCTATACTGGTAACTGCCTTAAAAAAAATACACAGGTGTAGCCAATAAACATTAAATAAAGTAAACTTTCTCTGTGGGTGTGCCAGTTCAGCAGCGCGTGTATGAAGTGTTAGGCTCTGGCACATCTTGGAATATATTCAAGTTATTGGCTACACCTGCAGCTGTTGACAAGTTAATATATCTTCCATGGAGAGTTAAGGTTAATGTTGGTGGACCTCCTACTTACGCAGCTAATGGGCAGGCTGAAGCCCACAGTGTACAGCACTGTGGAGGTGACTGTGCTGTGGTGGAAAGGGTACTTGATGCTTTCGTCGTTACAGAAAAAGCCCCTCTGATAGGGGCGGATCTTACCCAGGTTAAAGGCCGCAAGAGGCAGACCTCCTGTGAATGAAGAGATTCAGAGGAAAAGGGTCACAGGTTAAAAAACATCAATGGCAGAGAGTGAAGGTGCTGAAAGAAAATGTTGAGGTCATCAAATCTGTTGTCTCTCAGATAGAGTGAATGACAATCTGCAGATAAATCAAATTAAAATTGTTGTGACAGAAAAGAGAGACCCCAACATTTCTAGCAGTTTAAGGAGAAGACTTTTTTTTGCTTGGTTTTTAATTCTCAATTTCAATGATAAGACCAAAACCAACATTATTGATCCAAAACACTCAGCCCTGAGTCCTTGGTCTATACCAACCAAGCACATTTTAAAAGAAGTTTTTTATGTCTAAATAAAAGATAAATAAATTCCTTTGAGTCTTATATCAACGTTTCTCAAAAAATAGGAGCAATATTGTGAGTTCAAACAGCTAGAATTTACAATTTTGGGATACAATGGAAGTCAATGGAAGATATAAATTGGCTCCATTGACAATACTTGCTAAAATGATCAATTCAATGTAAACTTGTGTTCCTTTTTGTGATATTTGTAGAGTAAGAGCCTACAAGAGTGGAAGTCTACGGTACATATAAATCCGCTTTGTAGGCACTTCACTGTGGAACACAAATGGAAGTCAATGGTAAATGTAAATGTGATACATAGACAGCACCTTATTCATTATTGATAACAGTCTTTTCCTGGCATATTTTTTTTGTTATAGAAAAGGCAAAATGAAAGCACTGTGGTCAAACTGTGGGTATCCTTCCAATAGTTTTAGTACAAAGATGGAGGTCAATAACACATATTGACAACCAATAAAGATGGTACTTTAATTGATCATTTTGGTCTTTTCATAACATTATCCGATTATGGTACTGTAGCTGGTGTTTGGGTCATTGACATGATGTGCATATTTTTGTGTCCGAATCCATTATTTTCTTCTGAAATAATTTGTTATTTTTAAGACATACATCAATTGATTCTATAAAACCTGCTTATTTTAAATTAAATTTCAGTACATTCAAATATTGAGATTTATTTTATTTTTAAGTATCTCAAACCCTGAAAATGTCAGGTGGCGCAACCGTACTCATGGACCTTTTATTTTGAAAGTAAGTAGTTATCATGGACTTCAACATATGAAATCATTCAGAGGACCCTACTAATTGTCATGGCTGAGTTAAAAGGTTTGTAGATGTCTCTTAAATAATAATAGAAAAGCTTTTATCAACTTATAGGTGGATGGTAACACTTTCCATGTCAGGTGGTACAACCAACCTAAAACTATGTATATTTTAAACCTGGCCAATAGAATGCAAAAATCCTAACATATTGTAAATAAAAAATAGACTCACAAAATATAAAATGTGTAAAGCACTGTATCCACTCTAAAGGGATACTTCCTAAAACTTTCAGTTAGAATTAATGATAGGTAAGTACATATATTTTGACAAATATCTGGTTGCGCCACCTGACATTTTTTGGGTGTTCAAGTTAAGATAAGGGTAAAAAATATATATATATATATTGAAACACTAAAAAAAAGGAATGTTTTCAAACAAGCCTTGTTTGAACAGATTATTCCAGACACAAAAATATGGATTGCAACCATTCTGGAAATACTTAAAAAAAAAGAACTTTTTTGAGGCTTATTTGTCAACGACCAATTTACAGTTTATCTGTTTTCCATAGTTCTGACAACAATGACTTCAATGGAAGTTAATGGCAAATATTTATCACGCACAAAGTTGTTATTGGATTAAGTCATTTTAAATTTTGGGCTTTCTCTGACATTTGTCATGTACTTTATAGTCCTGTAGTCAATTAAGGATATATGTTTTTTAAGGTTTAAGAAAATAACGGAAGTCAATAACACATATCAGTTCATTGTTAATTTAGGTGTTTTCCTTTGATTTATCCATTGTAGTACAGTTTATACTGCTGTAATCACACTCTCTAAACACACACAGGCAATATTTGTTTTAAGATGAACTCATTGTTGATTTTGGTCTTTTAATTTCATGTGAACACTTTAAGAAACATACAAATAGAAGCCAGACATATCCTTTGACACAGAGCCTCAGAAAATGTGCATTACTAAGCTCAACACCATGTATCGCATAACATAAGAGAGACACTCAAGTGCAGTGACCTGAGGACAGCAGATCATGCTAATAGATTTTGACAGTTTAAAGTCTGTTTGTCAAGCTGCTGTCACTTCTCCAGTTGATTTAGCCTTTTGTAAGACGGACAAAGATTAATTTGTTCATCCATTCAAACAGAACATAAGGGTGTGTTATCGAACTGTAATGCACATTACAAACTTAAGACATCGTATGCAGCAACACCTTCACCCACAATATCTTTTAAATCAGCTTTTCCTTTTTTTTTTCTTGCCTTTGCAGCCATCAGCTGTATCATCTAATATTGAATGGCTGAAACAGTTGGAAACACCAGAAAGTGGGGACACAATCACACACAAGCTAACAGGCTGAACGAGGCCATCACTTTCTAACCAACGGCAGAGTGAGGGTGACTTTCTAAAGCAATGTTAAACTTTAACTTGTTCTCATCCATATAACTGCACTAATGAGAAACGAACATACACAGACAGACATGTGGAAACTTCAACATAAATACATAACTTTTCTACAGACTCAATATCAGTTTCATATCAAATTTCCTTATAAAAGAAACAACGATAAGCTGTTTGTTTGCACACCATGCACTTTATAATGTCCATTAGATTCCTCTCATTAATTAACCTAGCATTGTGCACTTCAGGTCACATGCAGCCTCGCAAGACTTTTAAAAACAACCTCAGGGTGGACGCCTGGTTATAATCGAATAGTCAGGATTGGCAGGATAATCAAGTTAGCTTTTGCATCATGCATCCAAATTACAGTCATGCTGCTTTTTTGTCTTGTGCTGTGCTTTAAGGCACTCACACGTTATCCCCCTCTAGCAGAGACATCGAATGTGTCTCTAAAGATATCTTAAGGGCATACTTAACATTGGCATGTAGTAAAATGATAGTACATGAAAATGCGTATCAAGCTGTAGGCTTTGAAAAGGAGCCAAGACTCGATGAGTCATCATTAAGGCACCAATCACTCGTAATCAGAATTTAAAGGCACAGTAATGTTATTATATAGGGAAATTATTATTATTGCTCTTTATAGTAGCATTATTACTATTATTAGCATTATTAGTCTTACTTTTAATTTATTATTTTGTATTATCTGTGTTTGGAGTAGGGGGTGACAGTACATATATGTGTCTGAAAATCTGCTTTGTACAAAAAGTAAGCCTTGAATATTTTTATTTTGTTCTGAGAATGATAAAATAAGAAAAACATATGTATAAAAAAAAATTAAATGAGAAATGAGAAAAAAAATTAAAAGCATGAGACTTTTGCATTTTAAAAACTGAAAACCTACATTAGTTTATATATTTAAATAAAAAAGGTTTTATTTTTTAAAGAGTTTCAATTTTCAAAAGACTTCATGTTTAACATTCAGTGTAATGATTTCAGATCAGAAAACCTTCAAGTTATGTTGTATGACTCATGCTTGATTTCAACAAATGAAATAAAGTGTCAAAGGAAACCTAAAGTTTGAGTTTTGAGAGAACACAGCAGTCAATGATAGGTAAGAGAGTTGCAACAGTAATGTGATATAAAAGGGACACATGATATATAGGCTAGTGAATGGGAATAATCATCATAATACCCAGTGACCCAGCACTTGGTACTTTGGTCATTATTGTGGTGATGTTAAGTGTTGATGATGATAATAGAAGGGTCTTAAATGGTCTGGTTGCTTCATTGTAAATGTTCCTTATTTTTATTTAAAGCTGCTGTGAGGAACTTTGATTTATATCAATTTTGGCCCCCCATTGTGGACAAAGTGATACCTCTTATCTCTTGTTCTGTAAATGCAAAAGTAGTGTTTTCAACAAAAACCTCACCCTGCTGTCTTTTAAAAGCTAGATGTATCACTCAATGTGATTATTTGCCATGAAAACAGCTGAAAAAAGGTTTTCTAAAGCCAAATGTCAATCATGTGGTCTGACACCTACCCCCTCTGAGTGGTTTAAGACATTAAAAATGACAACAGAGAAGGTATCAGTGTTGTTGTTTATGGTTTTGTTTGCTTTTGAAGGTCATAAAGAGGCACCAGTGTTGGTATCAGTCTGTTTCTCAGCTGGTGAAAAACTCCTCATAGTGCCTTTAAATTAAAAAAAAAAAAAAATTCTTGTCCAGATCTTTGCTTGTGTTGTTCTTTGGATAAAAGCGTCTGCTAAATGACATTGTAACATTATAATAACGCCTGATGTGCATTATCACATAATAATGAACACAGCCTGGATGACTGAAAAGGCTGATTTGCATGTGGCTCCAGATAGTTTTTAATTCTTATTCTTAATTTCATTGAGAAAAAAAACACCACAACTTGATACAGACGTCACAAATGACACTTCATATACCTTTCACTAGTGTTAACCTCACAGGTTAGATTAAAAAGTGTGTTATCGATAGTAAACCTCACTCGTGGGCTACTCAACATTCACCACTCCCTTCACGTGATGGCAAGCTGGTAAATATCCGAACAGTAGGATTATATCAAGTCACAAATCGGCTTATAGTAATAAAAATAGCACAAACAAACAGCTCACAGCAGTCAGTGAATACATTGGATATTTAAATACATACCTAGAACCAGGCAGACTATGTCGAGCAGCACAAAGGGGATTCCTCTAGCTTCGAACATGTTTGCTCTTGTGTGTCTCCGTGTCGAGTCACTGGCTTGTGGTAGTGTCCTCCTCTCCTGTAATAAACACCGGGGGGGATGCTCCTCCTTGGGACGTCGCTGCTGCTGCTGCAGCTGCTGTTGCAGTTATTTCCGATGTCGTGAGATCAGAACAACGCTACAGCACACCATATATACAAAGTAACTAAAACGTCGACGCCCTCGTAAGGAACACACAGACTGCCCAGGCCGCACGAGAACACAGCCTATCATAAGAAGATACAATGCGGGGTCGGGACGCTGCTGCTGTTCTTGTTGTTGCTGTAGGTGGTTGGCGGTGGACTGCAGCAGAGCCGATTGCTCCACTTGTCCGTCATGGCTGGTCTTAAAGGAAGTTAATAACACGAACGTTCAGTCGCGCGGTCATTTGGACGGACACCTGTCTCGTGCCGATGCGTGGTGCAGAAGCTGTTTAGATAGACCCGGAAAACCCCCAAGGGTGACCAAACAGCGTTTGGCCTGGTGGGGGTGATGCCTTCAAGAACCAGCTGAGGTATCGGAAACTTGGAACTCGACCTCATTTGAAAAGAGAAAAGTGCGTATGTATAAAAAAAGTGATAAATTCCGCAGATTGATAAAGCCCTACAAAAAGTTAAACGTCAGAGATAATAATAATAATAATAATAATAATAATAATAATAATAATAATAATAATAATAATAATAATAATATAAAGTATGAAATGAAAAATGAAAGAAAAAAAGAAAAGAAAACGTTTAAAAATAAAAATAAAAATAATTAAAAATAGAAAATAATAATAATAATAATAATAATAATAATAATAATAATAATAATAATAATAATAATAACGTATGAAATGAAAAATGAAAGAAGAAAAAGAAAATGAAAACATGTTTAAAAATACAAATAAAAAAATAATTAAAAATAGAAAATAATAATTATAATAATGATAATAATAATAATAATAATAATAATAATAATAATAATAATAATAATAATAAAGATAATAATAAAATGGAAAAATACATATTTTAGGCTGCAGCAAGGTAGCTGCTTTTTGTTTTTTAATGTTATTTTTGAGACTTTGGTAACATTTTTGATGAAAAAAATCGTGCCAGTAGCAGGTTGAATTGAATTGAATTTGTCGGACAGGCAATTGGTTTCTTATTTTCTCAGTGTACTTGTTTATTTTACAGGTAACTCCTGTTTACCTGGAAAGCAAAGAAAATCTGAGGCACTGTATGCTAAAATTATGGATTGAAGACGTGATGATCTGAATCCATTAAAATTGACTTTCCTCAGTCCAAAGTAGGCGACAATTAATTAATTATTATGAATCACAAGTAGATACTGGATAAGGGATTGTGCTTGGTTGAGGAAATAATATAGTTTACCGCATTAGTTTAATAGTGTTGGGATGCTTTGATAGATTCATCTGCTTGTTTTTAATTATCTCAGTTAATATCAGCTAATCCCAGTATTTATGTACATACAACTAATTTTATGTGGTTGTCAAAGTTAGAGTTGTATGTATTTGTTAACAGCTCAATGACGCCCCCTAGTGATTTGGAGGTTAGGTTACTGTCAAAAAATAATTCTGGGAATGTAGAGTGCCAGTGAAAGGAGATGATAAGGCAAATAAATACCACATTGTTTCAGTCCATCTAAAATTTGCTCATACACACTCATTAACTTAAGCTCATTTGGCGTGTATCAGTCGGAAGGTTTGTGGTCCTTGGGGAAGACACTGGACCCCAAATTTCTCCCGCTGTTGTTCAGTTGTTCAGGGAGGACAAGTCTATTTACCATTTTAGTCTAAAGGACATTGTTATAATGCATGTCATGCAACTTTATTTGCAAGCCCTTATAAACACTGAAACAGTTTTGATGGCTAATAATTTCTCCTGTTTTTAGTGTCAATAAAGTCCCTTTTTAATCAAATGCTGTATAACAGTCATGGTTTGGGCATCAGCAGTCAATCAGTCTTTTTTTCTTTTGCACAATATACCATATTTGACTTGGACTCATGTTATTATATGAAGAAAGTCTTAATGACCAAAATGAGGAGTGCCTCAATAAAGTACTATTTCAGTCTTTACACGAGCACCTGGTTAATGTTTGAAGCTTAAGAGGAAAGAAAATATATGGGCACAGAACATGCCCAATATCAATGTTCAATGTAAAGTACTTTTTAACATCAGGTGTTTTATTTATTTGTAACGTTTTCACAAACTTGACTTTTGAATGGAGTCCTAGTTAGGCCGATTTAATGCATTTCTTTCCTAGCCGATTACTAAACTTGTCAGGTCTCATTTGAAGACCGCATACAGAAGAAAACATACAGAATGCACAAAATGTTTATTCAACTCATTTACAAGAAGAAAAAAGTAACTTGAAACACAAAGAAAACAATTAAATGCATTATTACAAAGGAATGTCTCAATGGCAGAACATAAAAGCAAGATTCAAAAAGTTCCTTACACCTTCACATCTTTGGTCATCAACCCCTAATACAGCTTGTCATGCCTCTTAGGACTTCAGAAGTGCTGGAGCAATGTTTAGTTTAAGCAACCTCGAGGCGTATTTACCGTCTTTTCATTTCTGTTTCTGTGACTGAACAGTAACACAACTAATCTTCACTTTTTCACTCCGTGTCCATTATCCTGTAATGACAGAAACTAAAATGTTAAAAACGATAGTTTCATTCTGACTTTAATTAAGTCATCGTCTACCATGACACCAAACAGTAATACTGTCTTCGACACAATTTAATTTAGCAAAACTGGTTACCTTTAGTGATCCAACTACAGAAAACCATCTTTAGTCAAAATTTAGAGAATTATTCATCTTAAAAATAAGATTATCTTTAATTTTGTACATAAATACTTATGCCTCAAATGTGAAAGGCTTTCAAGAAGAAAAAAAACATGTTAAAAATAAATACAAACTCTTACAAGAAACAGTCAAGGCCCATAGGGTTAAATTCTTACAAATATTGAGTTGTAACCATTATCTGACTCTGTGGTGAGAAATGTTAATTTCTTTTCTGAAAACAGGTTGTTATATTTTACAAATTAAAACTTGAAGTCAAAGCCCAGCATGGAGTTATGACTGTGTTGCTGCCGTAGTTTTACTGCCATTTACAGCTGATCAGACAGCTAAAGTAGCACTACCTGATAAGAGGCTAGCCTGTCACTTAATGTTATTCATTTCCCCTACCTGTTATCAGTGAATTTACTATTTCTATTGACCATTTTTATGCCACTATATGTAAAATAAAGCAGTAGCTAGTAAAAAATAAATTTAAAAAAAGCCTTCCTGCTATAGCTAACAGTAGATACCTTAGCTAAGCAGTAGCAGCCACCAATGATGTTGAATTCACTTGGTTCCATTAAGCTAACTTAAAACCACATACTGTATGTAAGTTAATAAAAATGTGAATGAGTCTTCACTGGCTTTGGATTGTAAAATCTATAGTTTACATGAATATTAAAGCTGTGGGGGCAATTTAATTGATAGATGATAGATACTGCAGTTACTCTGGATGCTGTATGCAGAGACTGAGTACTCTACTGTATTTATTACCATGGCGGTAGTTATAAATTCTATTTGAGTGTAAAAGAACCAGTCTTAAGACATAAATTGAAAGCCTTTCTGTATGTTTCTCAGTGAGGAATCTTGCCTGGAAACTGAATCCTTATGTCTTAACGCCACTACAGTCTTTGGAGGGTGGTCGTACAGAGCCCCTAAGCTGACATGTTTTCATACATTTTTTTTCTGCTTTCCTACGATTACCAGTAACTTTTGTTTACTCAACATCTCAATTTTCATTCCCATTCTGTTGATATGACGTTGGTATTTTCCTGTAATTATGAATTAATTTGTCTCATTATTTTGAGAAAGAAAAACTTGTTTTCTCATGGCAATCTAGTAAACAAAACAATTGGCTGGTGACTGTGACAGGCCAGACCACTACATGTATGCCATGGTGCTATTGCCCACATTAAAGAAGTAATTTAAGCCTATTTCTTTGTGTATTTTGTGAAGCTCTGGGGGTATGAGTTGTGATCTCCTAATGTTGGGTCAAAATGGATGAATAAAATCTATAAATACATGTCCACTTAGGGCTTCCGTAGTATTGATTCTGTCACTCATAGCATGTTTTGTTTGAAACAGCGTCTTCATTTGATTATACTGTAGATGTGAAAGGCCCATACACACACACACACACACACACACACACACACACACACAAACAGTACTGTCCAGGCGACAGCTGCTTCACCTATCAGTCCCTGTAATTGGTGGCATTGATAAAACAAACATTAAATTAAAACAACTAAAACATTAATACATGAATAAAGATGATAAATCAATAATTTATTTTAAGAAATGTTCTACAAGGCCATTCCAGGCTTCTAAAAAGAGTCCTTCATTCACTTTCAGTCCACTAGGTGGTCCTGTTTTCCTACATAATAAAAATCCTGTAGGTTAATTCGGTTTTCACCAGCCGCCCTGAGGAGACAGCGTTTGGGTTTTGTTTACTGAAGGCACACGTTTTGGAGAGATTCCAAAGCTCAAACTCAGGAAATAATAATATCTGGTTTCTCCCAGAAAGTCCTTGCTGCAGTAGCCAAGGAATTTGAAAGATGTTTCAGACAGGATATCTGTTGATAAATGTCCGTCGAGAGTCCACTGCAGTTGTAAAGATGAATTCCTCAGGCTATGAAATCTTTTTTTTTTTTTTTTTTTTATAATTTAATGTTGTCCTTCCAAAAAAGCAACAAAGTTCTCTGAGTCCTTGAAAAGTAAAAAAAAAGCCTTCACATTATTAAATTAAAGGAACAGGAAGTAGGGATGGAAGGTAGGAAGGAAGTTGACATTTTGGAAAAAGACAGCCTTTTTGCTGTCTTGCCATGAAGTAGATGAGTGCAGCAATACCAACCTTATCCTTATTTGTGATATAAAGCTATAGCCAGAAGATGGATAGCATCTCAGCGTTAGTGAGATTAGAAACAAAGATAAACAGCTAAAGTCTGGCTCTCTACAAGGGTAAAAATGATCTGCCATGCAGCACCTTCAGAGCACAAAAATGATAACATCATATCTTGTTTTTTTCATCTTTACATAAAAAGCGAAGAAAAGTTATAACTCTAGCTGGTAGGAGGATTTCAGCTTTGCACTGAGTCAAGCTAGCTGTTTCCCCTTCACTTGCAGTATTCCAGCAGCAGCTATATAGCTAACTGGGCCAAGGACCTAAGCACACAAAGCCTCCTGTAAAGCCACAATTAGTCCGTTTTTACACTTCCCCCTCAAGGTAACTAAAAACACCATAAAACTGTTCATTAGAAAGCTTTAGAGGTGGCTCTGGGGGCACTTTTTACCTTACTGACATAGCAGTGTAGCTGATTCCCCTTTTCCAGTCTCCAGGTGATTAGCTTGCTGGCTATGGCTTTATATTCACAGTATAGAGATCAGACTGCTGCTGCTGGTTTCTTCATCGAACTCTTGGCAAGACAGCAAATGTGTATACCCTCCAAAATCAGAGTTAAATTCATCTGCACTGTTTTGACAGGAAGCAGTCATTGGGGTCTTCATGTCTTCTTTGGGTTTGAGTTTTGCTGTTGTTTCTGTTTGCGGAGGTGAGCCTCGATCTCATGCCTGAAGAACAGCATCCCCAGCTGCCCGTGCGAGGCCTCGTTCATGGCCTTGGACTGCATGCACATGCGGTACTGGTCTGGTGGAAGCTCGTCAGCGCAGTGTTTCTCGTGCCACAGGTGGAAGAGGCCTCGTGATGGTGCTCTGACCACCAGCAGGTTGCTGTGGAGGTACTTCCTGTACAGGTGGACATCTTCGCCCCCCCAGCCTTTGATGTCAATGTCAAATCCACCTGGAGATGAGAGAGCAGGAGGTTAATGGAGTGTAACACAAAGCTGTATAACTCCTTCAGAGGATGTGTTATGATAAATGGAGATGTTAAACCTGTGATATTCAATCATTCCAGAGTAATTACTTTCTTCAGTTCTGTGTTCATAGCCCCTTTAAGGAATGCTGATTATGAATCTTGATTAGAGTCTACAGTCTGTGATCATAATCTGTTTTCTCTCCACACAGCCAAGATTGTTATTTCATGAGGAGGCGGTGGGGGAACTTTGGACTGATGCTGTGTACTAAGCAGCTCTTGACCAGGCGTGTTTAAACCTGCATCTTAAGACGTCTGAGTTAAACGCGTCTGCTTTTGCTCTCACGCTGTATCTCTCTGCAGCTTATTTTGATTGCTCTGTCTGTCTCTGTCTCAATTTTTAACTCTGCTCCAGGGCCAAACAGAGATAAGATGGAATTCTAAACCCGACTGATCAATTGTTCAGTTGTTTGTGTGTATGCACTCATAAAGATAACATACTGCAATGAGAATTCTGCCAACTATAAAACTTTATTGGGGGGGAATCATGCTTATTCCCTCATCACGAAGAATCAGTCTATAATGTGATACTTCTATGTGGTAAATAGAGCTATGTGGCAGCTTGAAGCTTCATCTGACTGCATTAAACTGCCCTCATACTCAGGCTTCCATCCAAAAGGCAATAAGGTTGGTACTAACTGACAAAGCGATGTGTTTCTCCGAAATGCTCATGACGATGAGCTTGGGAATTGTACAGACCTGAAAGCAAACATCTCATGTAGGTGTTTATTTATAAGTGAGGATATCTTGATTGTTGAAATCTAACCTAATACTAATATATATGAACATATTTACCTACTTTAACACATATACTAAGATATTACTCTTAGCAGGAAGAGGCCTTCTTTTGCAAAATGTCAAACTGTCTCTCTCTAACTTTCTCTACTCCTCATTTCTTGTATCAAATTTCAGCTCTTAAGTGAGAGCATTTGTATGCCTCTGTGTGTGAATGTGTGTGTGTGCGTGTGTGTGATGCAATAAACCACTTTGAATTTCCCTCTAGCCTCTCATTGATTTCACTTTGGAGGGAAACTAAATTGATGTAAATCTGCCTTGAGAGCTGATATTCCTCAATATACAGATTGGGAGGACACAGGGCCATGAGATATGCTAATATATGCTGCTGCTGCTGCTGCTCTGAGCTGCTCCATGAGGAGTAATATAATGAAATCTCCTTCCAGTTAAGAAAAGCAATGTTATATTTCTGTCCTGATGTGGTTCACATCCATTAAGCTATGGCTCCATTAGCAAACTGTGGTAGAGCGACTGTTTTGGTAGCCATCCAGGAAGCCCATCTTTACTGAGGTGTTGTTATGCAACACCTCAGTACAGATGAGAGCCACTGTTTACTTATCCCTTTATTTCTCAGAGGTTGTGCTGAATATAACTATAGTGAATGTTGCTTTAATATTTACCTATGTTGATGAAGTCGGACCGGTACTGGCAGGTCATGCCGAAACCAAAATCCCTCCAGAACCCAGTGTCTTTCTTGATCACCTGCAGGCAAGAGAACACGTCTTAGAGAACTTATGAATGGAAATACTTCAGCTCAACACACTTCAGCTTCAACAGAATCGGACTTATTCTGGAGATTTTTTTTTTCAGCAGCTTGAGATGGGAAACATTTCTAAACCTTAAAGCACCACACTAAGTGTGGTATTTTCCATTTCGGCTTGCAGAACGCTTAAAGAGGGAGAATAAGGAGAGGATAGATTTGATTGGTGTTTCTTACCAGCTGTTGCTCCACAGGTGGGATGTGTTCAGGACTTCCATAGATCAGAGTTGGGTTGTACTGGCTGAATAGGACCGGGTAGAAGACCTTTTTACCTGAGAGGAAGCAAGGCAGTGCTGTCAGACAAGGGAATGATTTTCTTTTGAAGCCTTTTAACAGTTTACAAGTTTCACTTAGCATCTCTACATCATTGACTGTATAATAATAATGGATGGCAATGCTTCCATCTCTGCCCAGTGCAAAAAAGTGAAGCCAAGATACTGCCTTTTGCTGGTGATGTATTTTTGGCACCGGGGAGCCGGGTACTTCAACTTAATAAAACACACATTTGACTCCCTGATAAAACATTCATAAACAAAAATGGAAGTTTGTAGTATTGAAAAGTTCAATGAATACAAATTAAAATCATTCTTCTGACCTACAAAGCCCTTAATGATCAGGCACCCTCATATCTTAAAGAGCTCAGGCTTGGACCAGCTCTTAGTTATGCTGCTATAGGCTTAGACTGTGGGGGGAACTGGCGCACTGACACACTGTGATCCTATCTCATATTTACAAAGGAGTTATGGAAATCTTCAAATTTGTATTTGTGGAGGATTTTGAAATGTAAAAGGTATTATTTGACTATCCTTAATTAAAATTACAAGTCTATGATTGCACATAATCCATCTACATGCACTCAAGCGTATATGAAGATCTCTTGACATCATATATTCAACTGAGATAACTATAATTTTAATTAATCCTGTCAATCTTTCTAATTACAACCAGGCTCTGTGTGTGTGTGTGTGTGTGTGTGTGTGTGTGTGTGTGTGTGTGTGTGTGTGTGTGTGTGTGTGTGTGTGTGTGTGTGTGTGTGTGTGTGTGTGTGTGTGTGTGTGTCTAACCAGGCTGTGTGTTGAGTCTGCAGGTGTTGAGGAAGTCAGCGGTGAAGTATATGTCCACGTCGCAGAAAAAAAGCAAAACATTGCCTCCCTTCCAAGCCCGGGCCCCGACATCAAGACCACGTCCCCGAGAAAACTCCTCATCCAACTGCAGCAGAGTGTAGTTCTTAAAATTCACCTCCCTGCGGAGACACACAGAGAAAGATGGTGGTTAGACTGAGAAACTGAGAGCATTGCTTTTGTTTTTCACAATTGATTTTGGGGCTATTTTCCCTTTATTTGGAGAGACAGGACGGTGGTAGAGTAGGAAAATAAGGAGAGAGTGAGGAATGAACTGTGGGGGTTAAGGGCCACAAGTTGGAATCAAACCCTGGCTGTCCTCTTCAAAGACTCTAGCCTCTGTATAGGGTCTGTATAACATCATATAATATAATCATTATTCTGATAATTCTGTACTTCAATCAATCAATCAATCAATCAATCAATCAATCAATCAATCAATCAATCAATCAATCAATCAATCTTTAAATCTTTATTTGTATAGCTCCAAATCACAACAAACATTATCTCAAGATGATTTTACAAACATAGCAGGTCTAGACCACTCTATGTCAAATGCATCACATACTCTATTTTCTTTTGTTTTTAGTTCTTTTTTGATATTTTTTTCCCATCAGATGACATTGCCATCTGACACAAACTATTTACACATCACCATGGCCGTGTTATAGAAATAATATGAAATTAAATATAATGACTGAGAACAAATAAGTAAAATAAAGCGGGGTGACACAGGGTCATGCATTCATCCATACAATTGCAAGAAGAAATAAACAAATACATAAATAAAAATAAATTAAATATACTGTAGTTTTTAAGTTAATAATGTTTTCAGATATTTTCATACTGTAATAGATTATTTTCCATTCTTCTAATTTATATCATAACCTATTTAAAATCTCTACTGTTTCTTTGCCTCAGAAAAAGCTATTTTAATTTTAAATTTTCTCTCTTGTCCTTTTTTTTTTTTTTCAAAAACGTTTTTTTTATGGCTTATGTAAAACACCTTGAAATATCTTTGTGTTTGAAAAAACTTTGCTCCCCTCCATATGCTTTTTGCAAAGTGTTTCTCATTTTTTATTTTTTTTTATTGACATTTTTGCATTAAACACTTCCATGGTATATACATAATCTCTACATTCTCCACATAAGCTTTGAAATCATAATTTCAAAATCACATATATAGCAACGGAATTAAAATAACATAACAGAAACTAAAAGCAAATCATGTACAACAAGGGAGTAGTCTTTTCTTTACTTAAAACATACAATAAAACTAATAAGCAGTGAAAATAAAATCCAGTCTATGGAGGGTCACAAAATTAACCCATTTCCTCCCGTTAGCAATGAAAGTGTTTCTCATTTAAAGGCCATAAGCCTGATCAGGATGAATTTGAAAAAGGAGATACAGTAAAATGAGAATTAGTAACTGAAATCACAAGATGATTAAAAAGGATACTGAAAAAGATGAATCAGGGTGATGAATTGATTCATTGTTATGTCATCGTCTTTACACCACTGCCCTTTGGCCATAAAATTGCCCCAGGGGACATACACATAAATTTAATGAATTGAATATGTAAAGCAAATATTCAACAGGTAATCTTGCAGGTGTGGAAGGAATGAGGACCTGTGAGCCCATTGTGCACCTCAGCTATGAAATCTTATTGTGCCAATCTGCCGCAAATACATCATCATGATCTGCATGCTGATTTACTGGCAGCTGCACCAGAGTCTTCTCCTGAAGCTGTTTTAACTGCTAAGAAAAAGGGGAAAGAGGTCCAGTGCCTTAGATGAACACTGATGCAATTATTTTTGTGGCACATTTATCAAAGGATTCAATAACTTTGTTCAGGCATATGTCTAACTGAAGTACAATAAAACGTTAATTGAAATCGTCAGTGCAAAATTCCAATTAAAAGTCATTATTATAGCAGTTGATGTTGTCCTCAAATGGTGCCTTTCCTCAATACACTTCCATTAAATCAAATTACCAAAAAATAACAACATGGCACACAAGCAGACAGATTATTCTCAGAGAACGGGTTGGTTTCAAGGACTCACGAAGCTGCCAAATGCGCTGTATTTAACGGTTACTTAAAGGCCACAGAGGAGGGTCAATAGAGGCCAACAACTGTGCAATTTTGCCCCAGGCTTCCCTCCCGGGTTAATCTGTCCCTATTATCCTCTGTTTTCTGCCTTTAATATTTCCCAACTAAAGATTACAACATAATGACCTCACAAATCCTCTGGTTCACATCAGCACAGCTTTCATTTTCTCTTGGATTCTGGTTGTACAATATTTTACTGGAATCAGATATTAATTGCTCAGGACTGCAAAGCTGCTTCCATCACAGGCATAAAGTTTTGTGAGGATGTGGTGAGCATTGAGACTAACAGCTGGATTCACATGTTCACAGCTGTGGCTTTTTTTCCCCCACCAAACCGCAACAATTCACGCTGTAAGTGACTAATCCGTTGCTCATGCATGCACAGACTCACATGCACACTCATACTTTCATCTAACTCGGTCACAGAAGACTGTTTTTCTGTTAAAGGCAGAAAAAAGGATCTGACCTCCTACTCCATCCATGTGACTCTGGATGACTTAACACATGTGAAACAGTAAAACAGAGCAGGTAGGCAGAGGACGAAAAACAGGATGACCAAAGGAAACATGGTTGGTTTGTTTGTGCCAGAGGCAGCTTGAATCATGCTTTTCCATTTCACTGTTGTGTGTGAGTGGATGTCAGTCAATTTCTATTCATGTGTATGTAAAAGCTGTGTGAAAATCAATAGCTTAATTGCATTATTTTAGCTTTTTCAATGAAAAAGTCATAATCCTTCCAAAAGCAATAAAATATGACCCGACTCATTAGCATTAACAGCTCTGTCTGAAAACAACTTCCAGTGAAATGGAACTATTACAATTTGCCAATCAACATGTTTTTGTGCTCTGTTGGTTGATACGTCTGCAAACAGAGTCCAGACCTCCTGTCTGTCTGTCTACAGTTTATGAATCCAAACAGAGTCGATCTGTTACAGTCTACAGAGAGTCCCAGGAGAGGCTGACCCACCCGCTGGCACTAAACTGTCCACAGATGGTAGAACCAGAGCACAATGGCTCTGTTTGTCTCAAACAATGTTAATGCAATAGCAGCTAGCTATCACATGTTGATTCAGTCTCAACTTTAATGGGGCGGTGAGCACTTTTGTCTGAAAGAGAAAGCTAAACTTTATAAACGCGATGAATACATTGATTCCCTAAAAATAAACAAAATAAGATAAAAGTATGTTTTATGCCTTTGCTTGAAAGGAATAAACACTTCTGGACTTCAGATTGCTACAGTCAGTAGCAATTTAGCTTAACTTAACTCAAAATTAGGGTAAACAGCTAAGCAGAAGTCTCTCCACATACAAGAAACTCTTGACCTGTTTTTACATTTCAGTACTGTTTTAAAGTTAAGCAAACTCCAACAAAAGTGTGCCTACTAGCATCTTTAAAGCTTCCAAATTAACTCTATGTGTTGTTTAAGATGTAAAATCAAAATAAAAGCTACTATTTTTTTTTATCTCTGTATGTTTCTGACATTGTATTTAATAAGTAAAACAGTATTAGTGTGATATTTGAAGTGCTGTTATGCAGATTTTGTAACATTTAAACAGATTACAGCTGTCTTTTTCTCTCAGTTTTAAGTGCTACTATACAAGCTCAGCTAAGTAGCTACTAGCTAGCTAAAGCTGGTAGTGGGTTGGCTTAGCTTTGCAGAAAACTCAAAATGAGGGAGAATAGCTTGGTTGAAGTCCCATCACCTACCAAAAACTTCTACAGCTAATTATACATAATTCAGATTCAATCTTTGTCTTGAATCAAACTACTATTTGTATCTCTGTACGTTTCTGCCGATGTATTTAATGAGTAAAACAAAGGATATGGGGAATTTTTAAGTTCTGTTACACAGATACTGTTACATTTACACAGATTAAAGCTGGCCCTTTACACTCTGTTTTTATTAGGCTCTAAGCTAAGTAGCTAATCGCTAGCTAAAGCTGGTAGTGGGTTGGCTTGGCAGAAGTCTGTCCACCTCTCTCCAGCTGATTTTAAATTACAGTTCTTTGTAAAGGTAAACACACTAACTAACATGGCAAAATAAAAATAGCCTACTAGCATCTTCAAAGCTTTGAAATCAAATAATTTAGAGACGACCAATTGTAGTTTTATGTTTTTTTGTATCATGTATCACACAAACATTTGGTAAGCTTTCCAAGTGCTGGTGTGCGGACTGTTTTACATCATACCTTCACACAGATGTGAGCTAGCTTTACCTCCCTGGTTGTAGCAAACAAGCTAACCAGTGAGTTGCTTTAGTGAAGATAGTGTCCAACTAACTTCCAAATAAAAGAAGTACAGGTCCAAAACTGAAACCTTTTCATTCAAGGAGCCGTCTTTTACATTTTGGAACAGGTAGGCGAAAAAAATTTGCAAACTTGTGTGTACTTGTGTGTAGGTATGTGTCTAAGCTCTCAACAATACCACCCATTATATTTTACTGTAGCAATTTATTTCCCTTTGGAGGCACACTCAACTGAAGTAACACTTATAAGCGTAGTCCTCACTCTATTTCAAGGTACAAAAAAATAACAAGCAAGTCACTGATAACTAATGTGTTAATGAGTAAGATTTGCATGTTTTTTTTTAAAGTGTATTTTCTTACTTTTCCAGGCTTCATGCTAAGCTAGAAAAAACACTTTCACATCAGAAGCAGCTTCGTAATTAGCTTACAGTTTCACTTCATTTCTGAATCTCCTTCTATAATTACATTATTCTGCTGTGTGTATTTATAACTTTAGAGATGTCAGATGAGTAATAATTCATAAGCAGCTTTATGGTTGTGATGTTTTCCTGATTACCAACATTATTTAGGGGAATTGTCCCTGAGAGCCACCGTTGATCTATTATTCAAAGTGCTGTGTGTGCTGGCCTGATCATATTACCTCTATAAATTATTCTGCAATGTTTATTTGTCCACGTACCTATTTCCTGAGTCTCTAATATGGCCAAAAATATAGACACAAGCATCATTATTGTCTTCTCGTGAAAAACTCCTCTTGAACCCTGCAGTACCCTTGTTTTCTAAATTACTTTTTATATTTGGCTGTTTTTCTCCCGTCTTCCCCACAGGCATCAGCACCCCTATTATGGCTTAAAATAGTCAATTTGTTTACTGTGGGCGTGATGGCTGGTACCTTGTACAGACTAAATTGTTGAAAGTGTGTCAGAGTGAGAATCCTGTAAAGAGCTGTCATGTTGTGTCTCAGCAGCAGGCCTGATCCTGTTAGTTCTGCTGAGGACAGGGAGCCGAGACCAGATTTTCTCTTCTCTTTCTTTGTGAAACTGTGCCTCAGTGTAACCGTTGTATTTATTTGTTTGCATGTGGATATAGCTGGAGGACTGACTGCAGATATGGTGCTTAGTGAAAGTGAAAATTCCTGCCTGTAAGCTCCCCTACGTGACCATATTCAGGCTTCTTTTCAGTCTAAACATGTTTCTGAGACACCAGGGAAGTATTGTTGCTGCTTAGCCTCACTAGCAACATGGGGCTGAGGCAGGCAGCTTTAGTCTGTTTGTCTGCCCACCACATCAAACCCCATTGAAATATTTCAACAACCATTTCACAGATTGCCATCACATTTTGTACAAATATGGTAGTCCTCAAAGGATGAATCCTACTGGCTTGTTGTTCTCTGACTGTTTGTCTTTCACATTGAGCTTCGTTTGTGGTTTTGAGTAAAATTTGTTACCCTGTTCGTGGATTTGGGGCAGAGATTATTGATCAGGTTGAATTTCAACCCAGTTTACACCTGATATGAAAATATGATTTGTCAGACTCTTGTTAGACAGCCACTTGCCTTGACCGAGTTGTGGGGGTGGGAAAGAGTGATAGAGGAGAAAAAAAGAGAGAGAGAGAGAGAGAGAGAGAGAGAGAGAGAGAGAGAGAGAGTGATGATAGTGATGAGATGGATAGTAGTAGTAGTAGTAGTAGTAGTAGTAATAGTAGCTGTTGCAGCTGGAGTCCAGCACGTCCGTAATAATTGTGTGGGTAACTAAATGCGCAATTTTCTGCTGTGTTCACACGTCTGCTCACCTTGACTTCAGGAATTTTATGAAGGGGCTGACAAGAAAAAAGTTGGACAAGTCGTGTGGAAAATTTGCCAATTTGTGTTCACCTCCTGAAAATGACCTGAAATTTGTCAGGAGTTAAGTGCAGGGCTACGCTGTAAGCAAACAAACTGTCAAACGTTGCCTTCACCCCGTCCCTCTCCTCACAGTGTCAGCACCTCACAAGCTGGCGAGCAGCTCTCTCATTAGCAATGATTGAGCAAATAAAGCAAACTGCACTTGCTCCTATAATTACTTGATGTTGTACTAATTAAGCAGTGCCTTTACTTTTGTCTTCCTGTAAAGAGGAATGGTAGACAGGAGAGCCAATATCTCCTCTTCAAGATCCACCACAGGTTAACATTTAACTCCCTGTCACACCAACATGTCAGTTTTTGCAGTTTTTTTCTGCCAATTATTGCTCAGTTCCAAGGCGTTTTTTTTCTCATTTGCTTAAAGTTTCATATTTTATCCCTTAATAAATGGGTGAATGAGCATTTTTAGCATTGCTGATCATTCATGCTTTGCCTGGTGCTTAACAGAGCAATCCCTCATGCCCCATATGAAATTAATAATGACAAACTCTTGTCATTATTGCTGCATTAAATAATTGCATTAATAGGCCTTTACTGTAAGTATGACTGCCTCATTTGAAATAATGGGGAAAACTGCTTTCACTTCTTCAACATCTCTTCATGCAGCCAAACTTAGCTCTCTTTTGCCTTAGATTCTTTTTTAATACCTGCAATCGATTTTGAGCAAGTCAATCTTCCTGCCTCTCCGTCTTTCATCTTGTCTGTTGTTTACAGAGCAGGCAGGCTGCTGTATTCTCTCTGGGCTTTTGTGTAGAGGAAAAAAAAGAAGGGCTTGTGCTTTACAGTGAGCCGGGGAATCAGCAGTCTGTGCATGTAATGGAGAGGTAAGTGCGAGCCATAAAAAATGTAGACTTGTTGTGACTCTCAGGCTCAGCCCTCCGGCAAGACAGCTACACGAGTTATCAGCAGTGAGTAATTTGTGCACACTCCCTTTCTTTAAGATGAATAATGGACAGCTTTCAGATCTCCTCCATGATGTGTTTATCTCTCCATCCACTCATGATTTTTTTCCCTGGTTTTCCTTATATTTCTTCAGAGCTGTCAGAGGCTCTTCAGAGTGTTGTTGACCTGTCTGTGAACTGAAAGAAACGCCACAATAAAATTAAAGGCTTATAGAGGCGTCTGTCGGGAGGATGGTGCAAGGGAAAGATGAGGTAAATGCTGCTGGAGCTGAAGGAGTGATAGAGTGATCTCATCCTTTGTGTCTTTATCTGTCTAAATTTCTGATCCCTCCTCTTTCATCAAAACCCACTACTTCCTTTGATATCCTTGTTGATGTTCTTCTTCCACCTCCGCAAAAACTGTCCTTTCTCAAGACTTCTCTCATCTTATCTTTGCACCTTTTGCTCCAACTTCCCTTCTCTTTGTTCCCCTTCAGCCATCGTCTCTCCCCTGAGTCTGAAACACGGATTCCATTCCCACGTATCGACTGGTATCTCCTTTTCCTGGCTCCCCTTCGTTGCATCTCTTCCTCTTTATCTAACCTTGCTCTGAATCATTATTCCTGAGCATGTAGGGCTCAGAGACGTACATGCCCCCCGATGGTTTGATCCCGAGTTCAGGCTTTGAAGTGTGGATGTGTAAGCGTAATACTTGAAACTTCAGCAGCTGATCCCATCTATTTTAAAAGACATCCCTGGTGTCTGGCAGAAGCCTTGGAAAGGGAGGCTCCTATTTTCTGGAGCATTGCTTTTTCTCCATTCTGCTTCTTTGGCTTCAGTTACAGTACAACCTCTTTGGCATTTGATATAAACCAAAATAATTAGCACCTGTTATAAAATTCAAGGATTCTCAACCCTCATTTGATTCTTGAAAAATAGATGTATGAGAGTCAAATCCTACTAGACTCAGGAAAATCAGCTTCAAGTGGTTTGTAATAGCTCCTGAATCTATGTGATTGTATTTTTATGCAGGTAGTTTAAGCGAGGACAACAGTTCACTAAAGCAGGGTATGTTGCCGCTTGTGACTGAAAAAAGGACAAATAGCAGGAGGATGTTTGGGAGCTGAGACGAATCAAACCACTTGCTGGAGGTGAATTTAATTTGTAGGAAGGGCAGCGTAGAATCGTATCAGCCTGTAATGATGCCGTCACTGCTGGGAACAGATATCGAGTGGTTTGTGAGTGAAGGTGTGTGAGTGTGTTAGTGTACTTGCACTTAAACTGTGTTGTTATGTGAACCAATTCGAGCTATTGAGAGTAACAGTGATTTCAACCTTTCTTAACTGCTCTGTAAGTGTTTGGACTTGTTTTTGAGGATAAAGTATCAGATAATGAATAGTGAGTGATTGGTTATGCATATTAGAATCTCAACAGGGTGAGCAGGGCACTAAATGGAAGTAGGGGGGGGTTGCTTATTTGTTAAAAAGTTGTAGTTGACAAACCATAAAACAAAAAGTAGGAAAACGTCACAACTTTTAACTCTGCTGCTATTATCACTACCACTACCTTCTGTTGCCAGTCTTGTACAGTGTACTCTGCTGCACGCCTCCTCACCTGCACCCGCTCCCGTGACATCACCCCCGTCCTCCAACATCTTCATTGGCTCCCCGTCCCCTACCGCATACAGTTTAAAGTCCTCCTCCTCACCCACAAAGCATTCCACCACCAGGCCCCTTCCTACATCACTGACCTCCTTCACCATCACACTCCTTCCCGTAACCTGCGCTCCTCACACGCCAACCTCTCCACCTCACAGAACCAAGCACCGAACCTGGGGGGACAGAGCCTTCTCAGTAGCCGCCCCCACCCTCTGGAACTCACTCCCCTCCCATATCCAAAACTGCTCTGACCCTCCAGCTTTCAAATCTCTTTTAAAAACTCACCTTTTTAAGTTAGCTTTTAATTTGTGATTGTACTGTTGTTTTGTTTGATCTGTGTTATTTGTTTTTTGCTTGTATTGATTTTAACAATTGTACAGTGTCTTTGAGTTTTTGAAAAAAACTATATGAATAAAATGTATTATCATAATTATTATTACAGTATATCAACATACTGTAGACTGCTAACCACAGACTGCATAAAAAATGGCCACAGTAACTGTGACCTCACCCATCTGTTCCTGAGCGCTGTTTTGAAGCCAATCTTCAGCGGGTGCCATATTGGAAATACTGAACACAAACAAACTTTGTCCGAGTAAAGGCTGATTTATACTTCTGCGTCTCCCCTATGCAGCAGGGGCTGACGCAGACATTAGCACCACATACTTGTGCGTCGATGGCTGTTTCCGAAACGGCCTGCTACATACTACTTACTAATGTAGTAGGCAGTAGGTATTGCCTACTACATACTGCGTTTGAATTTAGTATGTAGTATGACTGTTCTGTCCGATCTGTCATGCAGCATGCTGAGCCAGACTTCGCTGGATTTCCGGTTTCGGAAAGCGGAAGTAAACAACGGCGAAGCCGATAAATAAAATGCTTATTTAGCATCCATTTATGATTTAAAAAGTTAGGAAATGGTTTATATGTAATTTGATAACTTTCACAGCACCCAAAAACGGATTTCCTCCCGTCAAAAAATGAGGAAAAAGAAAAAGCAGAACGAGCGCTGTGCATTATGGGAAACAGTACGCGAGGCAGACTGGTCCGATGCACACTGAGATATTTTCCCGAATCAGTAGACATCCGGGGAGTTTTGGCATACTGCAGATTTTGCTCTTGTTCACATACTACTTACTACATACTGAATTTTGGACATATCAGTACGTACTGCTAGTATAGTAGGCGATTTCGGAAACAGCCATTGAGTAGTTACATTTTGGAGGAGGTTCACGTCTGCTACGTATGTATGCCTCGGCGTAGGTACGGGAACTACGCGGACCCCCGGCGTAGGGTACGCTGTTGGTTCGAAGCAGAAGTATAAATCAGGCTTTAGTGTGAGGTAAAGAGGCGGGCCTTCGAAAATATAGAGTTATAAAACAAATTCACCCCACATACAGTGTGTGCCGATAGAGAAATGAGCTACTCAGACCTAAACAGTTTTTTTCCAATCAGTCTTAGCTTTGCTTTGTATCTATTGCTAACAAGTGCTGGCAAGCTAGCAGGCTTCAGAAAGACTGCACACATGGTGCACATTATACTTGCTAAACAATAGCATGTTTTAATCCCCACTCTGAGCATGTTAGCTCGTTATTACTGGCATGAGTTCAGAGCTCCACGGTGCCTCTGGGCTGTGCTATGCTCAAAAAGGAACTAGTTCATACTTTAGTCACTGATACCTGGCACGTTTTCAGACAGTTGTTTCTGGAAGGCTTTCACAGTGTTGCAGTTGTTTGAACACATGCAGTATGACTGTAATTGATGCGGTAGGAATGGAATAAAAGTGCAAGGAGGAGAGTTCAAAATCTGCCAACAATATCAGACACCTGTTCAATCCCAGCTATTTTCCACATGTATAGAAAGAATAAGTGCATTCATCAAAACAAATTACTGATGACTCAATAAAGAGTAATAGTTCTCAGTTGCAGCCAAATTGCCCTTGCACACATTCGTTCATCTTCCTGTGTGAGACGAGTTCTACAAGTGCGCTGTATGTGTGTGCGTGTCTGCGTCCAGGATGATTGCACCACAGGTAGCTATCTCCGATGATGATTCACATTCATTTCAATCACAGCCTGAAAGCAAGATAAAGCAAAGAGGAGAACAGAGTTGATTACAAGCCCTGATTAACACCCAGATAAGCTGCTACATAACTGCAGAATGCATCATGTGCACCGTGAGAGGAATACAAAATGCTTTTTAAGAGTTCAAGGCTGATCTGCTGCTCAGGGAGAGAGATTAGAGGAGAGTTTTCAGGATCCCTCCACTCACCCACTGTCCTTTAACAAACTTCTGCTCCAACTGTTTTTAATTAACAAAGTTTCTCTTACAAAGCTTCCTTGACTGGCTTTGCAGGATAATGGTCCTGATGGTGGTGCTGCAGCAGGAATATACAGTTTGAAACCATATCAATCACACAAATCAGTCTTACGCACTACAGCTTTGCTCCAAAAAAGGGCTGATTTAGAAGAACTACTCACAAGCTTTTAGTTGGCAGGATTTATGCAGTCCATCGTCCTGTTTTTCTTAAAGACTGTTGAACAAATTGAACCCATATCCTCAGCTTCTGGCCGCCAAACTGCCTAAACGTTGTCATCAGATGGTCTCTCAGGATCCAGACAGATTTTTAATGATCAAAATCGAGCCAACAAAGCATCAAAATGTCCAACTTTAAACGGCTACTGCATACTCTCGCTAAATTAATCAATCCTATTATGATATCATGAAAGGTGCAGTTTGACAACTCTCTGAATTTTGTCATGATTAATGATTTTTTTACACACAATTCTGAAATCTGCTTGAATAACTGTTCTCATGATAACGCCTGATCTTAGCTCACTGCCATACAGCAGCTATAACATTACAGTATCAGTGTTTCTCTTTCTCAGAGACAGAGTGTTAAATGATGGATGACATGTCAAAGGTGAAGCCAAATCTTTTATAATCCTCCCTGGTGACTGGCTGCAGACTAGGGCTAGGCAGATGGCTGTCTAACATGAGTCTGGTTCTACTCGAGGTTTCTGCCTGTTAAAAGGAAGTTCTTCCTTGCCGCTGTATCTAGCTAAATACTGCAAGGTGCAATGCTCATGGCAGATTAAGATGAGATAAGATCGAGCCCTGTCAGTAAGAGGGGACTGGATCGTATCCTGTCTTGATGTTGGGTCTTTGTTAATAATTTAACATAGAGTACGGTCCAGACAGGCTATGCTTGTAAAAAGCGTCTTGAAATAACGTTTGTTGTAATTTTGCACTATACAAATAAAGATTGATTGATAGGTCGTAAAGCTCGCCTTCTCCATATAAACAGATGGGACATGGGTGAAACTATAAAATCAAAATACATGTAAAAAAACATTTTTGTCACACCCAAAATTAAAAACAAGCAACTTGGTACTCAGCAGCAATGTTGGAGACAATGTGGTCAGCTGAATGTCAATCACATATTTTCTGGTTGTGTGTAAAATTGAAAACATTCTGGGATAGTGTTATTAGGTGTTTGGAAGATATTCTGTGTTACAAGATCCCCAGAGACCCATGGATTGTGTATCTGGGCATGATCCCTAATGACTTGATCCCTAAAGAAGATATCTACATTTTTAAAATCTTGATTCCAGCACAGTGGTCGGCTATAGTGGAAGAAATATATTCCATGAAAAAACTGACACATTACCTGCGGACTAAAGCACGGACCCATGATCAACGCTGGAATAAATGACAGAATAGAAAGACAGGTGGTGATACCTGCTGTGCGGAAAAGACTTCATAAAACAACAATATAGATATTGAGAAGGAGCCCCTTACTATATTCATGTTTGTGTGTGTATGTTTTGTGTATTTGTTGTGCATTATGTTTGTCAATATTGGAAAAAGGCAAATAAAAAGTTAAAAAAAATAAATAAAAAAACACACATTTTTGTGAGTCACAGTTTCTGTCCTTAAAGGAATTCTAATTTATGTCCAAATTGTTATTTTTTTTTTGTAGAAGTCTAGTTTTTTAAAGCCTTAAAAAGGGGGTTTAATGCTCGGTTGACAGCTCTGTTGACAAACGCAGCTTCTGGGGCACTGTGAACACCAGATCAGCAGAGTAAGGGTGGAGCTAACACTAATGCAAGGGTCTTTGAACTTCCATGACCACGAGTGTCTACTTCAAAGTGACACAAGAATCTGTTCTGCTGACAATCTGAGGAATCTTTGCTGATTTAATCAGTGAGATAAAATGTGTTTTGGTCAGTGGAAGGGGTGGGAAGTCACGCCACAGGATGATTCTGACTGTGAAGGCTTTGGCTCCAAATGACATCACCAGTGCAATATGTCAGTGCCAGTTAGTGGAGGGATAATGGCTTCAGTTTGAAATAGAGATGCATCGACCATCTTTGAAGACATCAAATGTAAATCTATCCCTTCTTCTTTGTTCAAAACCACCAGTGTCCCTAATGTACCTCCATCACTGTAAATTTCAGTCTGTTTCATAACTAGCAGAAGACTTGCAAGAGCTTTAAAGATTAATTAATAATTTTGGTCTGGACAGCTCTGATCAAAGTGCCTGGACTGGGCCCGCTCTGTTTTTGCATATTTGCATTTGCAGATTTTAGTTTTGCCATTTCTGTATTTAACTTTTCCTCAAGTCTATCAGACACTGCCTTCTTCTAATCCTCACACTTCCCTCTAAGTGACAGCAGTGGGCAGAGACACCCAGAAACAAAGAGACGCTGTGAGATACGACAGATCGTCCAATTGACTCAAGGCCAAACAAAAACCTTCGAGGCTGGGAATCGACAAGCGTCGCCATAGCAACTCCCTGGGGAGAATCTGCAGCTCATTCCACAGGAGAGGACCGGATCGGCCGGCAGCGATCGTCTTTGGAGGTGTGGGTGTCGAGGTCTGTGTTAGAGGTTTTAGTGTGAGTCAGGGATGATCACAGGCCTGATGTAATTTATCTGTGTTGGCTGGTGGCTCTCAGCTCCTCGGCGTGGGTGGCACTCTGCTACTCCATTATTCATCAGACAGATGAGTGGCTGTGGCAGGACGCCCAGCCAGGAGGTGTATGCATGTGTGTGCTTCTGTGTGAATGTGGGGTGAGGCAGAATACAAAATTTGATGGAGATGAGAGTTTTTTGCAAAAAAAAAAAAAAAAAAAAAAACGTGTCTGCAGTGTTTGCTTCTGAAAGCGGGCGCACGACTGCAGTGGAGTTCATTTTTGTCTCGTAAATTACCCTCAGCCTCTCATTCAAAGATCTTGGCTGTGTTTCCCACCCACCTGGATGTGTTCTCCAGAGTGCTGCGGACTTCGCTCATCTGCTCCTTCCCAAAATACACCACCGTCAGATGGACCCGGCCATCCTGTCGCACGCACACTTCCCTGTACACACACATACATAGAAACACAAGGAGGAAGGGACATTAGGGATGAAAGCACTCTCACACTAAGTGGAAAGGAGGAGGAGGAGGTTACAGGAAGGAAGAGCCTTGTGAAAAAATGAGGGTTTTTGAAAACAAGGCTTTGTTTTGGAGGTTTAAGTCTCCCAAGTGCAGATTGAGAAGTCCAACAACCCCTCAGATACACAGTTTAAACAACTAAAAATGTCAAGCTTTAGCAGGATCTCGCTCTAGACTGTGGTTATTTGCTGCCTTTCCCTGATTTATATCACAATAAATTTAAGATATTCTTCAAACAAAAGGTCCTATACATTTTTTGCAACTTTAGATCTAGGATATTATAATCAAAAAATGTAATAATTTCCTAGAATTTAAAACTGTAGAATTTGTAAAATCTGAATTTCAACAGGATAAACAGGATACCCCTTTGGATCTGTAAGAATGTAATGTTCTTTTTTCTCTTATTTTGGATATTTAGTGGTTAAATAATTTAATAAATTTAACCCAAATAATTAGAACATTCAAAATTATAATGAAAATATTATATATGTAAGTCTGCACCAGGCTGACCATTGACCCCCCCCCCCCCCCCCCCACACCCTCACATGAACAGATCCATACCATCCCTGCATTGTCTGTCACACTCAATCATCTCATCCCGAACTGACTCTCTGACTGCTGATGACATTATAATGCATAATATATTGTATTATATAATTATCTTTGTTATATAACATTATGTCTTATTACATTATCATAGTTAACTACAACTCACAGTCATATTACATACCCATATTATTTTTATTTATTGCTTAATCTGTCATTACTAACCATAATCACCTTATGTCAACCTGTCACTACTGAAACATTTTTAATACTGCCTGTAATTACTGCTATTTAATCTAAATTCCATTGTAACATTGTATATATCTAAATTGTATCCTAGCTTTATTTATCTATCTTTATTTTTAATTATTTTATCTTATCTTAAAATGGAAAATAAATCAAACAAAAAACTAATGAAGTAATTTTTTTTGCTTTACAGTAGGTTCAACCTTAAAATCTTGAATGGGATAATGTTCCTTTTTTTCTTTATTTCCTGATATTAAAGCTCCTTTATGGAACTTTCAGTGTGTTGATTTTGGCGCCCCCCTGTGGACAAAGCTATACCTATCAACTTTTGGCTGATCTCGTCCTACATCTGTTAATCATGTTTTCTAAAGAATAATCTCATCCTGCTTTCTTTTCAAATTCACATGTATCACTCACTGTTACAGCTGTCAATTAACAGGTCTTACACCTATCCCCCCCTACAATGGTTACAGGCATTAAAAGTTATAGTGCCAAGATAGTCTGTCTTATTGCTGATGCTCTCATCTGCTTGTGTAGGTCATAAAAATGCATCAATGTGAATTTCAGTCTGTTTCATTACCAGCTAAAAACTCCATACTGGAGCTTTAATGGCAGATTAATAAAGATTAATAAATAAAACAGAAAAATCCCCTACTGTGGAATTAAAAACTAAAACAATCTTTATTTTCAGGTATGATCTGTGTTGTACTCATTCTGACTGTTAGCAGAGAAACAGATCATACGCAAAAAAGAACACAGAGAGACCAGTTGGGAGATGCCTGCAGGCACTTTGATGGAGACATGTCAAATATATCACACACATGCTGAAGATAATTCACCTCCTGTCTCATGACACACATATGCCAGGTGTCAGGATTTTCCCCACAAGCACAAGAGGGAAAAAATGTCTCATAACGCACAACAAGATATACAAAAGATGCAAAAAAAAAAAAAGACACTGAGTAGACTTAATATTGTGGGGATGCACAATAAGAATTGTTCTGAGAGATTATCAGCTGATAAAGGGAATATTTGATTATTTATTATTTCAATTATAAAATTGTATCAGATACAAACAACCAGTATAAGTAAATGTATTTACTTATTAACATTCCTATAAATTCACAATAGGTGGCAGTATTCTATCTGCCCTTATATACAGAGAAGAAAAAGAAGAGCAGCCACAACAAGCTGGTGTAACAGTAAATCTGGTGTCACCGGTGTGGATGTTTTTCACTGTGTTAAAGGAGAATAACACAACTGCATTTTGCTAAACCTGAGCCACATGAATTCTGAGACGAGGTAAAGAAGTCCTCAAGTTTAAACATGACAAATCTTTTTAGTCAACCGAAAAGTTATCATCGCAACAAGGGGAGAAAAAAAAACTCTTTTGCTGTAGTGCTGATTTGAGAACTTTATTTAAGTACCAGGAGACAACCCAAAGTCAAAGCTAAATTTGGCAAAATGGTGTATTTTGAACAGTATTCCAAGTCCCGGCTACTTTGCAGACCTATCCTCATGCTCTGTGCGATGTGATCTCTACACACCTTCACAGTCTGAGAGTATGCTAAATATTTAAACTATAACAATGCAATCAGAAATAAAAATAGTAGGTAATCATTGTGTATTAGCCGTCAGGTTCAGATGATTATCGGTTATAGGCATCCCTAGTTATTACAGATGCTGTTGTGTTAAAGATGCTCTTTGAATGCCAGCACTGACAGAAGTAAATACACTTCTATTGTCTGGGGTGTGATGAGATATTTTGTCGCTTGAACCACAAAATAGATTTCTAAAAGACTCAAACTTATGTCGTCATAAAAGGGCCGTATTTCCTTTTTAAAGTCCCGAGTGCCTGTCTGCAAATCTTTCTAGCTTGCTTGTCTGAATGAACATTTTATCTCCTTATTCTGCACTAGGGAGACATATCACAGTACATCATAAGTGCTGTTATTTCCCAGTCTGAAAGTGAATAAAGAATATGTTATAAACAGGCAGTTACTCACTGTTATCACCCCCTAAACACGCACACATACGCAATTTCTCCTGGCACACCTTTAATATGGATGAGGGTAAAATGTTTGCTCAGCGACTCGCCGACTCTTTCAAGTAAGTACACTTTGTGCCACGTTGTATATCAGCTGCTGGTAGTCTGCCCAGGGGGGCTTTTTAATGGGCTGCAACACTGCTACTAAGCAGGATTTATCATGTAAAAAGAGCTGTGATAAGCAGCAGCGGCAGCACAATAAATCAGACACTAAGGAGGATGTTTCCTGAACTGATGGTGACAGACAGCAGAGCTGAAAAAAGCACATCTTACTGTGAGCTGATGGGTTTTGTGCTGCCAATCAGCCCCTAATTGTTTGTCTTATTTAATGCTTTTATCACACACACACACACACACACACACACACACACACACACACACACAAACACACACACACACACACACACACACACACGCACACACAGACAAGCCTGCATGTAATTGTGATCTATAAAAATATACATCAAAAAGCATAAATGTACCTTTTCATTCGCCTTGTGGTGAAAAGTGAGCTGGTTTCTGAAAGCCTTTTGTATTTATGCTCTTGTTTGAATCATTTAAACCTCGCTCAGATTTGTTTATGTTCTAATTATGCTGACCAGCACCAAAATAAATTAACTGATAACACAACATATGCAGTTTCAAATTTTTAATTGCATGTTTCAACAAAAATAGCCCCTCTGATGTTAATTTCCCATCCTCTAATCTCTCCCTCCTTGTCTCCGTCTGGTTCATTCTCTCCATTCGCCAATTAAAATGTAAAACTGGAGTTGAAACTTGGTTTTCAATAACAGAGTATAGCATTTTCCTGAATTAGTTACGTGTGACACAGAGAGCCATCTTGAATAATTCAAAGTCTTCTGTTTATGTCACATAGTTTGTCTGACTTTCTGATTATGAGTTTCAAAGAGGTTGAGGAATTCAATCGTCTGAGGAAAAAGTTCAATCATCAAGTCTCACCTGAAGTTGTTCATGAACTGTTTGAACTTGTCTGTGCGTCTGGACAGCGGGACGATGATGTTGATCGGGATGTTGACGGTGTCCACCCTCTCATTTCTCACTTTCATCAGAGGTCCAAATGGGCGGAAGAGGACAAGGCGTCTGAATTCACGACTGGACTCCCCTCTGAAGGTCAGCTCGTACAGTGTCCCTTTGTCCCTCTCTGTGCGGGTGATACCTGACAGGTGAGACACAGAGACATAAAATCATGAGCAAAACATTTAAGGTCAGTTTTCTCTTGATTATACCTGAAGGGGGGTTGTTTATCAAGCATGTAAAAACAGAAAATAGAGGCACAGGGTGCATCTCAAAGCTCTTAACTGCAGTCTCCTCTCTCCTCGCTCAAATCGGCAGTAGTTACTGACCCGCCATTTTAAGTTGCGTCCCATATTCATGGTCAGTTATTTCTCCTGTTAGTTTCCCCGTTTGTTCTTGTTTTATTCATGAAGAGAATTAAAGTCTGGCGGTAAAGTTTGTCTGTTAGTAAAAACACTTCTTTTATTGCCTGTCAGGTTAATAACCTTTCATATGAGGTTGATCATTAATGGGGATGGGGTTTGAAAAGAGTTGCATGATTTATATTTTCCCTTAAAGTAATAAATAATTTAATAATGAAGCATTTTAAAAGTGAATCGATCTGTGATGCTTCAGGACAGAATAAACAGAGAGCAGATTCTCTTCATGTGCAGGTGTGTGTTAAACAGGTAAAGCACAGAGACAGAGCTCTGTTACTGTTTATATCTATCAGAGTTATTACAGTGAACGTGTGTGCAGACACAAACAGCTGTTAAAGCCGTCATCCCAAATCGACGTCGCTTCACGTGACGTTCCTGAGTAAAGGACGTCTCATTTCTCTTAATACAAATCTCCTCGGCTGTTTCCGAAATGGCCTGCTACATACTACTTACTAATGTAGTAGGCAGTAGGTATTGCCTACTACATACTGCGTTTGAATTTAGTATGTAGTATGACTGTTCTGTTCGATCTGTCATGCAGCATGCTGAGCCAGACGTCGCTGACTTTCCGGTTTCGGAAAGCGGAAGTAAACAACGGCGAAGCCGATAAATAAAATGTTTATTTAGCATCCATTTATGATTTAAAAAGATAGGAAGCAGTTTATATGTAATTTGATAACTTTCACAGCACCCAAAAACGGATTTCCTCCTGTCAAAAAATAAGGAAAAAGAAAAAGCAGAACGAGCGCTGTGCATTATGGGAAACAGTACGCGAGGCAGACTGGTCCGATGCATGCTTAGATATTTTCCCGAATCAGTAGACATCCGGGGAGTTTTGGCTTACTGCAGATTTTGCTCTTGTTCACATACTACTTACTACATACTGAATTTTGGACATATCAGTACATACTGCTAGTATAGTAGGCGATTTCGGAAACAGCCCTCGTTTCCTCTCTCCTCTCCTTTCATTTCCTCGCATCTCTGGTGGGAGGGGCTAAGATGCGAGTGAACGACGCGAGCATGGACGTTAAGAGCTTTGAGATGCACCCACAGACTCAACAACAACATTAAAACACATGAACACAAGAGAACACCTGGTGACGACAGGATGCTGAGAGAAGTAAAACTATCATTTAAACCAGTGGTTTCCAAAGTAGGACTACAAGACACTTGTACAATAAGAATTTAGAATAATTTATAATTTAGTATTTTATCCATTATTGTCAAGATATATACAAAGATTGTAGCTACATTTTTGATAAAATCATGCACATTTAAAATGTCATCAATTTTCTTCTTGGCTAATTAGTGCCTGCATTCGACGGTGAGCAACATTTAACCACCTCAGGAAAACAGGTGTTCTCCAGCTCCTGGCACCGCGGACTAAAAAGTATGGGAACCCTGGATTTAAAGCATCATTAGAAATCCGGCTAGATGAATGTTTCATGTACTGAGTCATCTCTAGAATAAAGTAGATACAGTGACAGTCACCATACTTTTTTTTGCTGGTAATTCAGTAGCTGAATCATGTGCAAAAGCAATGTTCACTCTATAAGCATGTTTCATATTTACATTCCAATTCAATTATTTAC
The DNA here is from genome assembly GCF_009762535.1 of Notolabrus celidotus. Lineage (NCBI taxonomy): Eukaryota > Metazoa > Chordata > Actinopteri > Labriformes > Labridae > Notolabrus > Notolabrus celidotus. The sequence goes on along the minus strand of NC_048290.1, from coordinate 12,614,525 downwards.
TGATGATACTATAAGCTAGCAGACACTCACTTTAGCTTAGTTAAGCTTGGCATAATGACAAGGGGAAGGAGAAAACAGCTTGCACACAGTTGCCTAGATCTAAATGCTCATATCAACATTATAAGATCATAGACTGTATAAAAAATGTGACATCACCAAGCGGCAACCTCCCGTCTAAAATATGAGTCCAATGTGGAAATGCTAAAAACTGCAGTTCATCAAGGATCCGCTTGAGGCTGGCTCCGGAAGTACCGGAAGTCACATACACCTGAATTGAAAAAAGACGATCTTTACAGCAGAAATAAACATGTTTACAGCCTGGTACAAAAGACAAGTGTAGTCTGGATAGCTCATTTCTCGATCGGTACACACTGTATGGGGGGTGAATTTTTTCATAACTTGGTACTTTCAAAGATATTGAGATTACGAGTCTTCCAATGAGAGGCACTGCTGACTTGATTGACAGGCGGGAACACTGCAGCTGTTGGCTAGGAGGCTCAAACTCCCCCTCTTTACGTCACACTCACTCAACAGCAGCAATATGGCTGCCGTCGACGATTGGCCTCAAAACAGCGCTTCAGAAACAGATGGGTGAGGTCATGGATAGTGTTACAAAGCCCAGTGATGGAGGTCACCATCTTGGAAATGCTGACTCAACTAAGTCAACAACACTGCTAACAATCCCATGTGACAACCATTAGCATACTCAAGACTCTTGGAGGCTTACATTTTCTAGCTCTGTCCATCAGTCTGGTTAGAACTGAAGAAACATTTCCGAGGAGAGGTGAAATGTCTTCAAAAATGTCTATCAAGTTCAGTTGAATTTTTCGTATCAAGCTTCAAACTCAACCTAACTTTCTTTCAATCTAGAAACAGGCAAAGAGGTGGAGCTGAGGCAGCCCTGAAGCCTACTGACGAACAGCAACATCCTTCCCATCTGTCAGTGAACTCAGCAGTGCCCTTATTATATAAATGCATGCATAACTCAGCCTCAAGATAATCAACATGATTAGGTTCATACAAAAAAACTCACCCCCTGTGATGTTTTTACAAACAAAGAGATGAGTTATTGGGACCAAAACCATTCTCTGAACCAGACTGTAAACCTGTGTAATTATTGAAAAAGTGCCCATTTGACTTTCCACATGGGACCTGATGAGGATTCCATGCATTTGGTCGACACTTCCAGAACGGCAGTTTTCTGCACTTCCACATTGGCAATATTTTTCAGGCTCAATGAGAGTGCTAGCATGCTACAGTACTATTCGTCCTCACAATCATTGTTAAGCATTTTAACATGCTAGCACTCGCTATATGGCATTTAACACTGGGTACAGCTGATGTAGAATGCTGTGTTATTTTCCAGTACTAGGTCCTATACAAAATTGTAATCTATATCACGCAGCTGCCACAACATCTCCTAGCTAGCTACTTTGACACTCATTATTACCTGGCTTTCTTAGTGATCTTCTGGTTGTGTAAGATACTTGATTCTGAAGGCTGATTTATACCTCTGCGTCTCCCCTTCGCAGCAGGGGCTGACGCAGACATGAGCACCACATACTTGTGTGTCGTTGTGTCCATGAAGAGCAGCAATTCTCCACTGAAACGCTTGAGGGCAGTGTGGGTTGAGTTTTTGAAAAGCGCTATATGAATAAAATGTATTATTATAATTATTATTACAGTATATCAACATACTGTAGACTGCTAACCACAGACTGCATAAAAAATGGCCACAGTAACTGTGACCTCACCCATCTGTTCCTGAGCGCTGTTTTGAAGCCAATCTTCAGCGGGTGCCATATTGGAAATACTGAACACAAATAAACTTTGTCCGAGTAAAGGCTGATTTATACCTCTGCGTCTCCCCCATGCAGCAGGGGCTGACGCAGACATGAGCACCACATACTTGTGCCTCGTTGTGTCAGTGAAGAGCAGCAATTCTCCGCTGAAACGCTTGAGGGCAGTGTGGTCTCTCTGATAGCCGGTCGCCTGCTTCCGCCCCCGCTACGATCTCTGCTTACTTTTCCACAGAGATTCAGAGCGTGTTATGTTAATCTACAGCTGTAGAGTTCAGCATGTTGCTGTTTATCATACAGACATGATTACATGAAGAATGGAGAGGAGGAGATGAAATACATGGCCAGTATGCGGCCGATGTCCGGGATCCCGGAAGTGCTGTAAATGCGGGAAACACAATGCCGCCGAGCTGACCAATAACGAGGCTTGCGGTCTGCGTCGATTCTACACGTAGTTACATTTTGAAGGAGGTGCACGTCAGCTACGTGCGTAGGCCTCTGTGTAGGTACGGGAGCTACGTGGACCCCTGGCGTAGGCTTCGCCGTCGATTTCGACGCAGAAGGATAAATCAGCCTTGATTGGTCAAAACCCCTTGACAACCCCACAACAAAGGTTGTTAACTTTCACTAATATGAGCAACACCAGAAGCGAACTGGTCTCCAACATTTCAAATCAATCCGCAGAAAAGAGTTCCGGCACATTGTGCTTCTGCTTGTTGGTAACATAGACTGTACAGTGAGGTGAAACCGTTAGTTTCTGTTCACATGAAAACAATGTGGCTAAAACGCTAGTTTCTGTAAGCATGCTAATGCGGCTGGCTAAACAGCATGGACATTTACATGTTGGATCCTGTCCAGCATTCCTAGCAATGAGTGGAGCAGGTGAGAGCAACTTTGTGTTAGCGATCGCTACAAACAAACCTAAATCATGAGCGGTGATTATGTATTTTTAAAGGTGTCAGCCGCAGAGCTCAGAGAAAAAGGAGAGCTGAATGAGGACAGTTTAATGTTAAATCAACCTCAACAGATAAGAATCTATTGCAATGAAATGCTAACTGCAGTGGAATCACTGGGACTATCTCTAAATCAATTTAAATCATGTCTCACCCTTGACTCACCCTGTCAGGATTCTATTTCCCATAACTACCTAATAACCATACATTATCCCTTACCTAATAAAAACATATTTTCTTTATTTAAACTCTACAAGAAACAAAATATAAAAAAGTTTTTTGTGTTTTTTAAACCCACCAGACTGTTACAAAGTGGTTTGGATTTTTAATCCAACTCTTAGCAAGAAAGTGTTTTCCATAAAAATCTGAACGTGTTGTTGCTACATAAGCATTTTCTTTCAGTTTAACTTTTGGCAAGTTTGGGGAATTAGTAATGTGTACATTAAAATTGCATTAAACCAAACTAAATTACAATTATGTATGATGATGATTAAAATACTATAAGCCACAGCAAAAACTGTGAGTTATAAGGTCAGCTTTACTTGCTGCGCCTGGGGTCCCACCAGTGATGTTTTTTTTCCAGGGAACAGCTTTTGTTTACATCCCTTGAGACTTTGCTAGTTGTTAGAACCAAAGATCACATTATTTCCCTGTGATTTTTTAACATCTATCTTAGAACATTATAGCCCTTTTTTTTAAAGTAACATACTTCAGCATCCACTTCATCATTATGCCTTAGTATTCCTCTCTGACAGCCTGAAAGTGTCTGTATTTGTGAGAACATAAAAATGGGTTTTCAAGGCCATTGGAGAGATTGTCCATGCACTCAGATGCTGGGCTCAGAGCCCCAACCAAACATTCACACAAAACACACACAAACACACTGACAGAAGCAACTCCAATGATCCAGACCAATTTTCTTGTAGTCTTGAACGTCAGCTTGCTTCTTGGGAGAGAAGTTCTTTTTCAATTACAAGGATTATTACTTGCAAATGGACCAGCTGAGGTCTGCGGGGGCAGAGAGAGATCAGGGAAACAGAATAGAGACAGTAAGAAGTGAAAGAAGAGTGAAATAGACTGGGAAAGACAGGGAGACATGACCTTCAAAAAGAGAGGGTGACAGAGAAAGAGCAGACAGATAATAAACGAGAGAGTGAAAAGCAAGTCAGAAAAAGAGAACGGAAAGAGGTCTGCGGGCAAAGATTTACAGAATGATAGCAGCAAGAATTTAAGGCCTTCCTGTTAAGTCTACGCGCTTCCTGTGATGGCAGGCTTCATTTCCTTGACATGATAAGCTTTCGCTTACTCAAAACGCAAAACAATTTTACCCAAATTACTGCACTTCCTGACTGTCGTTCTGTCTAACTGCTCTGATCTGTTCCTTTCTGAGGACAAAATTGAGTGGTAGGAGAGTTCATCATCTTGCATAGCTCCACTAGCCTTCTAATGCAGCCCTGAAAAGCACCCTGAAGATGCTTTTGTCAGTCTGGCAATCTTGCCTGCCTTTCATTTGTCTGGCTGGTTGGATAAAGTCTGGCTTTTTCAAGATTTGCTTAAAATCAATATCCATTAAAGAGCATTTAGAGCCAGATTTGAGCGGGAGAGAGTAACTGTGTCGCTAAAAGCAAGCTGCACTTTCGAAATCTTTTTTTCCAAGTTTAGAAAGGCTGTTTAGATACACACAGATGTATGCACATCTATTTAAATCACCCTGGCATAAACACACATACATTACAGAGGACCACACACACTCTCATACACATGGAAGAGGCTCCATATCGTGACCTATGGCTCATTTCCCTTGGAGCCAGGTGCCCCTATTACTCACTTTAAATCCTCCACCCACTCACACACTGAAGGGGGTGACCTTCAGATTGTGGATCACCAACCACAGAGATATTCACACACACAGGAGTACAGGGCTGGAAAAGATGCTGCTCAGTGAATGAGGAGCAGCTGTGTTCATTTCCTGGGGTTGTGAGTGAGTCTGAGCTGAACAAACTGAGAGGAAATCCTGGCTGTTCTTCTTCACAAACACACTCACGTTTCTGACCTTTCTGGGATTGATTTACAAAAGAAAAAAACAAAATAAATAAGCTAGAGGTTGAAGAAGAAAGTGGAGGTGTTTGGATGTAGAAAATTGGTTCTCAATTTGCAACCTTGTCCCTGGGAAATCAGTTTAAGAAGCTCTGATTTGTTTTCTCAATTACATCTTAGAGATAAATTATGTGATTACCGAAAAGACAGATGCAGAGAGTGATGCTGCCATTAACACTGCAATAAACCTTGAATCTTAGTGATCAAATTTGTCTAATTTGTAGTCAAAATATCTCATTACTCTAAAAATGAGTCACATTTACCTGACAAGATCAAAAACAAATCTCATTTTAAGATACTGAAAACTTTAAATAAGGACTCAACTGCTTGTATTGAGTAAAAATGTTCAACATAGTTTTGGAAACGGGCAATCAGTTGTCCCTAGGGGGCTAAATGCATGCAGCATTTACCCTGTATGGTACCCATTACAGACCCTACAGCAACCCATCTTGGTCATCACAGTGTCTTCATGGACAACGAGGCTGGGTCCAAGCTGTGATGAAGTCAGATGGGCCGAGGTGCAACCACACATGGGGTGCTGGCTGGCATCATGGGGAATCTTTTTGTAATTTTACTAATGAAGAGTCTCACCTCTCCAAAAAATTTGGGCTTTATGCCTAAACCTAACCTTTAGGCTTACTCGCAATTTATCCCCTCGCCCAACCCATAGCCTAACCCTAACCACTCTGACTTTATTCCTAACGGCCAAATTCCACCAGATCTGTCTCCGATCCATCTCTGCACCAGAGCTTTCTATTCTAGTCAATCTGTTAACTCCCACTGGATCCACTCTGTTGCGTTCCGGCTGCGTCTCTGATCCGGCTTCTATTTTTGCCGGATGCCGGAGCACGACGCATCAATATGCACAGAGCAGATGGAGTGGGACAGGAAGTCAGGCACCACAACAAAATGAAAACATCTGGTTAATTTTAAGAATAAAACACTCCGTGTTATTGTTATATCGTTTTCAACTGAACTATGACAACAAATTGTCAACTTGAGCGGAGGCAGGCCTGAAGTCATGAAGTCAGAGATTTTCAGAGGACCATAAAGACAACATGGATGAGGAGAGGAGGAGGAGAGTCCTTGATTCAGTGATTGCCATAGGAAAACCTTGGTCACATGAATCCAGCAGTCCCGCGGTCCTGCTCACGGAGCTGGACCGCAGCAGATCGGAGACGGATCAATTGGAAGTCCAGTGTAACCCTAACCCTGGGTATTTGTTGGTAGACTGTTTCCCTTAACCTAACCGGCAGTTAACTTTATCCTAAACCCTAACCCTTGGCATTTTTCAGTGGGGTATATCCCTAAACCTAACCTTCTTGACAAGTGAGACTGTCTGAGATTCCTCATGATGCCAGAGAGCACCCCATGTGTGGTTGAACCTCGGCCCATCTGAGAGGCCCAACTTGGACCCAGTCTAAGAGTCCATGGAGACCCTACAGGGGTTGGCCCAGATGGGTTGCTGTAGGGCCTTTAATGGGCACCATACAGGTTAAATGCTGCATGAAAGTAGCCCCCTAAAGACAACTGATTAACATTTTTCAATGTTTAACTGGTATGCCTGTTTCCAAAACTATGTAGGTTCTACTTTAAGACACTGGCTGGGATTATTGCCTTGTCCAAACCAAAATCAAGCAGTGCCCAATCATTGACATTAAAGCTCCAGTAAGTTTTTAACTGGTTATGGATCCCACACTGAATAAATGGTGATAAATATTTATGACCTTCAAAAGTAGAAAACAAGATAGATTTCTTCCTGTAAAGTAATTATTGATTCCCAGAAGTTTTTGACTGCATGTGTTTTTCATTTTCTACAGCAAAGATACATTTCACTCTTATCAGAAAGCAGGATGTGATTTTTTGTTGTTGAGATTGGAGCTAATGTTACATCGTACACTAGGGAAGGTTTTCATGAACTAGTATTGGCTGGGAAAACTGCTTTTGCCAACATTTTGCAACTTGTAAGATAGGGGGCATTTAATGTTCTTGTTCCTTAAAGCATGTTCACGATTTCATATAATTTGTACTTAAAAGCAATTTTCAGGAGCTAGGGTTGATATTTGACATGTACTCACCTTCTATAAAGTCAGATGGCGAGTACACTTTGCTCGCTTGAGTCTTTCCTGCCGCACTCTTGCCGTCTTGCTGTGATGATGGAGTGTTGAGGCTATGCAGCGCCATCTCCAGCACCTCCCCCAGCTCCTCCCTCTTATCCTTCCTCACTGGCTTCTCCTCGGGGTGCCTTGTAAGTCCCATCTCCAGCTGGTACACCCTCTGAAGGGTGAAACTCTCAAAGGGCACCACTGCATATTCGCTTGGCAACCTGGTGCCAGCGGTCACCTCTGCCTTGGACAGCTGGCTTCTCATGAACTCCTGGAGGTCTGTTTGCTGGCTCTTAGCTCCCTGCACCTCCCCGAGACCACCTCCTTGTAATCCAGCCCCAGCTTCCTGTCCTTCAGCAGGGCCTCCTGCAACTCTCTTTAGGCTCTCCTGCACTCCTTTCAACTGCTGGCTTCGCTCTTGCAAAGCCTCCTTAAGCTGAGCAATCTGCTTCTTCAAGGAGGAGATGTGGAGGCGGTGTTGCTCCTCGCGCTCTTGGAGAAGCACTTGATAAGACTGAGCACCAGGTGGACCTCCACTTTGAGAAGCTCCAGATCGGATTCCTCCTGTCCCAACTGCTCCTGCTCCAATCCCTGGCCCTGTGCCTCCGAGGCTGGGGTGGTTGGGTCCAGCACGGGGCAGTGCGTGGCTCAGTGGGGGGTCGTCAGAGTGCGGTGGACTGCAGGTCATAACATAAAGGAGCGACAGGGAGCAGCAAAGGAGCACCAGCACTCCTCCAACACGGGACACCCAGGCTAGAAGTCCACGCCGCAACATTGCTGCATGTAGCATCAAAACTCACTCCTCTGAGTTAAAGACACACACGCGCACAAATATCATGTAACCTCACACACTCCAGCCTCAATGATTAGAGCCCATTTGTGATTATGTTCCATCACCCAGTGTGGAAGCTGGCTACTTATCAGTATGAGGTCATTTAATCTGAATTAGGTCATTGCCTCCCCGCCGCTTGAGATTGTAACGTGTTTTGTCATTTGCAAATTGAATGTACGATGCTCAAAAGCCAGGAAAAAAACACTTTCTCCCTCTCTGTTGCTCCAATTAGCTCCATATTCTGTTAGAAGATTCTGTCCCAAACACTCTTACATCACTCAAATGTGACTCATCTGTTCACATGGGCTCTCAGTCTGTCTGTAATGTCTTCTTCTTGTCTGCCAGACTGTTACCAAGCACAGAGAGACTGTCACAGGAAACGTCTCAGAGTGATTCAATATGCAGCCAGTATGAAACGGGGTGATGCACAGGGCAAAAATGCTACGTTTCATGCGAAAGTAAATCCTCTCTGGTCAGTGGCAGCTCCCTTATGTTGACTTCCTAAAAGTAAGAACAGAAAACAGACAATCATTTGAACATGTGCATCACATCCAACATCTGTATCACATCAACATTACTTGTGTTATTTAAAAATCTGATACATGCCAGACCATTTTGAAATGTTAGCTTAGCATGGCAAAGGGTTGCACTGCTTGTGCCAAACTAAGCATTCCTTTAGGACTGCAGCTCCTGGAAAACAGTGTTGTCACTGATGTGCTAGGAAATGAGGCAATGTGCGAGGGTGTGTGCTAAAAAGTGTACAAACAGTTGATGTGTTTTTTATGTTACTGAGGAAACTTGAAACAAATATATTCATGTATCCATCTATGTACTGTATCTATCTCTGCAGTATATATTTAGTAGAGGCAGTGTTGCTTTTCTGCCAGGCTGCTCCATTTATTTATTTACTTTTTGAAGTTTTATTTAACCACACTGTCCCTTGAGATACATTATCTCTATTTTGAGAGTCCCAATGTGATATCGTTGCCTATTTAAAAACCATTAGTCATTATGAAGCATTTTATTTTTATGTAGTGTTTGACTGACTGAATCAAAGGCAGAGATTGCAAATTAAGTTTATCAAACTGTTATTTTAAGCATAGGGTTCAAAACTGTGTGTGACTGTGTTTCCTCCCCCAGTCAAAGACACTGAAAGAAGATACAGAACATTTGGCTACTCTAAATAATCTATAGATGTGAATGTAATTGTGAATTATAGTCTCCCAGACTGTGATAGACTGTCAAACCGTCTTAAGTGATTAACTGTGTAAATACTCTCTAGCCTCCAGCAGAGAAAGAATACATAAGATTGTGTAGAACTTGAATTTTAAATTAAAAGACAATCTTTCCACATTCAGAAAAATCCTTAATATTTAGCCATATGGGTCACAGAGTGCCGGTACAAGGAAGAGCCTCCATCCTGTAAATGCAGAGCTATAGCTAAAAGACTGTTAGCTTAGCTTAGCAGAGACAGCAAAACAGCGAGTCATCTCTAGCTGTTTTGTCACTTCACAATAGAGATAGACCAATATGTTTTTTTCAGGGCTGATACTGATACCGATTATTAGTAGTCAAGGAGGCCGATAACCGATATTTGGAGCCGATATTCATTTGCAGTAAAAGGGAAAATATTGGCGTCAAAATTTTGAATAATACAAACTCCAACACTTAACTTAGTTTAAATGCCTTTAAGTATATGTTTATTAAACAGCTTTTCAGATTTGCAAAAACAAACTGACTTTCTGCTGATAAAATCAAAGTAGAGTGTACACGTAATCAGAAGTGAGTGCTCTGGTGGGAATCTTTCAAAATTTGCTAAATCACTTGATAGAAATGACACCATCTGCAAAAAAACGGTAGCCTAGCTTGCGTTCCATTTCTACCTGCAGTTCCTCAATGGCTGATTGGTTGTTACCCATGCCATGGCTCTGCATGTAACCAATCAGATGGTGTTGTGAGTGGGACAATGCTGAAGACAGAGTAGTGACAGCAGACAGAGAGGTGCAACTGCATCAGAGCCAAAATAACCCAGTTTTAAACTGATCTCTTATCAGCTGCCGGATTTAAAAAAAAAGGCTGATACCGATATGCATCAAAATGCTGAATATCAGCCCGGCCGATAATCGGCCTATCCCTACTTCCCGATATAAAAATAACTTAAAAAACTGGTAAAAAATGTACAGGTTTGAGTAGGTACATTTTGTGTTCTATGCTAGCTGTCATCTTGTATGCAGTCTTTATGGTACATAAAGCTAGCCAGCTACGTCCTGCCTTAAGCCTAAGTTTACCAACAAATAAGAGTGGTTTAAGATTTCTTATCTAAATCTTAGACAGAAACTAAATTAATGTTTTCTCCAAATTTGGAGCTATTCCTCTCATATTAATGACTACAGACATAAGACTGTATAAAATATGGACGTAGTCAGGGCGCTGGTGGCCTGGCAGTCTAAGCACCCCACAAACAGAGGCTATAGTCCTCGTCGCAGAGGTTGCCGGTTCTACTCCCAACCGCCACCATGCACTGCATGTCTTCCCCCCTCTCTACTCCCCACATGTCCTTTCTCTCTTCAGCTGTCCTTTCATAAAGGCAAAAAAGCCCCAAAATATAACTTTAAAAAAAAAATGGACGTAGTATCCGTGGCGTCACCCATCTATTCCTGAGCGTCGTTTTGAAGCCAATCGTCAGCCAGTGCCATATTAGAAATGCTGAAAACAGCCAAACTTCGTCCAAGCTTGTGTGAGGTAAAGTGCCGGGCTTTTAGCCTTTTCACTAACAGCGACAGGGTGCTCGCCTGCCTGTCAATCAAGTCAGCCATGTCCTTATTTGGGCAAAACTCATAAGTTATATAACTTTGAAAATACTGAGTTTTTAAAAAATGCATCAAATTTGCTACTCAAACCTAAACTGTTGTTTGAACCAGGCTGTAAACATGTTTATTATTGCTGCAAAGATCCTCTTTTTCAAATGGGTTTGTATGTGGTTCCCAGTGTTTCTGTAGCCAGCCTCAAGGGGAAGCTTGATGAACTGCAGTTTTTAGCACTTCTGCATGGGCTTCATATTTTAACACCAGAGGTTGCCGCTTGCTACAGACGTGTGTGTTCTAATAGCCTAGCTTAGAGATTGGAAACAGGGCTAAAAGGCTACCATAGCTCCATTTGTAGCAAAAAAAAAAATGCCTTTAGCATTTGTTAACTAAAATGTTATTAGGTTACTTGTTGTTTTTCTCCTAAAAAACCCAAATATTTTACTTCCTTATGGGACACAGTCAAGCTAGCTGCTTCCTTGTTTCCAGTTTTATACTACACTTTGCTAACTGTCAGCTGACTCTGGGTCCATATTTAAAGTAAACATGAGAGTGAAACCTCACATAAGTCCCAGAAAAAGGAGTAAAATGTATTTCACATTTGTTCCATCCCCTTTCAAAAAGAAAATACAAGCACAATTTACGATACACATGACTGTGGGTTTCTTTTTCGGATCTTTGGGGGTCTTCATATTTCCAAAAAAATCTGCTTTCTCAGCTCATGACCATACTACAGTAAAAAAAAAAAAAAAGTAGCTTCAATGTCATCATTTACAAATATGGTTAAACTCAAATTCAAGTCATTTTAAAAAGGTAGGGTAGATGTTACCTTGAATCTAAAATCAAGAGGAGGGGAATGTATCCCAGGTGTATATTGAGGTGTAACTTTGAGTCTTGAGTATGTATGTATATATATATATATATATATATATAGGTGTTTCAGTGTTTGAGTTACAGTACATATCTGTAAATGTATCAGCCTCAGTCTCTGCTGACTCCTCACACAGTTAGCTCTTTGACAGAACTGCCTGAAGCCGAGTCTAATGAAAGGATTAGTATATGGCAGCGGTGAATACTGAACTGTGCTTGAACAGACAGCTGAATCAGGAGAGACGGGGCGTCTCTCCAGCAGGACCTCCACTGCGACTCAAAAATGTTTGAGGAGAAGCATGCTCGGGGAAAAAGAGGGTGAGTGAGTTTTGTCAAGCAAAATATGGCTGCTTTGATGGAGCATCATCTTTTCAATTACAGGAAAACCCTCATGATGTCATTATATGAGTCTATAAATCCCCAGAAAAATATAGCAAGACATTAATGGTGTGGTGGCAGTTTAATCACTTTCTCTGCTTGGTTCACAAGCAGCACTCATTATTCTTGTATCCATGTGATCACAAGCTGGGAACCTTTGAATAATTACATCACTTCTCCCAGATGACTTTGGTTTTCCTGATTTCTAGACGTCTTCTAATGAGCTACATCAGAGCCAGTAAAAGGAACCACAAGCATGCTCACAATTAAAAACATGAACTTAGTCCTGACTTTTTGGAAGTTAATTTGTAGCTTTTGTTGGGGAACAAATGTACTACTCGTGTCAGAGAAGAAAGAGTTTCTAATCTTAACACAATCACTAGACAAATATCATTAAGTTTAGACAAAAAAACAAGAATAGGAGACAGTTAGAATATCTTTAAATATGTTTTCTAAATATCCAATGGAACACAATCTCAAACAAACAATTTTTCAATTATATGCAAAATGTCAGAAACGTTTGAAAGATTTGCTCACCACAAGTTGCCAAAGCACAAGGTAATGATTTAAGTTATTCATGCTAAATTCAAAGATATCAAATTTCCAATGTACCTTTGTACAAACACGAAATTTAGTTGACCTCTTATGCTTTAGAAATGAAATGGTGAGAACTTCTTCAACCAAAATGTGATTAGCTAAGTTAGCAAAAAAGGGTAAAAGAGCAGCTAAGTTTAGAGTCAAAAACAAAAGGCTGATTGACTGATCAACACATTATATATAAGTAAATGAGTACAAAAATGTATATGTATAAATAATACATAGCTTGGCTAACTGCTTGTTCAACCCTTATATTTGGCACACAGACACAACTTGACGTTTTTGCATCTTGGTGCTAACAAACCCAAGCTTTGACCAAGTGGCAACCTCCAGTCTAAAAATATGAGTGCAATGCATTAGTGCTTAAAAACTGCAGTTCATCAAGGATCCGCTTGAGGCTGACTCAGGAAGTACCAGAAACCATGTAGGCTGGGAGGCTCAAAGCCCGCCTCTTAACGTCACAATCGCTTGACAGCAGCACTATGGCTGCCGCCGATTGGCCTCAAAACAGCGCTTCAGAAACAGATGAGTGACGTCAATATTTTATACAGTCTATGGCTTTGACTTGCCAATTAATCATCTGCTAGGCTAGTTGCTGAGAGTGTAGCTTCATATTCAGCATATAGGCATGTAAATATGTTGTTTGGTTCAAGTTGGTCTGTCGAGGCAGATGGCTGTCTAACATGAGTCTGGTCCTGCTCGAGGTTTCTGCCTGTTAAAAGGAAGTTTTTCCTTGCCGTTGTAACTAGCTAAATACTGTGAAGTGAAATGCTTGTGGTGGATTAAGATGTTATTCTTTCTTGATGTTGGGTCTTTGTTAATAAATTAACAGAGTATGGTTTAGACCTGCTATGTTTGTAAAAGCATCTTGGGATAACATTTGTTGTGATTTGGCGCTGTACAAATAAAGATTGATTGATTGATTTTATTCAGTTTAACTTTTGGCAACAATGCAAATAAGGCTATTTCCCCAAATGTTAAACAATTCCTTTTTACAATTCTTATTCTGATTGTAGTGATTTATCTTCTGTTATGCGACTGAATGAGTCATCTTTTCAGTGTGGATATAAAATTCCTATAAAATAGAATTATATCACACAAGAAACCGAAACAACACCAAAGCATTATGGATATCTATATGCGACAATACTACATTTCTCCTTCTGCAACCTTGCTGAGACATGTTTTCCTTAGGAACAATAGTCAAATGTATCACAAACACAAGTAGTAATCCTCTGTGGAAAAGCAGTCAACCCCTACTGTTGCAAGCTACAAGTGAAAGATACATCCCTGAAAGAGGGCTGGGTGGCTGAGTTTGCAGAGACTCACAGTCAAACCACTGAGTCTCACCGGGGATGAGTGAGTTGATTCAGTGCCGGTTCTTTGACTCCCTATGGGGATAGGCAGGGCTGCAACACAGGAACACTGGCAGCTAAATAATCAGGTTTGATTTTATTGGCACTGGGGTGTCTCAACACAACAGGCAGTCACACCTCCTGCTCTGTTATCAGGCTTGTAATCATATAAAACTCATCCTTTTTTTTTTTTTCAAAGACATGTTTTGCACACCATAACAAATTTCATTTTAATCCAAACTTTAGAAAGAATTGTAAAAATTCTTGATCGCTTTGCATTTCTATTAAGACTACCTCACCCCACTCCAACCCATCCCCTGTAGTGCCAACAGCATGTCTAAGCTTTCACTTATTCAGGTATCCAGAGACCTTCATGTTTCCCACACAATTGAACCTTGTGAATTTGGCAAAGAATGAACTGCAATAACTTTTCTGATCCTGTGACTTTTCTCCCTTTATCATCAGATACAATTTGAATCCCATCCAGTGCTTTGGAATCTGAATAATCCTGCAGATATTTGATCAAAAACCAATCTGCCATAGCTGCCATTGTGTCATGTAGCATTTTAGCTAATGTTGCATGCTAAGCCCAAAAATATAATGAAGAATATGGAAAGAATTCTGGCTACCAAACATCAGCTTGTAAGCATTGCTGTTAATCCTTCTTATATTGAGATTCCTTCACAAAGTTGTAACAAAGCACTGACTGCCTCTTCCCCTTTGCACCTTTACAGAGTCTGGTTCTGCTTGAGATTTCTGCTGCTTAAAAAGACTTTTCCCTTGCCTCTGTTGCGCTGTGCTTGTTTATTGGTTGTTTAAGTAGGGTTTCTTTACATTCTATTTATGGTCCAGGCATGCTCTAACTGATAGGTGTCATGATGACATGCTTGAAACCCAGCTGGTTTCAATAGATGACTTTGTACCATCGAGTCTGGTTCAGCCTAAGATTTCTGCCCATTAAAAGGAAGTTATTTTCTAGTGTTAGAAAGTACTACCGCATCGGTGTCTGTAAATTATATTGAAGCAGTCAGACATATTCTATAGTTAGGTGTTATGATGTGCTTGTAATCCAGCTGGTTGTGGCAGATTGCTTTCGACCATTGAGTCTGGTTCTGCTTGAGATATTTGCCTGTTAAAAAGGAGTGTTTATCTACAACTGCTGCAAAGTACTTGCTTATTGGTGGATTATGTTTGATACCTATATCATAAAGTATCGTCCAGGCAATCTATGTCTGTCGCAATGACATGACTTTTGTTGTGGTTGAGGATTTAAGATAGGGATGCACCGAAATGAAAATTCTTGGCCGAAACCAAAAACCGAAAATGAGGAAACCAAGGCCGAAAACCGAAAACCGAAAACCGAAAACCGAAACACCGAAATAAATTAGTATGCCAATTATTAGTAGGGAGACCGGCGACAGTTGTAACATTTCACTCCTTGGATTTGTGATTAAGCCATGCATTTTCTGTTAGTGTTGCACAGGCATTTTCTATGCTTTTTACCCTCAAATGTGAGTTTGAAAAAACATCTTTTGTAAGTCCTTAAAGAATTAATCTTAGAAGATGTATTTTTTCTTTGTCATGTTTTTTTTTTTTTTAAGTCAAAGGGAATATAACAACTGTTTAATACTTTAATGAAAGTATGTTGTGAAGACAGAAAGGGTCAATGTTATTTATTTGTAAATGCACTGGCCACTCCTGCCTATGTGAGAGCCTCAGTTGGGCCACCCCGGTCAAAAAGCCTCTACCCCTAGGCCCAACTGTTCTCCATCTCCAAGCGTGTTCTCCTCATCCATCACGGCCTGGATCATTTGCGCGCTGCTTTATTCCCACATCCAAGTAATGATCTTTATAACATGGATCAAGTACAGTCGCGATGAAGTGCAGAGGATCCGAATAGATCTCAGTGAAACGTGTGCTGACAGACTCTAAGAGTGTACTTTTCATTGTTTTCACTCCGTGGTCCGTCTCAACCTCTTTGCTTAGAAGACGCTTTAGTGCTGCAATTAAAGGAATAACGTCTTCTACAGATGCATCAGAGGAGTTGATCTCTTTAGTTAGCTGCTCAAAGGGGGCAAGAAGAGAGGGAGTGTTCTCTATGAAGACCCACTGGTGTGAAGTGAATGTCGCAGGGAAATCGTGATCTGCGATGCAGGACTCGCTTTTGCACATAGCAATCTAGACACGTTTTTTGCTTGCGTCATCACAACATTCTGTTTCGGCCGTGTTGTTTCAGTGAAAAAAGTGTTTCGGCCGAAAACTGGAAAAAGCATTTTTTGGCCATTTTCGGCCAAAAATTTTCGATGATTGAATATTGGGTGCATCCCTACTTTAAAACGAAAAAAAAAAAAGATCGATTCATTGAATTTTACAAAAACATTTTGTTGTGAAGTAACCTCCAAGGAAAAAATAAGTTGACTTCAGAGAATTCAGGCTGCAGCATCATTCGAAACCAGTATACTGTAAGAGGAAATGGCATTATTTGGAAGTGTGAATTTCTGTTTGGCACCTTAGCACAACACCATGCCTTCAATTTACACCAGACCATGCACATTTGTTCTGTTCACAGCACGCTCCCACAAAAGACAACGCTAATTGAACCTGACATGAAACCAGACAGTTACTGACTTGTATCTGTTTGAAGCACAACTTCCCTCCCTATTGCTCATATCAGAACGAGCACCTGATCTCAGTTTCCTAACGTTTGTTTAACTGTCTACTACAGTCTTAACTTCAGATCTAACGGTACTGAATCTGCCTTAAATCTTCTCCACACACCAGAGCTAATAAATCTACATGCAAGACAAACACTGTCAGGCTTGTTTACCAACAGAGAAACAAGGAAGAGGACACATTTCTCCCACTTCCTGGGATGACATAACTGATAAATGTGTTTTCACTCCTTATCACATATTTCATTCTCTCTGCTAGAAATAGAAACAGAGATGCTGGTAGAGGGTCAGAAAGAGAGAGAGAGAAGGAATAAAGGATCAGGTTGTCATAAAAGAGGAGAGAAAGAAAGAGAAGAAAGAGAATGATTTAGTGTTTGGTGACCAGATATGTTTCCAAAGCAGAGCTTTGCGGCATCTGGTTCAGCCTTCGAAATCACTTCCTTCCCTCCTGCTGCTGCTTCCTGCCCAGAGGCTAGTCGTGTGTTTTTTGTGCATGTGTGTGCTTCAAAGAGTGCCTATGTGTGTCTACTCCACTTGCAGCGAAAAATATTAATGTAACCTTTTCGACACCTGTTAAAAAAAGCTGTGAAAAGAAGTCCGGATGAGGAAAAAGAGCCTGAGAAAAGTTTGCAGTCAGAAAACAGAAAGAATGAATTATCTCTCCGTCTTCTGCCTTGTTTTTGGTCACACTTGCACAGCAGAAATCACACACAAGTGACATGTGATCTCTGTGTGTGCTGCTCTCTGTACTACAGTCTAAACAGGTCAACTTTTAAATGTCTGAGGCATTTGAGAAGCAACTTTGTGACCCTCTCGTCTCGACCAATGTGGCATCTCAGCCCTGCTGTCAGATTTAAAGAGCAGATTCTCTGTGCACTGCGGTTATTTCAAATATTCAAACCCAACCACACTACATTTAATGTATGCACCGACACCATACAGCATGTGTTCTTCTCAAAGGCAGAAGCACTTTGCAAATGCATTAATTGAGGGGGTATGAGTGAGTGATAGAGGGAGAGTGAGAGAGAGGAAAAAAGGCAGGAAAGAGAGAAAACAGGACCAGAAAACTGTAGATTGTATCTGCTTGAAATTATTATAATCCTTCAATTTTTTGCTTCCAAACTGCAAATTATGTGCTTTAACATTTCAACTGACCATTTCATATATTTCACTTGAGATATAAACAGTATTTTTGCCTCTATTTTTAGTAATTGTTGTCTTACATTCATTTCTGCAGTTTGGAAATCCATTAGCTGAAGGTTGGAGTCCATCCAAAGTAAACATCCAATTAAGTTTCACCAAAGTTACATAATCATTTTCAGTTTAATCAAAGTAAAAGGTTACGCCATTGATTTAACATTGCACTTCCATAAATCTGAAGGACATTCAAATGTTCCGGCTAAAGAAGGGTTTAAGGTTGTGCATTTAGAGAAATAGGGTGTAGCTATGGAGCTTATAATCACAAAGTTCTCATAGCTACTCTTATGCAACTGAATTTATGTTGATGCTATAGCCGCCACTAGCTACACAGTGAAGGACTTGTTATTGAGTCTTGGAGGGGGAAGAGATAATCTCTTTTTCAAGTATCATATAAAGCAACTGCCTACTAGGGATCTGAGCGCTCTCAGTTGAAAAAAAGTAAACATTTTGGTGGTGCACAGTGGTACAGTGGGTAGCACTTTTTCCTCACAGTAAGGAGGTTCTGAGTTTGTGTCCCCTGTTGGGCAGATACCTTTCTATGTGGAGTTTGAATGTTCTCCTTGTACATGCGTGGGTTCTCTCCGGGTACTGCGGCTTCCTCCCACAGTCCAAAAACATGCTCACCAGGTTAATTGGTCACTCTAAATTACCCGTAGGTTTGAGTGTGTGTGTTAATGGTTGTCTATCTTCCATGTTTGCCCTGTGTTAGGTTGGCAACCTGTCCAGGGTGTACCCTGCCTTCTGCCCAAAGTCAGCTGGGATTGACTCCAGCCACCCGTGTCCCCGAACGGAATAAGCGGTTAAGATAATGGATGAATGGATTGAACTTAAGTTTTGTTCCTGCAGCATGATTATTTAGTGTTATTGTACCATTTAAAATTAAGTTGGATCTAAACATTGCAAATAAGTAATGGTAACGTCAATACTTTATGTTCACTCAACATATTAACTTTAGTTGGTTCAACAAAATTGTGTCTTGCTAAATGAAAGCATTTTAATTAGGTGGAAATTCTTTCCATAATTTTATTATGTTCACCCAACAAATTATTTCTTTGAGTGTGGCAGTTGACACGGCGCCTTAAATGTATGAAACAGCGCCACACTCATCAATACCACTTTCTGATCACCGACCAATCAGGATCAAGAAGGGGTGGGACTTCTGATATCAACTTTGTCAACAGCAATGGCGGAGGTCCGAACAGAGGACAAGGTCATCATGTTTGTTTTTTTTCGGGGCACAATTTCCAAGTCTAGAGCTGCTACTTATGCTCTGACTCGATTTCTAGCAATAGTTTTTACAGTTTCTTGTTAAAATGCCACTGAATGAAAGCAAATTATATGAAGCCTACAAAGCATTTTAAAACTGCTGTTAAGGGAATGGGAAGTGCCAAGAGGGTAACTTTCGTAACCAAGCAACAGTAAATGCTGGTGTGAAGTGCTCTGAAATTGTGGTTGCCAACCCCAAAAACACCTTAGTGAACACGGCCCCTGATTATTGTCATCCTCAATAGTCAGCTCCAGAATTTCTAATCAATTCGACAAATTGCTGATATTTTTATTTTTGAGGTCCAAAATGCCGGTCATGTGTTGTGTCTGAGCTGTAGCGTAGCCACCCTCCACTAGCTAGGGCTGTTACCCCAACCAAAGCTAAGCTACTGCCATACAATGCAATAATGTTCTAGTACAAAAGGTGTAAATGACAGAGCTTCTTGTGGTGCTCTGCTAATGTTTGCCCCACTCAACTATCCAATCTGACAGTGTTTACCCACAGACTCTGTGATCCTGTGTTTAGCTGCATTCAATAAACTGCGCTCAATTTTGACTGTGTGTGTTATGATGTTTACCTTGGACAAGTCAGTAGGTCGGAATTCAGATTCTATGTTAACGACATGCACATTTACACTTCAGAATATCCCTACAGCTAACTTCAATCAAATCCAAACCACAAAGGAAAACAAAACTGCATCAATAACAAGAAAGAGTTGTATATTTTGTCCCAAGTGACCTCTCATTGTTGATCCCAAAGTTACTTTTGGAAAATAAACAAAGCATATTAGCGTTTGATCATGCACTATAAATCTGTCAAGTGGTACAGAGGTGCTGTCAGAGCAAGAAAGCCGATGCTAAATAATTAACCCTTCTTAACCCTTTGCATCGACTACTGTATGAACTCAGCCTCAGGCATTGTGAGTTTTGAACCATTAAAACAGTGGTTAAAGCATCGCAGATTCATATAAACTTTGATCTTCCAGACTCCATGCTCCACAGAGGCTTTTTTGTTTTAAATGTGGAGTCCTTCAACCCGGGTTGAGATAACCCCCTGATGACATCATGGGCTCAGCAAAGCTCCTCAGGGAGATACTGGAGACATTTTTCAGCTGTTTCGAGAGCCAAGAGACAATCTGCAAAATTACAGAAGTTCCCCATTTGCTCTCCCCATAACCAACCTGCTTTGAAATAAATAAATGCTGATTTAATGTTTAAAGGTTTCACTACTGAAGCAGTTTTTAAAGAGTGTTATGAGATTTCATATTGTATAGGAATAAATCAGACCAAAACTCATACTATTCATTAACATACTGTTAACTGCAGTGGTTTGTGTGATAATAAGCTGTGAAGTATGTTTGAATGCAGATCCATCCAAGTATACAGATTTTTTTAAAGTGCCAAGGGACCAAACATTTGCATTTCCTAAGTCAGAAAAGTATTACTGTCGTACAACCCAAACTCTATTTTCAATTATGCATAGGGATTCAATCATTTGCAAAATATCAAAATTGTCACAACTTTTTTAGAACTGGGGTTGTACTAGGGATGGGACATGATTTTCGAATGTTCAAATATTCGTTCACTTAATAAAAATCTAAGAGTTAATCCAAGTATTTTATCATTTTAAAAGTAAAAATTTTGATTGTTTTCACCAGTGCCTGCTTGTATTACGGTATTCCCGCCAGACGGTGGCTCTAGAGCGTCTTAGAGCTGCTTGCTAGCCGCATTACATGGTAAATGGTAAATTGACTTGTACTTATATAGCGCTTTTCTAGTCTGTCTGACCACTCAAAGCACTTTTACATACTACTCGTCGCATTCACCCATTCATACCCATTCACTCACTAATGGAAGAGGCTGCTATGGTAAGGAACCATCAGTATAAGCCGATCTCTCATTTGTACACATTCACACACTGCTGAACAACAGCTCAAGGACACTTCAACAAGTGACTGCCGGAGCTGGGATCGAACCACCAACCATCCGATTATAAGACGACCGACTCTACCCACTGAGCCACAGCCACCCCAATATGTAACATTTACGCATTAAGTAAAGTTTTGGCTTGAAATTCCCAGCCCTAGGTTGAACCTTTTAAAACTTAAAGCTAAATACGTTGTTGTTTCACATACATTTTAAATTTAAAGGGGCTGCCATTACTGTCAGCTGCTTTTGACACAGTAAACCACCAAATCCTCCTCTCTACACTCTCCTCACTTGGTATCTCAGGGTCTGCCCTCCAGTGGTTCAAGTCCTACCTCACAGAGAGATCTTTTAGAGTATCATGGAGAGGAGAAGTGTCCAATATGCATGGCTTATCAACAGGGGTACCTCAAGGGTCAGTGCTTGGTCCCCTCCTGTTCTCAATATACACCACATCACTTGGTGCAGTGATTCGCTCCCATGACTTTTCCTATCACTGCTATGCAGATGATACACAGCTTTTCCTGTCTTTTCCACATGACGACACAACTGTCTCAGGTCGGATCTCATCCTGCCTTGCTGACATATCTAAATGGATGAGGGAACGTCACCTACAGCTCAACCTGTCCAAGACTGAGCTTATTATCATTCCAGCCAGTCCCACTATGGACCCACAGATCAATATCCAGTTTGGATCTCAAAACCTCATGCCCACTAAGTCTGCCCGAAATCTGGGTGTCATGATCGATGACCAGCTAATCTTCGAGGTTCATGTTGCCTCGATTGCTCGGTCTTGCCGTTTTTCCCTCTATAACATCAAGATGATCAGACCCTACCTGACAGAACACGCAACACAGCTCCTGGTTCAAGCTCTTGTAATGTCACGCATTGACTACTGCAACTCTCTACTAGCAGGCCTCCCTGCATGCCCAGCCTAAGACAGCTCATGTTACTCCCCTGCTCATTTCGCTACACTGGCTTCCAGTTGCAGCTCGCATCAGATACAAAATTCTAATCGTGACTTACAAAGCAGTCACCAAAACCGCTCCAGTTTACCTGGAACCCCTCATCCAGGTCTACTGCCCTTCTCGCCCGCTACGCTCAGCCTCTGAAAAGCGCCTAGTGCTTCCAGCACACAAGGCCTCAAAATCACTAGCTCGACTCTTCTCTTCTGTTGCCCCTAAATGGTGGAATGAATTGTCCAACTCCATTCGATCCGCAGAGTCCGTCTCTACTTTCAAAAGACAGCTAAAGACCAAGCTCTTTAAGAAGCACTATGTACTTAGCTAGACTGTTCTCCACTGTTGTCCCCAGTGGCAGACCATGTCTTCCAGCTACAATTGACTCGCACTTTCCTGCTCTACTCTGCGAATTTGTGTTCAGCTCTTCAGTGACCAAGCACTTGGTACTTTGGTCATTAGTTTGGTGATGTTAATTGTTGATGATGATAATGGAAAGTCTTAAATGGTTTGGATGCTTCATTGTTGATGTTCCTTATTTTACAAAAAAAAAAAAAAATCCTTATTTACTTTGTGCATTGCCTTTACACTGCTTGGCAGTGCCTGCACCGAAATGGACTTGAAGCACTTTGTTACCCGTACTGATCTTGTTTCCTCTTGTCTAGATCTTTGCTTGTGTTGTTCTTGTTCTTGTATGTACGTCACTTTGGATAAAAGCGTCTGCTAAATGACGTTGTAACATTGTAACATTGTAAAATGTTGATCTCATAACACAACATTTCTTATAGCATAAATTAGCTTAAATTAGCTTGTATTGCTGCTTCGAGAGGCATACATTTTCTTGCAGAGGATTTTAATGTTTTTTTACTTACGTATTTTTTTATTCTATTAAATATTTACAGTGCTTTATAAATTATTTGTATGTTATTAAAGAGCTGGATTGAGGTTGTCAAGGGGCCAGATTCAGTGGCTGATTGAAGAGGTCTACTCTAATGGTAGCAAATGGGCTAATACTCTGAGAACTGCTGCTGTACTACTCTCTCTTTAAAATCAGATTCCCACATGTTTATAGTAAAAAATCATGGCATCATTAATCTTTAACAACATCCCTCCTCCCATACATACCCACTCTCTCTTAGTTAAGAGCCTCTGCGATGACTGCAAACAACCTGATAATCCACAGAACCCAGTATGTTTAAACTCTGCTCTAAAGTCTGTCAGCATCTCTCTATCCTGTCTTCCTACAGCCTCTAGTGGGCTGTATATTTGTTACAGGTCAAGGATGTTAATACGTTTATGTGCACACTGGCCTCGGTGAATGTCAGGGCTTCGTCTTCTCAGACAGCTCTGTCTGAACCTGCCCTCCAGCTATCACACTGTAAAAATGAGGAATGTCCTCTGGGGAGGGAAGAAAAGATACAGCGGAAGAGGAAAGAGAAGAGGAAGAGATTAATTAAGATGAATTAAAAATGAATGTAAAAAAACAATGTATAGCATGCCCACGGATTACTTGAGGGGACTAATAAACTGGTAGATTAGATACATGGTATGAGGAGAAAATGAGGAAGGCAGGATAAAGTGAGCATGTGGGAGGGAAAAAAGCAGAGAGAGGCAGAGAAAGGTTCCTTTGATGTCTCCTGTCCCCTCAGGTGATTCTCCCTCCCATTCATTAGGGGCCGGTTTCCCCGGAACCTTCCTGTCGACGTGCCATCTGGAAGGCCCTTAAAAAACAAACCACATTACTCTCCTCTACTTCTCTACAAGCTGCTCGTGTTAACATTCACCACCCGCCCCCTCCCTTCCTATCCGTTGGTCCTCAAAGTGTCCCATTTCTTCACAGTTAGGTTAGATTGTATCAGATGAAAGTTTAATGGAGCCCCATGGGAAAATGGGTCAGGAGAAGCAGAACTAAATGCAGATAGAAAGCTAGATAGATCGCAAAACTGCCTTTAGATAGAAAGATAGCTTGATACCTAGATACAAAGACCAAGTCTTTGTTTTCTGGACTCTTTGTCTTGCCTATAAACCAGACAGATCTGTGAGCTTCTGCTTAATTTGCCCATACGGATGCATCTGCCCCCCCCCCCCCCCTCTGACAGACAGATTTCCATCTGACCTGATTTAGGTCCAGCCAATCACAACCATTGTCAAATACAGGGTAATATTAAGTGTTGTTGCAGCATTTTTTTTTATGGCCACCCCTGGGGTCTACACTAAGAGGTGAGTTCAACCTATCCTGGGTATCTTCTAGATATTGACTCGATTAACTTGTGTTTATTCCCGTAAACTGATTTGTTGTTCCCATTTATTATTTTGACAGTTTTAGACGTAATATTTCAGCTCAAGCCCTGATGGTATCAAAGTGGGGTATGGAGATAAAAAAAATGAATATGATAAGCGATAAGCACACAGAATTTAACATCTAAAAAGTGCAAAAACTTCAAGGTGCTGGTGTTAGCCTACTTTAGTCTCCGATGGAGGATGATATCAGAAAACAGTCAATAGCTCTCCTCTTTTTTGTATGCAGAATCATATGGTATGACAAAATGTTTGCCGGTCTCTCCCCTCCTCCCCTCACAATCAGCTCACAGAGCTCCACAATCAAGAGAATTGATTTGTCAGTGGGCGGTGTTTTACAGAGGATGATCTCCAGAGCTCTGGAGGAGGTTATGTTCAGGATACAGTGCATCCAGGAAGTATTCACACCCCTTAACTTTGTACACATGTTGTTATGATACAGACTTATTTTAAAGAGATTGACTTTATTTTTCTTCTTTAACTAACTCTCCTTGTCCCATTGAAAGTTACTAACCATAGACTTTTCAGGAGTCCCTGAGCTCCCTTCTCTCGTAGGTTCCCTCTGAGCCGCTGCTGAAGACTTCCTGCTGCTGTGGATGTTCCAGAATCCAGCTGCAACAACTACTACTACTACTCTCTCTCTCTCTCTCTCTCTCTCTCTCTCTCTCTCTCTCTCTCTCTCTCTCTCTCTCTCTCTCTCTCTCTCTCTCTCTCTCTCTCTCTCTCTTATTCTCCTCTCTATTTCCAACCCCAACTCAGTCAAGGCAGATGGCCGTCTAACCTGAGTCTGGGTCTGTTCCAGGTTTCTGCCTGTTAAAAAAAAAGTTTCCTTGCCGCTGTAACTAGCTAAATACTGTGAGGTGCAATGCTCATAATGGATTAAGACATAAGAGAGATAAGATCGAGTCCTGCCACTCGATCTTATCTCATCCTGATATTGGGTCATTGTTAATAATTTAACACTATGGTCTAGACCAGCTATGTTTGTAAAAGCATCTTGAGATAACGTTTGTTGTGATTTGGCACTATACAAATAAAGATTGATTAATCCAATACTTTCTGGATGTAATGTAAGTTACCATGATGATCTAACCCAGTAAGAAGTGATTAACCTCTGAGTTAACCCTTAAATTGTCATGATAACTGAAAATCTTCCTTCAAAATAAAAGCCCCTGATTTGCAGGGTTCTAAAATTGCTTGGAATGACTTCACACCAGCACATTGTGCTGGGTGGTTGAAGGCAGATCAACATTTACTGTTACAGTAATGAAAGGCAAAATATATAGGACTTTTTCTAAAAGTAATGTTTAACTAAAGTAAAACATTCCCTCTAAATGATTAATTATTATAGTCTGGATTGTCATTCATAATCCAGAGGAGATGTGTGTATCTGCAGATACTATGCTCTCTGTCAGTATTTTCTCATTGTCTTACTAATTTGGTCATTTTCTGGGCATCAATCACGGTGCAGTACTATGAAGCTCATGTCAACAGTCCATTGGTCTGGACAGACATAGGGATGAGGTGTTCTCTCTGCTCTTCTATATTGCGCATGTCTATATTAGATGCTTAATGGACCTTAAAAATGTCATAATTTTGACTGTGACATTAGTCAGCAAAAGTATTGTAGGTTTAACAAGAAGACAGAAGATGGATTTTAACAGAAAATTTACACTGATCATTATTTTCCTTTACCCATTTTCTGGCATGTAAATATTCATGGAAATTCACACAAGGATATTATTATCAAAGATATTGCATCATATCCTGTGGTAAGGTAGCACATTACAGTAAGTCAAGATTGACTAGCTGGAGGAATCAAGCAATGGTTAGCTATACAGTCAATGCCTTACTTTAGACAGTTATCAAAGCTATAGGGATTTATATATAAGAAAAACAGCAGTTTAAAAACAATTACTGCTGATGTTTCATAGTTTGTTTACCAGATCCCTTTTTTTTTTTAATTAACATTTTTCAGCCAAATGCACAATTCAAATTAGATGCATCATTATGAGGCTATTTTTATGTTTGTTTGTTTGCTTTTTGTGCCAAAGATACAATAAAAAATTAACAAACTAATCAAATGTGAATGACAATCAAAATTTTAGAGATGTGCTTTGTAAGCACTTAAAAACAGTATCTGTCAGTACAGCATTTGTGAGCCATCAAATGCTACTCTGATTTAAATTAACACAGGGCAACACAAACATCGATTTTATTGCCCCAGTCAAAAGAGAAAATTGATCCCTGCCATAAACCAATGAAACAACAACAGCCACCACCCAATTCTACAATGTGCTATATACAGTGTGTCTCTGCACTATGGGGAAAATTAGTTGCTACCTCATTCAGCTGAACACAATGAGAAACCACAATACAGTCCTGGGAGGCATAGCTCATCTCCGGGTAATTATGGAGCAATATAATAAATCTTAGTTTGTACAGCAAGACACTCCCTCTCTAACAGGCGTCACAGTTGCAGACAGTGATTTTACAAGTAGAAAATTATGACTTCTTGATGATACAGATGGTATTTCACTCGCTCAGCAGATATTCCTCTGACATCATGTTTAAGGTAGGAAACTGAGGTTGCTCAAGGACATTGTTAAACGGATGAGCTTATGTACACTTTTTATTATACTGGTTACAATGATCTTTCTGTCCCGATGCCAATCAATGCATAATGTGTTCTTACAAAAGAGCGAAACAAACAATCAAATCCATTAAAGGTGACATATTATGCTCTTTTTCATCAAAATATATTGGTCTAAGAGGTCCCCAAAACATGTGTTTAAAGTTTATGCTCAAAAAAACACTTTGAAATCAGATTTTGGTATGCCTGTAAACCCCTCTTTTTTAGCCCTGCTCAGAACAGGCTGTTTTCTGTGTCTTTGCCTTTAAATGAGAATGAGCTCTCTGACCACGCCCCCTCAGGAAGTGGATGTGGCCTTGGCTCTCCAGCACTTTGATCTAATGTTTACATGTTGGCTGCTCACAGACCTGCGTTACTTCAACCCTCTGAATTTGATCCAGAATCTGATCCTGACGGAGAGGCGCCTGCAGCAGGACCTTTCTGAACGATTGGTCACAGATTTAGTGTTTCTTGTTGTTTTATTTGTCAGTATGTCGACGTGTGTCTTGGTACACAGCTACTAACATGTAGCTATGTGGCTATGCTAACCAGCGCTAGCACTTTTCCATTAAAAATAAAATTCACTAGGTCTTCAAATCTGCAGACGTGGGGAGTAAAACTGACCTTTGTGTTTATTAAGACAGCCTACAACTAGCATGCCTCCCTCCTAAGCTCCTTGTTAGCACACGTGTGCAGGGAATGAAAAACGGAGGAGGGGTTGAGTTGTATTTTATACAGTCTATGGGCTGAACAAGCTCCGAGCTCTGACTTCCGTTACAGACCGGATGTTGTTGTGACGTATGAAAAACACTGAAAACTGAAACGGCTCGTTTCACACACATTTACAGAAAGGTGGAGAAATTAGAACAGAGGCAGAATGGATTTTTTTTCATTTTCAGGGGGTTTGTAGACATGCCAGGGACACATATTTCAGGTAAAGAACCATTAAAAAGTCAATTTTGCATGATATGTCACCTTTAATGATACACTGATTTCTCAACTTGTCTGCCATCCATCTTACCACGTAAGTGCAGTTAAGATCCTTCCTTCTCAGGTAAACAATCCCAGCATGGATGCGCCTAATGATGGGGAATTCCGGCTCTTTTCAGTGATCCAAAACATTTTGCCCAACGGTTCTTTCTGCTTACAAGCAGCTCTTATAAATACCATTTAGTCAAGCTAACTAGAGTCAGTTATTAGAGCCAAGTCGTTCGTGACGGACACGGGTCACTCCCCTCCTCAGCATGCTGGTGATGTCAGGTAACTCGAAAATGACAACCTTAGGGCCAACTCGATTTAAAGGAAGTTTAAGGTTGTGATTTTCAAGGTTATTTTTCAATGTAAGGTCCACGTTAAAAGATATTGAAAAAGTAACGCAGATGATTAAAGGATGGACGTGTGCCCAGTTAATTCAACTATATTGTCTTGTTATCTTAGCAGCTGATCAACCTGAAATGAACCTGAATGTTCAGATTCCCTTAATAGTCTACAGTTTGCATCTCTAGTTTAGCCTACAGCAGTACCAAATTAAACAGTATTTGGGCCTCGCACCCTGAGAGTGACATAAAAACCCCTGACCCCTCACACCCTGGACACAAATTCTTCAAACTCCTCCCCTCCAGCAGGCGCTACAGATCACTGTGCGCCAAAACAACCCGCCATAAGAACAGTTTCTTCCCCCAGGCTGTCACTCTGATGAACACTAAACCATAACAGTGTCATACCTGTTGGATCAATACTCTCTGTAAATATACATGTAAATATACAATGCAACAATTCTCCAAGCAGAATTCCATATTATTTTATTATTTAACTACTATTTTTTTAATGTAAAAACTACCTCTGCTACTCACCACTGCACTATTATTATATTATTTTAGCCTGTACATATTAGTCATGCCTATTTGTTGTTATTTTGTATTTATAGCTGATGTTATTGTTATTATACTTTTATTTTTATTTGTATGTCTTATTCTTATGCCTTGTACAAAGAGAGCACAATTTAGCAAGTCAAATTCCTTGTGTGTTCAAGCATACCTGGCCAATAAAGCTGATTCTGATTCTGATTCTGATTCTGAAAAGAAGTTGCCATGAAGTGAGTTTGGTAAATCCACCAAATAAATAAATAAACTTGAATAAATCCAGAGTGGGAAACATCCAATCTGTTCATAGCCATTTCTCTGCAATATACCGCTGTGATTGCACATCACCTCCTTTCAATGTCCTACGGAAATGTTTGGCAAATGAGTTGAGAAAGACATTAGCAAGTGCGAGTCAGTCAGGGCCAGAGCTCATTACTTCCCTCTTCTCCCTGGACAGTAAACCGCCACACTGACTTTACTACCAGGCTGAAGTGCAGCATTTGTCAACTGTAGCCTCTTTGCAAAGGTGTACTGTTGTTGTTTGCCTGTAAGCAAGTAAAAACAGGTCTTGTTTACAGCAATAAATGTGTCAGAACCAGCTCCACCCTCTGCTGTTGAAAATATATACAGACTGAGTGAAACTGACAGTCAACCCTAGAGGCAATATACCTTTCATAAGCTCTCCATTTAATTTAATAGATTTTTGTAAACCTGCATTATCTAAATGAGCCAGGGCAAGTGTAATATAATCACAGGTTTTCAATGCACTGCAGGGGCGTTACATCAGCACCATTAAAATGTTACTGGGTAAATGTCCTGTTAGATTCTGTGATCTGATCTGTGAAACATGAGATTAAATGTGGTCTGCACTGCAACACAGAAATACACGCTCATAGACATGAACCAAACATACAGTTGGGACACACTCATAATACACAGGCTGCAATTTTATCTCCGAGGCACATGAAGCACATTTATGTCACCCAGTATCACATCAATTTTTCCACTTAATCACTCATATAGGGTACAGGCATGTGTGGTAATTTACTCTCAGCATTCAGCATGTGTGCACTGTGCAAAGTGTTTCTCTTCTCTGCTTGCTAAACAAGCTCAAATCCCACATAATCTCCAGTTTCATTCTTCCAATGTGAGAAGAAAAACAAGTCTGCCAGCCTGCAAACCAAATATTTCAGGGTGCAAGGTGCCTGTTTGTGAATGCACTAAGCAGGATTAGAGCAATTTTCCTGATAAAACCACAGGCTCGCTCAGTATGCTCTGTGCTGTTTGCATGTTTGAGTCGGCACACTGTGTGAGGGAAAAAGCTACACTTTCACTGAGTGCTTGTAATTTCATTACCTGGGTCCAGCTAGGCTACATACTAGAAATGATTGTGGGTGTTTTGTTTTTTTCTGTAACTCCAGCATGAGTTAAGATTCCAATTGACTTGGCAGGTTGATAAACCTGGCTGGTATTTTCCAATATTTGCCATTAAGGAGTGTTTCATTTACACTAATGGAAATAATAACATTACATTTGTCAAATAAAACCTCCCCCACACAGTTCTCACTGATCACAAAATCACTTCAGCACTTAAACTCAAAGAAAGCAGGTAAAACTGTGATTTTAAACAAATATTCCCAGTGATTGTCTTCAAAGTGCATTATGAAGAATATATTGCCAAATAGAATTAAAATGTATAGCAGTCTTACTCCATAACTTTACAAAAGTAGCTGTATTAACATGGGAAACCTATTATACATTAATCATCATGAGAATATCACCATGAAGCCAGTCTATGCGCATTAAGTTAAGATTTTGTGACTAATTTCACATTTTCTGTCATCAGCAGGCATAATCAGTCGTTTAAACTGAAAACGTGCTCTCTCACCCGGTGAACTAACCTCATGTCTCAGCTCTCATTGGTTCACTTGAGGTTTTTGTTTTGGTCCCGGTACTGCAGCGGTTCCGTATTGCAGCCCTTCACCGGTCTACAGCCGACTATAGCAGAGTGCACGAGCGGGTGTGAGCGTTTGTACCGCCGAGGAGGCTCAAGCGTGCTACAAAGAGCCGGGTTAAACCCGGAAATCAGAGAAGATGCCTTCAAAATAAAACCACTGTAGTTCTCGAACACCAAATCAAAGTTGTACCTTAAAACAAGCCTACACTCCTACTGTGATGGGCTTATTACCCCCCGATGTAAAAATGTACAAACAGAGAATTGAGAGAGAGGGAGGGGGAGGGGGGGGGTTCTAGACCTATTATTATTATTATTATTATTATTATTATTATTATTATTATTATTATTATTGTTGTTATTGTTGTTGTAGTAGAAGTAATATTAGTAACAACAACAACAACAACAACAACAATAATAATAATAATAATAATAATAATAATAATAATAATAATAATAATACACAAACAAGCATGTCACAAAAATTACCTGTGTAGGTGTAAGATAACATTTGCAGACAATAAATATCCCCAAATATAACTGACTAATAAATGAGTGAAATAACAAATGTGTCATATTTTATTTTTATATTACTCCTATCAATTATTTATAAGATGGTCTTGATAATATATCTTAAATAAAACATAACTATGTGACCCCGAAAGTTATTTCAAAATGGAAGGAAATGGGACAATGCAGTGCATGTTACATATTCACTTCTTTAAACCCATTTAAATGGTCCACATTTTTTAAGTTAAATATGTTTTCTTGTTGCAGAGTAATGCTTGAATTAAAGTCTGTGACAATACAAGTTTGATTGGTGTGTATCTGTATCTGTATCCCCATAAAAGTATCACAGTTTTCTCTGTGCTTGGGCACCCATGGCATTTTGCAGGTACATTTTATTTTCTTCTACTCCTTTTGATCTGCCTTCATAAACAGCAAAAAAGTTCTATTCCTAAATGAATCTTAAAAGTTAACCGACAATCCATAGGCACTTTATCAACGCCTCTTATTCTGAAGGACTCCAGCGGAAGTTCTGTGTAAAAACCTAGCAGCCTTGACACTGGCGCTCTTTCCGTGCAGGGTCCGCCGGTCCACCCAGCACCCCGCCTCCCTTCCTCCTACTCTGACATAAAGACAGCCTTGTTACTTGATTCAAGACACCGTTACAGGAGCAGAAACACTACCGCCTTTCATTCAACAAGTTACACCGACTCCAATAAATGTGAAGTCTACATAAAGATCCATCTTCATCTGAAGTGACCTGAAGACTGAGGTCTGTATCAGGCAGCAGGCAGGAAGTGTAAACATGAAACCAGAGACCTGAGGGAAGGTTTTCTCCATCCTCCTATTCCCATTTATACAAAAAAAATCCCTCTACAGACTCATAAGTGTACAAATTCAGTTTATGTGCAATAACTTGACACAGTTGGGAAGTTGAAGTAGAGTACACTTTGACACATTTGGCAAGTCTTTAACCCAAATCTGAATTAACTTACGCACAAATATTGGAATTAAACCATATTTTAAGTAGTAAATATTGTTTTATCCATTAAAATGCCCAATATTGAGACACAGGGACATGTTTAGAGAGTGTTGTGGTGATGATCCAGATGAACTCGCTGAGGTCACATGCTCATGTGCTGCTTTCTGCTGGGACATGATTATTTCATGTAAGAAGGCCAAAATCTACCCCAATAAAAAGCAATGTGGAACCAACTCTGTTGACAAGCGGAGAAACTTGTGTTTAACCATGGAACAGCCTCTAAGCTATATGCAGCCACAAAGGTGGTAAAAACTGAAAAATCAAAAGCTAAACAGAACTACAAATTGAAGTTGGAGAAAAAGATGGCTACAAAGAACCTTGGCTCAGCCTGTTCAAGCTGGACAACCACCACTGGTCTCAAAAATTCAACAAAACAGCAGCAATGTCACTTTAGAAGGCTTTGACTCCAATGGAATTTGCAAAACCTCTTAATTGTTTTTATGCACTTTTGATTTTAGCAAAGAAATACAGTACAGGAGTTAAACACTTGATACACAATAAGCACATTTATATTAGCCAAAAGGAAACTGAAAGGCTTCCTTTTCTCTTCCAACTAATAAGAGTCATGGCCTTGATGAAATGTGTGGTTGGTTGCTTAAATCTTGTGCAAAAGAACCGTGCTTGATGTTTCAGTATATCTAGAATCAGTCCTTAAAGATGTAATGTGTACAGCCCCAATTTCAAAGAAATTGGAATGCTGTACAATGTTAATAAAAACAGATTTTCATGGTTTGCTAATCATTTCAATCCTATATTGAATTGAACACAGTGCAAAGACACATCCAATGTTGAAACAGTTTTTTTGTTTTGTTTTAATGATAGAATATGCTCATTTTAAATCGGATTCCAGCAAAATGTTTCAAACTAGTTGGTACAGGGACAACTAAAACTCAAAAGTTGTGTAATGCAAAAAAACAAACAAGAAAAAAAAGAAAAGGAAGCCCCTGGAGTATCATCTCTCAGCTAATTAGGTTAATTTGCAACAGGTTAGTAACTTGACTGGATGTAGAAAAGTCATTCCAGAGAGTCTCTAACAAATTCAGAGCAATGTTCCTCAATGTAAAATTGCCAAGAATTTGGGGGTTTCATCATCATCATCATCAACAGTACATTATATCATTGCATGATTCAGAGAATCTGGAGAACTATACTGGAGAACTATATCTGTGCATAAAGGACAAAGTGAGAAAACAATACTGGATGTCCCTCAGGTTGCACTGCATTAAAAAAATAGACATGACATAGTGGGAGTCTCTGCATGGACTCAAAATCACTTCCAAAAACCATCATCTGAAAACACAGTTTGTCACTGCATCTACAAAAGCAGTTTAAAACAGTACCATACAAAAAGGAAACCATATTATTATTATTATTCCTCTCTCTCTCTCTTTCTAACCCCAACTTGGTCGAGGCAGATGGCTGTCTAACATGAGTCTGGTTCTGCTCGAGGTTTCTGCCTGTTAAAAGGAAGTTTTTCCTTGCCGCTGTAACTATCTAAATACTGTGAGGTGCAATGGATTAAGATGAGATAAGATCCAGTCCTGTCTTAAGAAGGAACTGGATCTTATCATGTCTTGATGTTGGGTCTTTGTTAATAATTGAATGTAGAGTATGGTCTAGACCTGCTATGTTTGTAAAAGCATCTTGAGATAACATTTGTTGTGATTTTGCGCCATACAAATAAAGATTGATTGATTCTTTCAAGATTTCCACTGGCTCGACAAGGATGTGTACTCTTGCCTCTCTTGTTCATCCTCTACACTAATATGTGTCGCAGATGCAGAGAGGATGGGACCTTTTCAAAGTATGCTGATGATTCTTTATTGACAGTTTGCTGCAAGACAGTCATCAGTGACTTTCTTAAATGGTGTGAAGACTCTGAAACTAACAGGATGTTGAACTTTGGTGAAAACTGTGAAGCTGTATGTGAAAAGGGACACCGGACCAGTGCTTGTTTTACCTGAGAAAACAATCCTCTTTCCACATACAAACCCACGTGACTTTTCTTCTTATAGTGCTTCTTGTGAATCTGTTTTACCTTTTTTTTGCTTGATTTTATGGTTTGGGAACTTGTCTTCAAGAAACTGAAGCTGTCTGAATCTGATTGTAAAATGATCCAGCAGGCTGATCGGACACTCACAGCTTAACTCAGAATCACTGTACAGCCGACAGTTTGGTTCTATTTTAAAAGAAGACTACCATCCTTTAAATAGTAAATATCAGCTTCTTCCCATCTGGATATACTGTAGGTACAAGGTCCCAGCCTGTGAAACCAAGCTGTACAAAAACAGCTTTGTCCCAGCAGCAGCCATCAGGGAACAGCAAGTCTCTGTAACACACTATCTGTGTTCTAAAGGCAAATTTCTGCATTATTTATTGACTATTTATAGATCTACACTTCTTTTTCTTTATATTGTTTTTCCTTAAGGCAAGGATTATTGATGATTATTATTCTATGGTTACTCACTCTGTAAACCAAATCTACCTAGCCTACAAATAAACCTAGCCTAAGAAATATTTACTCTTGAGGTGTAAACTTGACTTTTGACCTCATGTCACACTCCCACACTTTTAAAGCTGATAATACAATCACAAACACCCCTACTCCCAACAGGATAATGTAACTTCCATTTAAACCTATGATAACCTTTGCAGGCGGTCACATGATGAGAAAAATGTGTAAGGAAAGACGAGGCTGAACTTGCTGCCCTCACACTCTGGTCCACAAAGACTCCCTCCAAAGACATTTTTAATCATAGATCAAATACTTTCCTGTACAATCCTTTTTTTTTTACTATTAAGTTGTGTAAATGGCATCTACTCCCTCAGCCTAAATGTGAAAACACGTCTCCAGTAAGTGCACTTTGAGGTAAGAAATCCAAATGAAGTCATGTTTTTGATCGGAGTGGAGCTCAGAATGGCCTTTGGGATGAGATATGACTCAATCTGAGCCACTGGATTTTCTTCCAACTTATACATCTCAATACTGATAATACTGATGACACATTTAAACCCCCTTTACCACAGTTTATTCAGTCAGTAAGTGCGTGGGTTACATTTCCGGATTTTATTCTAATGTATGGCTAAATAGCGACCCCACCTGGTCAACTAAAGGACTGCAGCATCCTTTAAAAGCATCCAAGGAACAAGGATCCAAACTAGATCTGTAAAGTTTAAGTAGATGTCATAATAAACCAGGAAGTTTGATGCCTCTCTGTCAAACTTGCATATTAAAGTCTTGTGCTTCACTTTAATTATTGGAGGAGTTGCATCAGTTTATCCTCTGATGAACAGATAGACGCAGGAGGGCTTTTTCCCTGCTGTGTCCTATGAGACACACCTGTGATGAAGGGGGTGATGAATACACCTGAAGTGAGGTGAAGCTGAATAATTTACCCCCACAGGAGCCTTGAGGCATAACTTAATGTGACAGCAAATTATTTGATGTGCCATTACAAATCTGGAGTTTGCAGCCCTGTGCAGACTCATCATTATGTCCTCATCATGCCTGTTAGATATTTTGTGTACTAAGTGATACCAGCAGCGTCAGCATGCACAAGGGGGCAAAAAGCAATTAGTACGAAGGATGCGAATGTGCTAGCATGTTGGAAACTGTGTCCTGTGGGCTTTGTATGTCTTAACGAGACTTAAGGGAATCACTGTTTGTCGGTTAAACACACACAAACACACACAGAGGCTCTTTGACTTAAGGAAGGAAATTTAGGGTAACACAAACAATAGAATAAATCAGCTCACACAAACACAGATTTTTATTTTTTTTTAATTTTTTAATAATATCTATCTTAACTCATAAAAAACAATATACAAAAATATACAGGCAGCTCAAGGTTGAACTACAAGTCAGACTTTAAAAGTACAAAAGCAAGAGTGCTTCACCAGCGCTCTGGAAAGAAGTCATTTGATTGGTATGGGCAAAGTTAAAGGGATAGTTCGCTTTTTTTGAAGTTTAAAGGGTTGTACGAGATACTTATCAACCTTTTTGCAGGTGGGGAATGCATATGTGTTAATTCAGTACTGGCAGGTGCATAGAATTGTCTCTATGAAGCAAACACTTAAACCTAAAATCATGTTTGATTCTTACAATCTTCAAATTAGCTAAATAACATGGTGCAAATGTCCCCATCTGCATACATCCAGGTACTCAGCATGCTTTCTCAATAAAGGGGCCAGGCTGACAAGCATTTATCTATATGCTTACTATTCATAAGTACCTTATACAACCCTACTTCAAAAAAACAGACCCTTACCTTTAAGCTGTTTAACACATTAGCTTCATAAACCACCAAATATATTTTCAAATGTGCAATGAAACCAGTACAATTTTTCTAAAGTAGCGCATTTCTCACATGTGAATCACATGCCTGAGGATTGCCTTAAATGCATAGCAGTTTGCTAAAAGTCAGCAACTAGTAAATAAGTGTTTCAAGACCCATTTGGCTTGGAAATAATCCCATCATCAAAGCATAACATGAGCAATTTGACAAAAGTATGATTGTCAGACTGAAGAAAAAACATCCTGGATTAAACCAGGAAAAAAAGACTAATTCAGGAACCAAAATAATTTGCTCTTTGTAACACTTTAAATCATCTTGGGTGAGTTACTCCAACAGTTGAGAACCACTAACTGAAAAATGAAAGCAGAAATATTTTGGTGTTGTCCAGCTCTCTAATGCGGCTGCAGCAGTTGCATTCATGAAAAGATGGGCAGATTTTTTCGCCTTCTCTTATTTGGCTTTCTATCCCTTAAAGTTCTGAAAGATCTCTGCAGCGTCAAGCCAGGACCTGAAGCAAGCCAGGCCTCGGTCTCTGATCTGTTTCCGGCCCTTCTCTGTGATCACGTCTCCGTTCTCCTTTACGATCACCAGTTTGGGCACTGCTGTGATCTTGTAGCGCTGTTTCAACTCACTAAAGAGAGAAGAGACACACACAATAAAGTTATTATTACAAAAACACATCTGCCATAACTATGACACAAGCAAGTGAATGTAAAAACCGTTACTTGTATTTTGTACTTAACATTTTAGAGGAAAACTACTCCACTACATTTATTCTTCAGCTGATACCACAGAATAAACATTGAAGAATAGCCCGAATAAAAACCTTGACCAGTCGTTGGACAAAAACATATTGTTCAACTGTATAACATTTTTAAGATCTCTGACTTGAGACTTCTTCTGTAAGTACTTCCTATTTTTTATTACCATGATATGATTCTGAACTGGATTTGTGGGATCTCTGACACCTGGGCGGACAAAAATGAAGTTTAAAAGTGACTCATTGGGCCTCTAGACACAAAAAGAAACTTTAACACAATTTATTTGTAAACCCACTGACTGGATTTTTGACAAAGTAATCAACATATCATTCGGTAACGTAAGTAGCCGTTAGCTGCAGCACTAGTATTGTTATCAGTTTAAACTAGAATGATATCATTTATATTATCTTAAAATACTATTCAATATTTTATGATATTAAAATAATATAACATCAAATATGAAAGCCTGTAGCATCAGGCCATTAATTTCAATACGATTAAGGTCTGAAATTAATGCTTCACTTTTTTAAACTGCTTGCTATCGATGTATTCCTTTCCTCACTCTGTAGCTGGGCTGCTGCAGTGTCTTCCTGCTTCCCGTTGCCGCCTTAATGGAAAACAAGGACACCACTGGACTTTTGAATGACACAGCTGACAAGTCCAAAGTAAAATGCACCTTCTGTAAATTAAAATTGTAATGAATTAAAATCAGACTGAGTTCAGCAGGCCACAGACCTTTGGGGAATTGCCACAGACCTTTGGATGGAACCGTCTGAAGCTGTCTCCTACTTCTAATCATGGTTTTACAGTGTACTAGTGCAACAGTGCAGCATTTATTTTAGTAACAAATCTAGAGTCAAGATCCTCAAGTGCATTTCATTGCTTTCAATTGATTCCCAAATCAATATATGGGATCAAAAATGTGATGAAACAAGATTAACTATTGAAGCAATATATAACAGTATACTATGTTATATTATCCAGCTTTTTAAAATGATCTATGCATCAATTTTTGACACAAGTACTGCTTATATGTGTATGCTGTCTTAATTGTTTTGATAGATATCTTTGAAAACCCATGGATGAGTGTAAAGTAGTCTATGTACACATACAACATTACACTTTAGATTCATTAGATCAAAGTAAGTGTCACTGTCAGCTGTGTCAGGCAGACTGCCCGCTCTCTGCTTAAAGCTCTAATCCCTGAGTGGGTGACCCTCATAATAACCATCCAGACTGCTCAGGACATCTGGAACAGGTCTGCTTTATTTGCTTTATGTCTCCTTCAGAACCAAACATGGAGAAGCAGACTTCAGTTTTTATATTTCAAATACCAGGAACAAATATCCAGAAAATGATACCTATAATAAAACACTCAACTCTTTCAAATCCAGGATGGAGACTCACCTCTTTACATCTGCCTTTCATTAAAAAATGATTATCCATTGTCATTTACAGAGTTATCATTTATTAATTACTATTACTATTATTATCATTATTATTGATGTCATTATTGTTATTATTTTCCTTTTTTGACCTTTGTCACTTTCCTGTCTTGATTTTAACCTTTCCAGTTGTAGGATACTTCAGGGGATGTTGGGGATGTACATGTATATGTTTGTACCTGTTCAAACATTAAGTAAAAACATATAAATCAGGTTAAAAAAAACATTGAATCATCTACTTTTATCGCACAACTCGTTGTGTAACAATTAAGTGCATATTTAAAATCTATCTTATTATATTTTAAACTTCTGTTTATGATTTTTCTTTGCTCTGATTGGCTTTTTTTTAATTACTTTTAAATGTATTCTTCCAACTCTTCTGGCTAGGAGGTTGATCCTGATGAAGTGGAAATCTCCTACACCCCCCTCCCATACACACTGGATTCGTGATGTACTATTTTATGTTAAATTAGAAAAAATAAGATTCTGTCTCTTAGGTAGGTCCAATAAGTTTGTAAAGGTCTGGGGCCCCTTTCCTGAATATGTTCAAAGATCTAAGTTTCAGATATTCCACATTAGAGCAAGGTGAAATGAATGTGGAATGTAAGTAGTGTGGTAGGATGTGGCAGCATGAGCTCTTTATTTATTTAAAAAAAAATTGGTTTAACTTAACTTATGATGCTTTCGTATGGTTTGCTGTTTTCTTTTTTGTTTCAATTTTGACATTTTGGATGTTTGTATGTCTATATATTTTTGTATATATATATTTCTGTTTGTGTATATGTATTTTTATCAAACTTTTATCATTATTATTTTTGCACCTTTTTTTATTTTTTTCCTTATATTTTATGTTAAAGCTGGAATCACAAGTGTGGTCATTGTTATTAGTAATGTTGTCTGTTCGACATCAACAAATATTATAATATAATAATAATATAATCATATGTACATTGTTGATGCCACTAAACAAAAGGCGCTCATATATGTATCTGTCATTATTGTAAAATCCTGTGAATGCTAATAAAAAATAAAATAAAAATGTATTCTTCAAAAAATGTTTAAATGCTTTCTTTCAATGTATTTTCTTGACTTTTGTAGTGATTCTTTTACTGTCTGATGTGAAACACTTTGAATTGCCTTGGTGCCGAAATGCCCTATATAGCCTAAATATACTTCCCTTACCTTAACTTACATAAGAGGGAGGGAGCACAGCCTAATTGGCTAAAAAGACAATAGTGTTAAAGCATAATGAGATATGACAAATATAGAACAAATGTGTTGCCATATTAACTTCGGCTAATATATATATTGTTTTTACATATCTAAAAGTAAGTTCAAAAGTAACTCAGTGGACATTTCATGAGATTTTGATACTTACTTTTTGTAATCATCAGTCCAAGGCAGTGCCAGCCAGTCTCCATGCATATCATGATAATATTCAACCATGTCATCCGCCGACTTGTCAGAGGAAATAAAAACTATTTCAAACTGAGCAGGAGGTTCATTTTCTTCAACTAGCTCCGTGTAGAAATCACACAGGATGGGTGTGAAGTCTCGACAAGGCGGACACCAACCCGCAGAAAAGTAAATCCCAACCACTTTATTCCTCAACGCTTCTTCAGGATCCACGAACTCCCCGTCTTTATTCAGCAGAGTCCGCCCGGTAAAGACCTCCACCATGTCTGCTGAAGTCTCAGACACGCTTCAACATGAAGAAGAGGTGGAGGTGTGACCGCTCCAGCTCACATCTCCGTTTGTTACTTCACCTGTAATGTGAACCTTTCGGCGAAAGCTACTTACAGCCAATCCTGATAATCACCCACCGACCAATGAGGACACAAGAACACCCTGTGGGGATTCATTAGCCATGTGAGTTTCAGGGAAAAGGCTGCAGTCAGATCAGACGCGCCGCGTATGCTAGTAATTTTGGCTGCTGCACGACAGCTCGCAGCATTTCACGGCAGCCAAGGCAAGCGCATGCGCAAGGCAACTTTAGGAGAATCAGAATCAGAATCAGCTTTATTGGCCAGGCATGCTTGAACACACAAGGAATTTGACTTGGTAAGCTGTGCTCTCTTTGTACAAGAATGCAAATAATAAAAATAAATGAATAAAAAAGAAAATATGAATAGTAATAATAATAATAATAATAATAATATCAACTATAAACACAAAAAGAACAACAAGTAGGCATTACTAATATGTACAGGCTAAAAAATATGATAATAGTGCAGTGGTGAGCATGGCTGTGGGAAGTAGGGGTGCTGAGGGTGCTGCAGCACCCACTGTTTTTTTCATTGTAGTATTTTCTGAAAATGTAATGCCTGAGGAAGATTTGAGAAATAATTATAGCAATTTTAAATATTTATTCATTTTAAAATAACCCGATTCATGGGCCCTGTGTGTGTGCCTGATTAAAACTAAACGTATTTGGATAAGTTCTGCAGAACCTTGTAAAACAGGCCTTTCGGGCTCTGTTTTACCAGGTTTGGCTTGTATGCTCTTTGCTGTACAACGGGGTATGGAAGTTGCAATTTGTGAATCTATAATGAAAAGTTGTCTTGAAAGCTTGTATTCAAACCAGATAAATAAAAATAAAATGTATGTGCGCTATAGCCTATCAGTTGCATAAGTAACCTAAATGCAAAAAGAAAAAAAAAATTGCACCTCTTACTACAGCACCCCAACTTAAAGCCACTTCCCACGGCTCTGGTGGTGAGTAGTGCAGAGGGAGTTTTTACATTATTAAGTATATGTAGGTGATAGTTAAATAATAAATGAATAAAAATATGTGAATTCT
The DNA here is from genome assembly GCF_009762535.1 of Notolabrus celidotus. Lineage (NCBI taxonomy): Eukaryota > Metazoa > Chordata > Actinopteri > Labriformes > Labridae > Notolabrus > Notolabrus celidotus. Next base: position 12,573,116 of record NC_048290.1, on the reverse strand, counting down.
GCTTGGAGAATTGTTGCATTGTATATCTACATGCAGGGGCTGCACATACCTACTGTCTCTCATTTTGTCAGGAAAAAAATGTAGTTTTAGCGTTAGTATTGTACGCTTTAACAGGAAAGTAAATTCATGTATTTGATTTAAGGTTAAAACATGTTAACATTATTTATATAGTGAATTATTTACATATTGGTTTACTACAGGTATTATTTGTATAGTTCACTTGCTTGTTTCATATTAACTTGTAAAACATTAATAGTCGTTTGGCATGACTTACACCAGTATTGCCTCCTTTGAAAATGTTCAATGCCCTTACAGGATCAAACAGTGAGCATCTGAAAGCCACAGTGAGGAGCTCTTAGGTTGTTTTGATTTGGCGCCCCCCTTGGGATAGAGCTATACTTATCATCTGTTTGTTGATTTCATCCTACACATGTGTATTTGTTTTTTTAAGCATTAAAAATAACTATATAACAATAGTAAATTATGATGCTGGTGGTCTTGTGAGCTTTTCAGTCATAAAGAGGCATCAGAATTAATGTCATTCTGTCACAAAGCAAGTAAAAAACTCATCTCAGGAGCTTTAAAAAAATGTGTGACTTGATCAGCTTAACTGTTTAGCATACCTGACCTCCATAGCTTACTTGCAACCACACCTCCATAGCTTACTTGCAACCACACCTCTACTCACACTGCATGCCCAAAAGTATCATTACATCTGGATTTCCAACTCAACTCTGTCAAGTGATATTCAAGTTGCAGACATGAAGAAAGTCTGCACCTCCATTAGCACTTACCATCACTCCATCTTCTCGTTTGAATTGCAGCAGACTCTGTCTCTGTCTTTTCTGGTCTCCCACAACAGAGCAGCACAGTAGAACCACTTCCACTTATTGTTGCAACTTGATTTCCTGTAAGAGTGACCACTGAGGTTTGTTGTCAGTCATGTTATCGGCTGCTAGGTTGTAGAGACACAGAAAATGATCTAAAAAGCAGTAGCTTAAACATGATGAATGAAACGGGAAAATACATACATGCAAAAAACTACAAAAAATGTCAAATGAAATGTAAACATTCATCAAGTTGGCATTTTACATTGTAATTCCTCTTCCTTCACACTCATTTGTGACCTCATTTTTCTTCCTTTCTTTCACATCCCCCCTTTGTAGTATAACATGAAAGAAAAAGTGAGAAACTTATTTTTTCCCTCCCATTTCCTCAGTTTTTAACCCATCCTTTCCTTCTTTTCCTGCTTACAGTCTTTCTATTTTTGCAATACAAACAAGTAAAACCGAACGAAACAGGACTGCAAGTTAAAAATCAAACAATTAATAAAGAATATGTCTACATACAGGAGTGTGTGAATCGTACTTCTTCTATCTCTCCTTGTTTCTTTGGTGGAGTGGACAGAGGAAACTCAGCCACTCCCCCTTCCTTCATCAGCGTTTTTCTGCCCATTAGTGGAGTCCACTCCTGTGTTGAAAGACCAAAGGGAAGTTTGTTAGGGGGGACTTTTCTCTTTTTCCAAAACCTTTTTACACCAACATGACGTCTAATTCGAATTTATCCAACATGAGACGGCTGGTGGAACAACTGCAGCTGGAGGCGAGCGTGGAGAGAATCAAGGTAAAGAGAAAAAGAAATGAAACAGAAGATAGAGCATGAGAGTTTAAGGGTTAGTCCTTTGGTTTTGTTGTCTGTTTAACTGTGTAATACTTGTAAAAAATGATCAGTGACAAAAATCTGTTTGACTGTATTAGAGTCAGCAAACTCTTGCCTGAGTATTGCCTGAGAGTGCATACAATACATTAGTTATTTCCCACCTACATGTCTTGTTACAACCTGTCCATTCAATATAGTCTCACTCTTTATTTATTGTTATTCAATATCATTTATCTCAGTATAAGTATTCGCCAGTTTACTTTCTCACAAAAGTATGGTTTATTTTTGTCCTCTTAATCCTCTCTTTTGTGACTTTTTAATTTCATAGTAGTATTGTGTTCCATGATTGCCCTTTTTTTGTTTTGTGTCTGTTGCTTACATTCCTCCACTGCATGTTTCTTGGCCTACTCATTTTAGCTTGTCATGCCCTGCCTTATTACAATATTATATTGTAATAAAATTTAAGATAATCTAACTTTAAGAAAGGTAACACTTCCATGGTAATGGATCCTGCTCAGCCTTCTTACAGGTTGAATAAACATTAAACTGAACATTTCACTTCATGGTGGAGTTAAGACATAAGCCTGCTTATTTGATATAACTGACAATAAACTGAACATTTATGTTGAAGTTGGCCTTAGACAAGGTGAACAGGACTAGTGCAGGAATACCAACATCTCTGTCCTCATATAGCTCTCCTTCTTCTCAGAGCTTTACAGTTGACACACCTTTCAAAATGAAAGTGTCACAACTTTTAACGTGATTGCTATTATCCCTAACGTTTGTGGTTTAAGTTACTTTGTGGCAATCAGCACATAAGAGATGCACTCACAAGCTTTTGTAGGATCTTACTCCACTTTTGCTCCACTTGCTCTGCTTTTTGTTAACTGTCATTATTTCCTGACTCTTAAGATCAGCTTGAGATGAAAAACTGATGTTTTTGCCAGAGTGTCAACAGGCAGAGGTGCTGGATTGCAGTGGCGTACTCAGGCTGTTTGAGGGGCATGGGCGGAAACAAAAAAAAAGGGGGCACCTCCTTTCAAACACCTGGGGCCTTATGTACAAAGACTTGCTTGGATTTCCTACTGAAACATGGCGTACGCTCAAATCCAGAAAACGTCATCCGCACAAAATATTCAGATGTTAGAATCTGTGCGCAAGGATCAACAGCTGTAGAAACATGTGTACGCCAGCCATGAAGTTGGCGTGAGGCACCACACATTTCCACGGTCATTTCACTCTTGATACATCTGAACTTTGCCGTGAAAAAGAGTGTACGCCACATTTTTGTGCGCATGCACCCTCTGTACATGAAGCCCCTGGTACTCACAGTTTAGGGTGAATTCAAATATATTAGGGCAGCGCTAACAAGCATCTGACAGTTAATTCTGGTGAATATTTATGGGACCATTTGGGCTGGAAATTCAATTATGAAAAAGGAAAACACAAAACAATTTATTTATTCCTATACTATTGATTATAGTACATAATTAACATAACATAACATAATTAACTACATGGGTGTCCAGAGAGCACCTTTGAACATTTTACACATTTAAGGGCTATCCAGATGGCACTTTTTTGCGTTTTATACATTTGAGGGGCATATAGAGGGTACTTTTTCATACATTTTCGACTGAAAGAGCATCAGAGAGGCCATTTTTAGTGTTTTATCTACTACAGTGGAATCCAAGAGGGTACTTTAGTGTGTTTTCTTTGAGACATGATGGCACCAGTGGGGAGCAAATCATATAACTTTGACTTTAGAAGTTGTTATCATTTATCAGCCACTTAAAAGCCATCAGTCACTGCGCATACACCTCATGGGTAACTACTTAGAAAGTGGTTTAAGTCTAACAAACATACATTTGTGATAATTTGTGTTTCGAGGTGTCTCAGGCAGCTGCAGAGCTGCAGCAGTACTGTCTTCAGAATGCAGGCAAAGATGCCCTGCTGGTTGGAGTCCCCACAGGCAGCAACCCCTTCAGAGAACCACGGTCCTGTGCTGTGGTGTGAAGGTCAGAGTCCTCAGAGTTTACAGCTTTTATTTGTGTATAAGATCTGTTATTATGGAAGTATTTCACAGAGATAATAATTCCATGTGCATTCTTTGCAGAGACAAAGGAAATGGACACAACATGAAGAAGAAAAGAATACATGTTGTTTTAGACTGCTTTCACTGGATTGAATTCAGTGCAGAAAATGCATTAATATGAAGTTTCACACATTTTGTGTTTAAAATAAATGTTTTCTTTTACATCACTGTATTGCTTCGTGATTGTTGAAACACAAAAAAGCCTCCCATATCTGGTCAGTCTCTTTATCCGTCCTCTTTGAAAGCGAATGCTGAAAAAGTTAACAGTGCTATTATCTATGCATTGCAGAGAGCGGATGTTTATAGCCGGGCTCTAAATCACGCCTAGGAATCTGGTGGAGTCGGAGCTTCCTGATGCTCAGACTAAGTTAGGAGCACAGGCAGAGAGAGGAAACTGAGTCTTCCTGTTCAGAAGTACAAACACACTCAACAGAGAGTCACACTTTACTCTGCCTCTGAGATTGTAAAGATATCGAACATTTCTTTACAAGCTAAAGGCTTTGCTGTTTAGGGTACAAACATGAATCATTATATGAAAGGAAGTAGTTAAGTGTTTTAAAGAGGGTACATTCAATGGAGTTTTAGTTTGTTTGTATATATTTTGTACTATATTTTCCTTTTCTATTAAAAATGTAGACAGTTTACCAGAAAAGTCTGGATCAGCACTAAAGATGTCTCGCCGGTCAGGCGCTCTCTACTATGCCACTTCCTTTTCCTCTCTGTACACTGTGAGTGCACAAGTCTCAATAAATTGTGGCGCCTCCTTTCCTTTCAAACTTTGTTCAGTTTCTTTGAAGATGTTCTTGATACTCCTTTTTAAAAATGTGCTACTCATATTGGAGTGTGATTTCTTTTTTTAAAAGAAGTACTAGATAGGTCTATCAAATGATTTTAAAGACTCAAAACTTTGCTGAAGTTACACAAAGTATGCAGTCAGTGACCATACAGGCAGGTATATGACAGTAAATCTGGTATAAAATAATACAATATTAAATAGTATACATCATTTAGTCCCAAAGTAAATGGTAATTGGTAAATTGACTTACTTATATAGCTCTTTTTTTGTCTTTCTGACCACTTAAAGTGCTTTTACACCACTCAACATATTCACTCATTCACACAACATTCACTCACTGATGGTAGAAGCTGCTATAGTGAGGGTCCATCAGTATAAGCTAATCTCATTCATACACATTCACATACCACTAAACAACAGTAAGAGCAATTTGGGAATCAGTGTCTGGCCCAAGGACACTTGGGCATGCGACCACCCAACCTTCCTATTGATACTGTAGATGACCATCTCTACCCACTGAGCAACAGCTGCCCTAGACTGTGGGTCACCGCCCTCTAGTGAGCTGTGTGGATATTGCAGGTAGGCTGCCAGTGGTTCCTCATATATTTTTTAATTGCTTTATATGAATATAGGTGGATTCATTGTTTCCAGATCATTACTTAAAGTAAACATTCACAGAGTAATTTTCTGAAATGAAATACAACTATCTCATTAAAACTATGCAAATAGGCATTCAATTTCAGCTTTATTTCATTATTTCATCAAAATGGGGTCACCATCTAATCAATAAACTCATGGACAATCCTCTTTCCAAGGTCTCCACTTAAGTGCACCAGAAACACACACACACACACACACACACACACACACACACACACACACACACACACACACACACACAGACACACACACACACACACACACACACACACACACACACACACACACACACACACACACACACACACACTCATGCAGAGAAAGGAACAAAAATGAGCACTTCCCGAGTTACTTTCTCAAACAGGCCTCCCCTAAATGAGTAGTCTGTTCCTTGTATTGAGATTAAATCATAAGAAAGGTATGAGGGAAGTAGAGACAGCCAGTTTTATTTATAACCTTAACCATAACTGAGCTGTTTCGTCATGCTGTGGAGTTATGGAGTTGGCTATTCACAGGAAGGGGAAAATAAAGGATGAAGGGGGATTATTAGCCCATATATCAGGGGTGATATATGTGTTGCAGAATGGGGGAAACTTTGAAAGGAAAGTGTACCATCTACTGGCCTTAACAGAGAATGAAAATATCACATTCTAAAAGCAGCAGATCCAGTGATGGGTGAATGTTCAGTTTAAAACAATACTTATATAGAAAATGTAGCCTTTTTGCTAATTAGAGCCTTTAATGTGCATTTTAGTTGGTGGTATTTTATTCAAGGACAAACAGATGAATTGATGTAATTATAAAGAAGAAAGTGAGACAGGATCCCAGTGTATCAGTGTGCCAGTTCCCCCGGCAGTCTAAATCTATAGCAGAATAACTAAAGCTGTTCCAAGCCTGAGCCAGCTCTAGATATAAGCTTTATCAAAAAGGAAAATTTTAAGCCTAATCTTAAAGGTAGAGAGGGTGTCTGCCTCCTGGAGCCTGACTGGTAGATGATTCCAATGGAGAGGGGCCAAAGGATTCTACCTTCCATAGTCATGCTTTTAGAGACTTTACTATGAACAGCAGGCCTGCTTACTAGGAGCGTAGTGTTCTAGAGTGGTAATAAAGCACTATGAGCTCTTTAAGATACGAAGGTGCCGGACCTTTAAGAGCTTTTTAGGTCAAAGGAAGGATTTTAAATTCTATTCCACATTTTCTGGGGAGTCATCAAACTACATCTTTACTGTTTTGATTTAGAGGCCTCTTGTGACATAACTGTGTGTATCAGATCAACAGAATACTAAAAGTAGAAGACTTTCCTCTAAAATACAGACAGTTTAAATGAAATATTATAAAAAAGTATGTTTTAGCTATTAAAAGTAGTTTGTTTTATTTTCCTTGGAATATTTTCACTGCAGGAGTCAGTGAAACCCTACAAGTACCAGATGTTACCGCAGTGTTTGAGTACTGATTCTGTCAGTCCTTTTTAGTTTATCTACTTTCTCTCAGGTCAGGGAATATGCAAAACTCTCTTCCTACCCTGGCATGTTCCTTTTATAAGACACACCATGGAAACCATAAATGTGTTCTGAGCAGCTTTTCAGTAAACCTTCCTGTTGTTGTTTCTCAATGAGTCTCACGCCTCTCACTTCATTCTTAGGAACACTGGATAAAGTGAGCAGAAAGGTGGAGTTGTTCTTGAAAGAGGAAAGAACCGGCATAGCTTGAATGGAGTCGTATTCTCCTTTAAAGGTGTGGGCGGGGAGCAGAGAGCAGAGTTAGGTTTCAATGCCATCCCCTTTTTTTCTATTCTCACATACACACACACTGCTGTGCAGTCCAGCTAGGGAGCAGTTTGTGTGTGTGAGTAAATTGGTTATAGACTCAAGCTTTCTGGATGACTATGAACTTCACCGCTATCAATGAAGGACCAGGATACGAGACACCACTGGGGAACCTGCGCAGCCTGTCCACACCTTTTTCAAAGGTCAACGACCTCTGAGAAAGGATCGATCCAGTTTCAGTTGGATTTGTCAATGAAACTGAACTTTGATTTATCCGATGTGTGCTTTTATCAAGTGAAGAGATGGCTAAGGTGTACAGGGTCTGTGTAGGAATCATAACAGGTAAGATTTAATGTTGTTTGATCTTGTCACTTGTATCAGAATTAAACTTTATTACTTACAGGGTATAAACTTAAGGCCTCCATTAACATAAGACTTTTTCAGCCTCAGACAGACATCATGTTAAAATTATGTTTACCCTTAACTCTTTTTTTAAACATGAGCACTTTTCCACTTGAAGGGGCATACAAGGTAAATAATACTAGTGTATGAGTTATGTCTATTGTTTTGATAGTTGGCACACTTTCCAACACCCATGCGCCTTTGAAGCAATGCAGCTAAAGCCGGTTTGAAGACAGTGCTCTCACTCTAGAGCCATATTTGTACAGTAGACTTCAGTGTTGGTTAATGATTGAATGAAGAGTCCATACCCCTGTAATATATCCCCTGTGATCACTAATCCTTGTCAAAACAATCTTCCCTAATATGGAGTATCCTCCAGGTTTATACCATCTGTGTTCAGCTTTTATGTAATCAAACTGCTCTATTAGGGACCTGTTAATATGGTTTTGTTTAGAGAAGTAAAAGTGTGTGTGAGTGGGCGTGAACCAGAGAAATCACTCTCTCCTAACCAAAATGCTGGCTGGCATCATGACTCAGCACGATTTCAATAATAACTGGGATAGTGATTGTATGCTTTTTTCCTTTCAGCGCTTACGTAGATCTTACACTGTGGTTTGAATGTCGTCACAAATGCTCGAGCATTTGCACACGTGCATTTATTTGTTTGTTGTATGAGTCTGTAATTGTCTGTTCTGTTTGTGGTCCCGGCTGTAGCTCTGGCTTTGTGCAAATACTCTCTGGCAGAGTGGAATGTCACCGAGGAGTCTGCCAACCACACTGTGTCAGACTGTCATCACCATGGCGACAGAGTCAATTGCACAGGTAGATATTGACAGGAAGGGGAGGGAGGTGGTATTTTTGTCATGCCATAAATGTAGCTTTAAAGTTTAAAGGTTTGATGGAAAATTTTGAAAGCAGAGGTGTTGATATAAACCTTCAAACACACCTATCCCTGTAAACATGGATCAAAGAAAGAAAATAGGGTGTTTTCAACTCTCATGCTCTGTGGAATTTCAGATGCAAGAAGAAATTAAACACATTATTCCTCACTATGATTTATTTTCAAATATTTTTAATTATAAATCTATATTTGGTATTAATATGGTGGGTATTTACTTCTACTGAGGTGTATTGTAGGCATAACTGAGATCCAACTTATTTCTGAAATTTCTGGCTCTTATTGATAGCTACCAATGTCATTCCCATCATGACAAGTGATGTTCAAGCTGTTGTATTGATTTGTTTTCTTTCTAAGTGCGGAAGACACTCTTAAATCTACAGGCTAGGCTAAAAATACCAGCGGCAGGTGATCTTAGCTAAGCAAAAAGGCTGGAAACAGCCAACTGTCCTCATTATCACAACTTTACTTTGTGTTCTTTTATAAAGATAAACAAAAAATGATGAGACATAAAAATATACATGGTGACAGTTGGTAGGTGACTTTGTTGCTGTCAAGGTTAGCTGTTACCTTTAACTAGCCAAACTGGGGTAAATTTAACTCATCACTTGACTTGTAATTTCAACTGGTGAGTTTTACAAATGGAATAAAGTTGACATGCAAGTACGCAAGCTCAGTTGCTTGTAGTTGTTTGAAACCCTTCTAGGTTAGCTGTCTCATTTGTTAAATTACGCTGACCCAACCAACAGCAGGGCTGCCAAACAACAAGATGTAACTCATTACTAGATTTCCCTTTGAAATCAAAACTTAACACTTTGATAGTTATAAACATAAAACAAATGTCATATATAAATTAGTTAGCTTAGGAGCTGGTAGTATTTTGATCTTTTCTAGGCTAACTATTTCCCAGTAAATAGCTTTTAATTTCCAGTACGAAGCTAATTCAACTAACAGCTGACTAGCTTATATTTGTGTATACACATAATTGTGTAACAAGTAGTTCTAGGTGATGTAGATATTCCTAATCAACTCTACGCTAACAACACTAATGGGACTAATTAATCCATTTGCTGGGCTGCGTAAACTAGTAGCATGTTAGCTGAGCTAAGTTGAAAAATGGCACTCTACTCAGAAGTGATACTTGAAATGTTAACTCTTTTTTCTGCTTTATTATCTTTTCTTTATTTTTACATTAAAATGACAAGATATAAATATGTATTGGTCAGCTGAGGTGGTTTGAAAAGTTGTCATTTTCTTCCAGGCCTGTTGTTTTCATGTCAAGATAAGTTAAACTAAACTAAACTGCTAACCTGCTAAAACAAACAGAAAGTTGGGAAGAAAGGAACATGGGTTAATGCAATACGCTTGATTCTCAAACAATAGTTATCATTTTGAAGGAGCAGTATTTTCCTACACACATAAAAAACGTAAGATACGACTTAAAAAAAAGTAGGCTAGGGTGTTCTTAAATATTATATATCTCAGCCTAGCTGTTTTGTTAAAAAGCTAAGCTGAACTAACCACATTTTGAATACTGTATTAAGTGAAGACATAAGAGTGGTCAAATCTATTGGCTGTTTATTTAGCAAACAAATGTATTATTCCTTTGAACTTTGTAACTGGATATTTTTCTTTACAACGGCAAGGTCATGGCAGCCGGCAGGATCTCATGTTTCACTTAACAACAGAGGTGCTTTCATTGATGTCACCTGAAAAGCAGTATTCTTTTACAAGTCGATTTTCAAAGATAACTTCATATGAATGGGTTGTAAAGATAGTGGCAGCTTCTAGTTTCAAAAGCACCATGAGTAACCAGGGTCAGAGGTTCAGCATTATGACCTACTAGCAGTTATGTTAGGGTGTTTTAGTTTGTTACTATGTATAAAGTTAGAGAAAAGAAGGCTAAAGGTAAACTTTAGACATAAAGACTGAGAATAATACTAAAACTATCCCACTTTACCATATGTTTCTTAAAATGAAAGATATATGGGTAATTTATACATAATATCTGAGGTATGCGGTTAATGAGACCTTGGTGACACCAGGCTTTTCCTAGCAATGACTCATCAGGACTCCTCTCTAGATCATATTGCAAACAGTCTAATTATAAATCAGGCCATACCAGAATGTGAGCGTGTCAGTCAAAGAGGCAAGCTGAAAGAACGTGACACAGTTACAGAAATAGTTAGACATTTTGGAAATCAGACACTCCGCTTCTCTTGATAAAAGTTAGGTGACAACATCAGTGCCACTTAAATGCCTGCATAGTAAATATTAAGTTACCAATAGCACTCATAAAAGAGTGGAAACAGAAGGAAACAGGTTGCCAAAGTGTGCATTTATGAGACTAAGAGGTGCTTGTGGGAGGTTTTTTATTTACCTTCAGGCCTAGCCAAGTAAGCTTTTATGTTGAACCAAGCGAGACCGGGCAAATTGCCGGCTGTAAATGAAAAGGCATCAAAGTGTTATAGATCTTCTCTACGAACTGTGAAAAAAAGCACATTTTTATACATATTTTCCAAAATATTTCAGATTTCTTTGAACACAACTCTTCGGATTAATATCAAGTAATTTTTATAGGCTTGTATAAACAAACTAACTCTCTAAACTACATTCATCATTTTCTCCTGCAAATACAGACGATACAGGTCAGTGGAATGGTCACTTCTCTAAGTGTCCCGAGGAACTGACACACTACTGCGTCCACGGGGACTGCCGTTACATCATAGAACAGAAGACACCGTCTTGCAGGTGAGAGAAGTCTCGTGAGAACGGATGTAACAATTTAGAAATGTAAAGAGATAGATTTAGATGTACAGTGGAAAGGCAAGCAGGATAGTCAGAAAAGGAGGACTTAAATGTCAAGGAAATACAAACAAAACACTGTCATTAGTCAAGTAGTCAATAGAGATGTTTCACTGTTAGAGCTGTATGTTCCTTTCTGTTATTAATTAGGTCTTTGGTTGATAAATGGCTGCAAGGAAGACTTGGATTGAATATTTTTTAAACTTATGTCAATTCAGCAATATTTTCCTGCTTTTTGTTCCAGATGTATGCATGGTTACATTGGCTCCAGGTGTGAATATGTGGACCTGGACTGGCGGATAGGAGAGAAGCGACACATAATAGTTGTTGGCGTCATTGCCGGGCTCATTTTACTCATTCTCCTCATTGTATTCATCTGCTGCTTTTCACAGTAAGCTATTGACCCAAATAATGGAAATTACTATTACTATTACGTACTAGTGTCCTTGAATGGAGCTGTTTTCTCCTGTTTACAGCCTGAATGTCAAGCTAAGCTAACATACTTTCTCTAATATGTAAGACGCCAAATAAAGGTATTTGCCAAAGTTATACAGATTTATAAGAGCCGCTTGAATATGACTGTTTTTTTTCTACTGCATGTAAATGAAAGGTACCTGAATATCCTAACATGTTAATATATTTGTCAGCCGTAGGAGCAGATTGTGTCGTTGGAAGAGGAGACGGAGCGAAGAACCAATGAACGGAACAGAGAAACACAGCATGATGGACACAGCACACACAACTTTAGACTTAAAAGAGGCACCAGAAACCAACGCTGTTTAAGAGCTGAGTGTGAGCTCATGTGCGACCACAAGTCTGGGGAATTGTTGGGACCCAAGGGATTTTGTCCTTTGATGTGACAGCTGCTGCCCTCTGTCTCACTGTGTTGGTAGAGTGCTGCAAGAAGTCCATCCTGTGCTGGAAGGGACTAAAGCCTGCTCTAAGGATGGACATTTCTGGATAAAATTTATATCTGGCTGTGTTAGCTCCAGCAGAAACAGAGACGTTTGCAGCCCTGTCTAAGACTTTGATGAAGCTTTGGAACAGAGGATGCCTTCCTGGATTTTTGATAAACACAAGCAAGAGATGATTGTTCAGCTGGTTCTGAGTTGGCAGGGAGGATCTTTTTTTTCCAGTGGCATGGAGCCACATCCACTTGTAGCCTTTGACTTAGCAATGCTGACTGCATAGCACTGAATAATTTGTTGCTATGTTGGAAAAAGCTGTGCCACCAGCTGGCAGCTGGTGATAATAGCTGATCAGGTTATTAGTGTGCATAATGAGTGAGTGAAAAGGAAGAGAAGGAACTGTGTGAAGACATGCACTCCATGTCCTTAGAAAACTCTTGTCACGTAAATAAGTTATTAAATGTTTAGAAAGATGCAGCTAAAGGGTGCCGTTTAAGAAAGCTTTATCATTGTGTCATACTGTTTCTACTTTCTTTATTGCAGGTTTGACTCACACATGTACGATTTTCATAATCAACCTCACAAAAATCAACAGTTAACTTAATTTATTCCTCTTTTCAAAGCAAAGTCTCCACATTAACTTACACAGAATATTGTTACTCATCAACATTAGCAATGCAAGAAAAGCTTTCTATATACTAAATGGTACATTTATGGACTCCAGAGGTTGGAGGAGGACAAGGAGAACTTGTGCAGAAGGCTTTTTTGAACTGTATATTTGGAGTGGAGCAGCGTCCAAGCTTAAGAGGCAGAACAGCAGATCCTGTGTGTGGAGGCTCCAACGACGTGAAAGTGTTCCACTGTGCGAGACAGATTCTAGACAGCCAGCCCCTCTCTAGATTTCAAATGTTTATCTGTATTAAGATTAAAAGTAGGGTGAAGAGAGTTTGGAGAGAGTCAGTAGAGTCTGTTTATATGGCACCTTTAATAAATGAGTGTACTGTAAATGTGCTGTCCATTCAAGTTCCTTTTTTCACACAAAAATCCACCAGTTTCTTAAAGATTCAATTCTAAACTATGAATCAAACACTTGAAATATTAACAGCTCTATAAAATAAACAACAGTGTAAGATGTGGCTAGATTCTGTAGAAAGTATGCTTCTTTTCATGTGTTGAACTTTGGAAACACTTTTATGATGTTTTTGTGCTGCTATGGTGTTGAATTACAAACTGGAGTTGGAGGGATCATGTAATGGGAGTCATAATACGGTTGCGTCCTCTGACACAACATGCTTTAATCCATTTGTAACAAGGGAATCATCGTGTCTCTGATGTTGTCCTTGATTATAACTCTGACTCAAATGTCATTCTAGTCTTTGAAATGCTGGGCTGCCAAACATGGATAAATTATGCATGAATATATGAGGATTTAAACACATAACAAGCGACAGACAGGGACTACCCTCTGGAGCCAGACTTTGACAGCAAGCGTCAGATGGGCAGGCAAAGAGCTCTGGCTGGGCTCAAACTAGAATACAACATGGAGCTACTGCTTTGTGAGCCCACCACCTGGGGAGTTAGGGATGGGGTTCAGGTACTTTGTAAGCCAGATGGTAGATAAAGTTGGGGGCCTTGGCATTCTCATATTTGGTGGGGCAGACTGGTATTTGATCCATGGAATGTTACTTTTGTGTGGGCAAAGAGTCATAGTTGCAGGTGGTGGAGCATCATCAGCAAACCCCAAGCTGAGGGTTCCACCGGGGACAGTATAGTTTGGCTAGAGGACTCACATGCTAGTGTGGGGAATGATGAAAACACCTAGTGGAGACTGATTTAGAGGAATGGCCTGCATGATCTGATAAGAGTGGTGCTTTGTTAAAGAACCTCTGTACCAGCCATAGATTGGCCTTAATGAACACCATGTACACATTTAGGGTGGTTCAAAATTGTTCTTGGTACCAGAGCACCATAAGCCAAAGATCAATGATCAGTCCTGTTGCCAGATTGGCAGATCTGCAGCAGTTATTCTTGGACACTCAGCTGAAGAGAAGAACAAAGATGATTACCATATCTGGTGGTAAATTGGATTAAGTGGTAGGGAAGGCTGCCGTACAGCCTTGGCAAACCTTAAACATAGTGTGGGTGAACTTAGCACTGCCCTGTCTGCAATGTCTTCAACTCCCACCTCCACCTCTTGAGCAATCCCGGAACATGTGCTGGACCTGAAATCCGAGTAAGCTATGTTAGAGGGCTTGGCTAGCCCAGAAGTAGCAGACAGGTACCTAGTGGCAGGGAGGACTGTAGCTTCAATAGTTGTGGAATCTAACAATGGGGATATCTTTGGAGGTTGAGGAACTCCTGAATTTGACCAACACATCCTTAAATGTCGAGACAGAGTTTAAAGACCTGGTGGAGGCCTTACCTACATCTTTGGCAAAGATCGCTGAGGTAGTTAAAAAGCTCCTCAGTAGCGAGGCACCAGTTGTAGATGAGACTTGCCTTGAGATGTTGATGGCTCTGGAGATTGCTTGGCTGTCTTGGCTGACACCTCTTCAGTGTCATGTAAAGGTCTTGGACAGTGCCTTTGGAATGGAACACTAGGGAGATCGTTTCCATTTTTAAGAAAGGGGGGACCACAGGGTTTGCTCCAACAATTTGAGTATCACACTCCATCTAAGGTTGATCGAAAGTAGCCTTTGGCCCATCATCTAACCTGGAATACAGGAAAAACAATGCTGATTCCATCCTGTGTGCAAAACTGTCAACCAACTCTTTACCCTTGCAGGGCTATATGGGAGTTCGTTGGAAGTGAAGGCACAGCCAGAGAGAGGGGGGCATATGGTTCAAGAGGGATGAGGGTGAGCACCTCCAAGTCAAAGGCCACAGTTCTCTGATGGACAACATTGGCATTGCTTCCTCTAGGTTAGGATTGCATCTCTGCTTCAAATGAAGAAGTTCAAGTATCTTGTAGTCTCGCTCACCAGCAAAGGTGAAAGCAGCATCAGTAAATGGAGGCCTCGGGGTAGACAAGGACTTCGCTGGAGGAATGGGGAACATCTCTGAAAACCCCAGGAAGAAATGAAAAACATTGCCAGATTGAGGGATGTCTGTGCTGACCTGTTAGCCGGCTGCCACGTTAAGCCATGCACAGAGGCACATTTCTTGATGAAGTGGCCCTAGGTTAGACTGCAGCCTTTGACCCCTTGCGTGATTTCATGCCCAGAATCTCTAGCCATATTTCCTGTGTCTGTCTGCAGTTAAAAGTGACACCCTAGGTGTCACTGGAGAGAAAAAAGATAGATTTCCACGGTTATATATTTTGTAGCAGAGGCACAATTGACTTGTTCCTAGCTTATGTTGCTGGGAATTGCTTTTCTCGGAATGCCTGAATGACATTTCAAAATCCTTAGCAGGGAAACTATGAAACAAAGTAAAAGGAGAGAGAAAAAAAAGGCTGAAGTGTTGTGTTCAAGGACATCTGTACTCTGCTCTGCTCATAATAAATGTGTTTGGATCTTTGCCCTAATTTAAGGTGACCTGTGAGCCCGGCTGTCTGTAAAGAGTGACAGCTGTGGAATGCTGGAGTTTCTATATGAGGGGTGTGTCTGCAGGACTTAGATAAGAGACAGATACCAGACACACCGCTGTGGATGTTTGATATGTAACAGACACTATAAAAGCCCTTTCATAAATCCAGACAGCTCAGCAAGTATTTTTTTTAATCACCTTTCTTGACAATAGAAATAGATAATAAAAGCTCCTTGTTGATACAATGGTAGTCTGTGAATGTGACAGCAGGGTCCATTCAGCACCGTCTTCACACTGCATGCTAACAGCTCCATCTGTTCTCTGGCATGTGTGCAGGCTGTTGGCACAAACAGCTGTGATATGACTGACAAACAGTAACACTGAAAGAGACTGCTTGCACACAGAAGGAGTGGCAATATCGGAAGTGTGCAATGGGAGTTATACATTTCCCATCTTCTAAAGTTCAAACCAGTTTGCGTGCAGTTTTTGTAGTTTACATGACTTCCACTGGAGGTCAGCAGAAGACCTACAACAATAGCCTTGAAAATACTGAACACAGATAATTTATATACAAGTACATTTACAGAGACAATTTACTGAGCAACAATTTGAAGTATTTGCACTGTGCTTGAATGTATTAATATTATGCTGCTTAATAACTAAATATGGAGTCACAGTCATATGTTGTTAGTTATATGACAGGTGAACTTTTTATTCTGCTGACTAAAGGCTGCAATTAAAAAATATATGTATGATATATAATATAGCATATATAATAATTGAAATATGCTTCACCTCAAAAATAAGATGTATATTTCATATCAATTTTGAGTAAAGCAATATTCTATTAAATTGAATTTGACAGGTATACTTTTTATTCTGCTGATAATAGGCCACACAAATCCTAAAAAAATTGTTTTATATAATATATATAATATCATATATCATATCTAATAATTGAAATAAGTTTCACCTTAAAATGTTTTAGTAAAATTTATACTAAATATCAATTTTGAGTGAAGCAATATTCTATTAAAATGAATTTGATGACAAAGCCAATACTGTAGTTTTGGATACTTTCTGTACATTTTACGTCCATCTCAGTGTTAAAGGCATGACTTAAAAAAACAAAAACATTATATTTTTCAGTAGTGTTTCTTTTACTTGAATGAATGTTCTCTATTTTTCTTCCACTACACGCTTTGTTCAATTGCCTTTATTTCCAGTAAGGAATACCAAATTCATGCAGTTAAATGTCAGCACGATCTATTTTTGACTGTGGAATATTGAGGGATTAAAAAGGGGAGAGGGTAAGCAGAGTGTGGATGTTGCAACTGTCAGCAATGCTCTGTAAATCCATTCACTTCAAGCCATCAGCTGTCTTGGGAGGATATCCTCAGGATCAAGGATATAGAAAACCATTAGTGTTATGACAGCTAGTACATATTGGAACATGTAACAGTTATAGCTAAGAATACTTCTGTCAAGTGCTTACTGCAATAGCTGTTCAGAAGGCTCAGGACAAGAAGATATTTGTTGAAGATTCACAGCATAGAAGCTCATAGTGGAGGTCAAATGGTTATGGAACAATACTTACATGAGTCTAGTCTTTGTTACCATAACCCAGTGGCTTGGCTGTTATTCCCCAGTGTATTTGACAATTTTACGAATGGAATCAGTACTATAGGGAAATAGTCTTAATGCTGGTTTTACAACAAGAATCTTAAGTGTAAAACATCAATATTAATGTTAAGTAAAATAAGTTTCTGTCTGTTAGATTGACAGGAACTGATTTAACTTGTCTGTGACCAAGTTATCTTCACACTGTCCTCAATGAACCATGACAAATTTCTGATTTCACCAAGCAAAAAGGTCAACTAAAATGCATCACAGTGTTAATTGTT
The DNA here is from genome assembly GCF_009762535.1 of Notolabrus celidotus. Classification (NCBI taxonomy): domain Eukaryota; kingdom Metazoa; phylum Chordata; class Actinopteri; order Labriformes; family Labridae; genus Notolabrus; species Notolabrus celidotus. Next base: position 12,555,695 of record NC_048290.1, on the reverse strand, counting down.
GATCCAAATTCTCATGAATGACTTAAAATGATGCTCTCTCTCTCTCTCTCTCTCTCTCTCTCTCTCTCTCTCACTATCATCTCTCTCTCTCTCTCTCTCTCTCTCTCTCTCTCTCTCTCTCTCTCTCTCACTATCATCTCTCTCTCTCTCTCTCTCTCTCTCTCACTATCATCTCTCTCTCTCTCTCTCACTATCATCTCTCTCTCTCTCTCTCTCACTATCATCTCTCTCTCTCTCTCTCTCTCTCTCTCTCACTATCATCTCTCTCTCTCTCTCTCTCTCTCTCTCTCTCTCTCTCTCTCTCTCTCTCTCTCTCTCTCCGGTCTTGATGTTGGGTCTTTGTTAATAATTTAACATAGAGCATGGTCTGGACCTGCTATGTTTGTAAAAGCATCTTGGGATAACATTTGTTGTGGTATGGCGCTATACAAACAAAGAAAAGATTGATTGATTGATAATTAATATTTTGGTGCAATTTTGACTCCCATTTTATTTCATAAAGCTGCAGACTATATCAAAACATAATGTTGTACATAAGGTGTATCAATTCCAGGAACATTGTCTTTTTTACTGAACTTTTGACACTAATTTAAAATCTGACTTTCCATGCATTTAAAGCCATTGCCACATCCCTTGTCTCTCCCTAAAAGGAAAAAAACAATAAAAACAATCTAGCAGTGTCATCTGATGAACTCCTCTATTATTCTCATTTATTTTTCCACGCTCGCTTCCATGACCATCTTCCCCCTCCACATGCATGTTCTTCTTCTCCTCCTCATCAAAATGCCTGGCCTGACTTACTACTGTACTGATGATTCTCAAATAGAGAATGTGTCGGGGTCCAAATACATCAATGCTGATGGAGTGCATGCTTTGTTGACTGCCTTGGTTATGAATAGTGATTTGTTTTTCCATCCTTCCATAGTCACCTCTCATGACACATTATGTTTCTATCATGATGCTGTCTGTTACATTTAGTAAAACTATGATGCATGCTGAATACAGAATACCTTCTTTAGGAATACCTAAAGAAAAAGCACCTGTCATGCTTTTCTCTTACTTATACTAAGTTCAGTCTAGGGTTACTTTGTCTGTGTCACATCAGCAAAGCTAATAACAGTCTGAAACTGAATCAAATGACTGCCTGTAATATGAATGTTGCTTCTGGTGTCAGTAAACACTTCTGTTTTTTCTATCTAATAGTACTAGAAGCATCTTTTGTTCCACATAATGACAAAAAACAAAGAAATGTTTGCAACCCGTCTACTGACAAATACACTGTAAGTTCAAACCAAGTATTCTGATCAGACAACAGGGAATTCAATGCATGTTGATGGAGTATAACATCACCAGGACATTTCTGTATGCATCTCACACCACCTCAGACATTCAGAATACTGTTCATTAACATTACAGCAGAAGCTCTTTGTCTCTAGTGGTTAGGCTGAGTCCTTTAGAATCACACAGACCACCAACACAGGGTTGCATGATAGATTTAAAGGTATAGACATCCATCCATTATCTATTCCACCTATTCTGTTTCTGGTCACAGGGGGCTGGAGCCTATCCCAGGTGAGGTGGGGTGCACACTGTACAGGTCGCACACAATCACACAGGCAATTTAAAGTCATCAACTAACATGCTTTTACTGTGGGAGGAAGCACCCTGAGAGAGCCCACACATGCACGAGGAGAATATGCATATCCCACACAAAAAGGCAGCTACTTTATCTGGCCCGGAGGTTCAAACCAGGAACCTTCTTGCTGCTGAGGCAACAGCACTAACCACTTCATAACATGAAGCCCGAGGTACAGACAAGTTTACATAATTCAAAGAAATTATTCTGCTCAAACTTTTAGACACACAAACAAACTAGCCAAAGTGCAGTGCAATGTTTTATAACACAGCTGTGTTGAATACTAAATTCTAATTGGTCAATACTCCATAGCAACAGTCAAGTTATTTCTTGACAGCCCACTCTAATCATAGACTCCAACAGAATAACTGTAAATATGTTGGGTCTTTGTTAATAACATAGAGTACGGTATAGACCTGCTATGTTTGTAAAAGCATCTTGAGATAACGATTGTTGTGATTTGGTGCTATACTAATAAAGATTGATTGATTGATTAATTGATTGATTGATTGATTGATTGATTGATTGATAATGCCTAATTGTATAGCAGATAAGACTCAATATTATTATTCAGCATTATTTTTTAAATTCAGGTTAAAACCAAATAGAGTCACTGTGAATCAAATCATAAAACCCTTTAGCAGATGACAATAACCTTCAAACATGACCGTTGCTACATCTTTCTCTCTGACTCTGACTCTCTCTCTCTCTCTCTCTCTCTCTCTCTCTCTCTCTCTCTCTCTCTCTCTCTCTCTCTCTCTCTCTTCCTACAGATGTTATTGCGCCTGTTTGTGAACTGAGCTTAGGTTTCAACTGTAAATAAGATCTTAAGCCCAACCCCCCTTTCTATTCAAGAGCAGTTGGCTTTAAAATTACAACAAATAACACCCCACACAGTTTTCATCAAACTCATTAATGTCATGGGACTTTTTTTCCTCTTTGCGTTCACTCAGGACCAAGGACAGTGCCTGAGTGTGCGTCTGAGCGCTGCGTCAGGACCAGGACGCGTTTTTCCCACGGTTGAAGAGCAGAGACCATAGACTGTATAAAATAGGCAGAGACGCAAAGAGAAAATCTCAGAGCAACACGGAAACCTGAGGAGGAGCTAAATCCCCTCTCACAGACACAGCTTCATCTTGGGTTTTTTTTGTCTATATTTCAATTCTAGGTTACTTAAGAAGCTTTTCAGTGTAGACTTTATTCACAATGCATGATTTGCAATTAACAAAATAGCTTACACAGGAACCTAAAATCAAAGGATTTAGCGACATGACCTGAGTAAAGATGATCTGGAGTTGAGATTAAAATGTCTGGAGAACTCATGGACACCAATTACGAAGGCTCAGCGGGGATCGATGCTGCAACCTTCAACTTCAGCGGTGTGTCCAACACGTGTAACCGCACTCACGGGGACTACCTCCACCTGTCAGACTTTGCCAAAACGGATTTTGCTGGAGATGGCGCCGCTGTTGTGCGTATTGTCATCTCTGTCATTTACTCGCTGGTTTGCGCACTGGGTCTGGTTGGGAACTTACTGGTCCTGCATTTAATGAAGACAAAACACATGTGGAGAAAATCCTCCATTAATCTTTTTGTAACTAGTCTGGCGGTGACTGACTTGCAGTTTGTGCTCACTCTGCCTTTCTGGGCGGTGGAGAACGCGCTGGACTTCACGTGGCTTTTCGGCAAAGCCATGTGTAAGATTGTGTCCTATGTGACCGCTATGAACATGTACGCCAGCGTGTTTTTCCTCACTGCCATGAGCGTTGCGCGGTATTGGTCTCTCGCCTCTGCGCTTAAAGGGAGGAGGCGGCGCCCGTTGTGCTGCGCCGCGCGGTGCATTACAGTGTTCATCTGGATTGCCGCTGTGTCTGCCGCTCTGCCGCACGCGGTTTTCACCACAACCGTGACTGTCTCAAATGAGGACTTGTGTCTAGTCAAATTCCCAGAAACAAACGGCAGCGCGCAGCTTTGGCTGGGACTATACCACTCTCAGAAAGTGCTGCTGGGATTTGTTATACCTCTGGCGATCATCTCAGCTTCCTATCTACTTCTTTTGCGCTTCATCACATCCAAAAACATTAACACATCGAGCGCAAAACGGCGCGCAAAAGTCACAAAATCTGTTACCATTGTGGTTTTATCTTTCTTCCTTTGCTGGCTGCCCAATCAGGCGCTCACCATGTGGGGCATCCTCATCAAACTCAACGTGGTTCATTTCACATATGAGTACTACACCACGCAGGTGTACGTCTTCCCTGTGTCCGTGTGCCTCGCGCACTCAAACAGCTGCCTGAATCCCGTCCTGTATTGCCTGACGAGGCAGGAGTTCAGGAAAGCGCTGAAGAAACTCTTCTGGCGGATGACGTCGCCAAATGTACGACCGATCACAGCCACCACGAAGCAGGAGGTGGACGAGCAAAGACATATGCTGGCCCCGGTGAACGCGCCCGAGGAGCCCGCGCTGGTGTTTTACCCTCCTGGGGCTGTGATGTACAATGACAGGAGAGATCTGCCAAACAGCCACTGAACTGTCATATTTGTTGAATGCTCCTTTTTCTTTTTCATCAGTAATGTTCATCGCTCAGTTTTTTGTCTGGAGATTCTGGAATGATTGAAAACATTTTGTACATCTCAGCCCGGTGTAATAGACAAGGGGACATTCAATGTGCATCATCAGAGTATAGAACGCCTTTTGAATAAATACGTTTGTCCAACCTATTCTCATTTGATGTAAAGTGCATCTATCATAGACAAGGTGCATAATGTTGCTGTTTTGTTCAGCTAAGAGGAAAACGCTTTATCTCTATTAAGTCATCAGTGAGCGGGAACTAGTTGCCAAACAGCTTCTATCATTTAGGGGCACTGATAAAAATGATTCATATGAGGTCCTAAGATGGGGCTAGGTGCTACATTTGGAGAGAAAGACTGCTGGATATACAGTAGGTAGTTATCAAGACTGCATAACACATAAGTTGCATCTTAGCATTAAAATAAGGTCTCATAAGTCTTGATTATCTTCAGACACTGCACAGCCTTTAAATCAATTTGCTACCATAAAAGTGTTAAGAATGCAGGTTCTTTTAGAATTTGTTTTGAATAAGATTTAAGAGGTGCACATTCATTTCAGATATTCTTCTTTTCTTCTATGAAATGTCAGAGGAATTTAAAAGTATTCCTTCAAATCACAACCACATTTAGAGCAAATACCTATGAATGTCAAAAGTGCAAACTCAAGGAGACAGTAAGTGCACTTTATAGACATAAATTGATTTTTTATAATAACAAAATAAATTTTTGAAAGAATCTCTGACTTACAAAGTGCTGAATTAATTGCAAAATGATTTATGATACATACAGAAAGGCCTGAACATGATTTGTGCAAGATTATAAAATAAGAGCTTCTGACTTTTGGTGCAACAAGTACAAACCATTAAGATAATCCATGTAATTGAAATGGCTGTAACTGTATGTACAACACAAGCGCACGTTATATCATGCCCCACTTATGTGAATCTCTCAGCAGCTTCAAAGTCAAACTGAAAAGTCTGCTAAAGGACACTCAACATTGCATACTCTGATTTAATACTTTTAACTTGAAATACAGTATTGTTTTTGTGTGTGTGTGTGTGTGTGTGTATGTGTGTGTGTGTGTGTGTGTGTGTGTGTGTGTGTGTGTGTGTGTGTGTGTGTGTGTGTGTGCGTGTGCTTGTGCGTGTGTCTGTGCGTGCGCTGTGTGCATGCGTGCGTGCGAGTGAGCGTTTCAAAAATGTGATGTTTTAATTGTGACCTGCCAAGGGACTGCAGATGTAAATTAGCTTTAAGCTATCAAATGGTGACATTTATGTTAAATATTGTACATGGTCCCTTTACAAATAAATCACATAAATAAATGTTCAAGAGAAACATGTCAAACAAATACAAAACTGCAACCACCAACAATCACATCCCATGTCAACGTCTCAGAAAAGAGAAAAGAGTCTGTGAAGGACTATACTGCTTAGAGCAAACACAGCTGTAGCTCTGCTAATGTTTTGTTCATAGCAAGACAGAATTAGATCCAATCCCCTCCTACTGACTGGACTCGATCTTATCTCATCTTAATCCACCATGAGCATTGCACCTCGCAGTCTTGAGCAAGTTACAGTGGCAAGGAAAGTAGTAGCTGTTGCAGCTGGAGTTCGGCACATCCGTAGCAGCTGGAGTCTGGAACGTCCACAGCAGCAGGACATCTACGGCAGCGACTCAGAGGAACTATACGAGAAAATGGAGCTCAGGGACTCCAGAGAGGTCTATGGTTGGTAACCTTCTTATGTCATTATGACCAAGAAAAGTATTCATAAAGTTAGTTTTGTGTGAATATAAATTAAAGACAAATCAGTGTGAATAAAATCAAATCAGTGTTTCTGATTCTGATTAGTTCTAGTACCGGATTATTCCTTTCACTCAAATTTCTGCCGCTGGTTTGAGCAGACCCATGTTGGACGCCTTCATTCAAACTTTGCAACAGCACATAGTCATCCCTGATCTACGTAACCTTTTTGATTTGAAAAATGGACTCTGTAATGAAACAGTTGATCTCAAGATTAAATCTAAAAGCACTAGATTGAATTAAAATCTAGATTCATTCTGTCTTTAGGAAAATAATGTATCAAACAAATATGGTTCAAAACCTTTCAATACTTTTCCTCCAGCTTTGTGCAAGAGTGTGTGTGTGCATTGTTTTTGTTAGTGACAAAGGGAAACAGAAACATTGATTTTTATCTGAAAAGTATGACTCTATTCTTTAACTTTATGACTTTATTCTCATAATATTACAACTTCTCAAACTCAAACTCTATTTATCCTTCTTGTGGTCCAAATCCTCTGTTGTAGAAAAGAGAGAAGCTCACAAGAGTCTGGCAAATATTACAATAAAAAGCAACATCCTGAGAAAAATATTCATTTGATTTCTTAATTAACCAGCTAAAAGCAAATGGATGAATCATTTCAAAAGTGATGCACATACAGACAGAGTTATCTAAAAAAAAAAAAAAGGAATGGGTAATTGCCCATGGACCTGGGTATTACATGGGAACACTAGTATTTCAGCTGCTGGTTAAGTCTGCTTTTAGGGGAGAAAAAAGAAGCTTAATCAAAAAAATTATACCAAACTCCATTTTACCAGTGTGTATCCTGTTCCCCAAGAGACTAACTGTTATCTCTGTTGATCTCTCAGGGTGCAGGAAAATACTCTCTGATGTGTTTTTGCATGCTTGGAAACAGATTTTTCAAAGACTGTTTTTTGGATATTATGCAGATGGTTTTGTTGTGTGCCACATTAAAACATTTTTTTCACAATGCGACATTGAGTCTGACAGCACCTGTGAAATGTAGACAGACATGTTTATGACTGTCTAACAAGCTGTGTCTTTCCTGCAATTTTCAGAGGAGCATTAATGACAAGAGTGAAAACAAGCTTTGAAAATACGGCCTTCATTTTCTCTGTCCTTGCAAAACCTGCAGGCAAAAACAGGATTCATTTGAGGAGCAATGGAGAGTAACATGTGTTTCATTGTGGTCCAAAAAACATTGATCTTGTTTGTAATGAGAAAGACATCTTACTATAATGGTAAATGGTAAACAGATTTTACATTTCTAGAGCTTTTTCTATCATTTTTCTACCACAAAGCACTTTTATACAAAGTTATTCAGCCGTTCACACCACATGCACTCAAAGCAAAGGCTGCAAGTGCCCATCAGTGTTAAATAATTCCAATCACACACAATCACACACTGCTGGCTACACCACCTAAAGCCCCAGGACACTTCAACCTGTGGACTCTGGGAAATAAACGCCCAACCCTTCATTTTATGGACAACAGGCTCGTCCTGCAGCGTTCTGTTCCAGATAAGCAGAGTAGAGGAGGAACCGTGAGAGAAGATATGAAGAAGATGAACACGAGGGTCATTGAACCTTCCAAAAGTTTCTGCTTTCAATCAGCACAAAGACAATTTTCTGCTGTGGACTGTATGCACTTGAGGGATCTTCAATGTTTTAGCAGTATGTTTTATTCATGTCTTGGTCAGTAGGGTAAGGATGTGACATCTGTCCCATGGCTCTACCAGCCTGGTAGCTTCTGTGCATTCTTTGGCTCCCACAGCACAATATGTCGGCGCCTGTCAAGGTGGTCTTTTCACCTTGCATCTCACAATGGGCAGAAGTAAAGGCACGTTGTCCACTCTGTATGCAGTCATTAGGATAAGTCCTGTGATTTTGTGGAGGGACATGGTACATATGTACATTTGTGAACTGAAAGAAGAAATCGCCCTTATAATGGATTTAAAGCCCACATTAAACAGAGAAAGTTTGCACCACAGTTGCCTCAAAAAAGGCATAATGGGCCGAAATATCTCTCTCTCTATCTATCTCTCTCTCTCCTCTCTCTCTCTCTCTCTCTGTTTCTCAACACAGCATGTGATGGTCAGTAGATCCCTCTCACAAGAGTAGCGTGAACAGGCTCTGACGGGATAGAGCAAGAGAGAGCATTGCAGAGATTTAAAATTCAAGAGAATGGTGTAGAATTGAAATTTGACCTTGCAAATTGAATCAGTTCATCCTGTAGTGGAAGGGAACATTTCTAACAAACTTTAAGATGTATCCTCCAGGTTTTCCTGAGATGTCTTGTTCAGAAATATGTGATAGTAATAAAGGTCAGAAAAGTGTTTTTCAGAGCCATTTTGATGTTGCACCTTTGACTTATTATCACTTTTCCAACAAGTCTTATGAGAAGCTTATGTAAAAATGGCATAATTAGAATGTAATGCTTGCATAATAGCCAAAAGCAATTTCAGCAATGTCAGACACCACCCAATTCACTATACACATATTTCTTCCAACACCTCCCACACTGAGTTGGAAGTCAAACCGCTCTATGCTAAAATGCTCTATGCTGTGTTCCAGGGTACACTTACTTAAGGGAATCTCCCAATAACCCCAGCTGGTTAATCAGGGAGTGAAGGAAAATTGTGACCTAGGTTAACCTTCCTGTTATGTTCAGGGTCAGATTGACCCTTTTCTAAGTTGAAAAAAAAAATAAAAAAAAATGCTTAAAGTGTTTTTTCGGTATGAAACGTCTTCTACTTGCCTTAATTAGCGTAATCAACATATAAAATAAAAATGGTTCCTTTCACATATTTGCAACCCCCCCTGCATGTTTATATTACATAGATACTGTTCATGGGTCAATTTGACCCGGCAGTCAAAGTGGAGGCTAAAAGGAGCCAGAAGTGTCAAATACTAATTGTTTCTTTGCAACTGTGACATATTTCACCACAATCACGTATATACACACACACACACACACACACACACACACACACACACACACACACACACACACACGCATGCACACGCGCACACACACACACACACACACACACACACACACACACACGCACACCCTCTCCCTATCTCTTGACCTCATCTGTAAAGTGCGAGAATGCAGGTGTTGGCATGACTTTTGATGGGAACCTTCTCTTTTTCCGTGGACAAACTCCACCCACATTGAGGGGACTCTCAGCAGAGTAGTGATGTGTCATGATCAAAAGCTGCGGCTCTGAGAGCCGATGCTTTATAGTGAATCAAAAGAGTCGGCTTGCATCAAGAGAGAGCCGGCTCCCAGTTTTTTCCTTTCGCTGCTTAGCTCTCACAGTGTTCAGCCTGGTTAGCTATTTGTTGTTGGTGTTCTGTGGGGGACTCAGCTATCATAAGCTGCTGATTTATGATAGTATTTGATGTGCTACTAAGCTAACATAGAGCTATGTAGATTAATTCACACTATATTTCGGAGCCACCTTCAATTGGACACTTTAGGAATTGCCGTTTTTGTTACTTTTTTTTTTTTTTTTACAAAATTGTTAAACGCTAACCTTGTCTGCTGTCTGATAAAAGCCAGGGGTAACGAAACATGTTTTGACTTGAAATACATCTTTTGATTTTTCTCCAATATATCCCTCCTGCTGCCGACAATTGAAAATCAGTGAAGCGATTACGTTTCTTCAGCTTATCTACGTTTTAAGTACTTAACACAGCAGTAAGACATGATAATAGCATGTAAGCTTCATACCAGGGGCTTAATGTCAGAGAAAAATGGCCAAAATGTGGATAGCTTCAGCTCTAATCAGTGTACCCTTGAGCCTGATGACATATTAACAAATGTATAGAAATTCAATACAGGATTTCCTTGATAAAACATTCATAAGAATGTGATGTACAAATTGAAGCACAACCCTTAAAATGTAATTCAGTCAGCAATATTTCACAGGTATATTATTCAGGTTTCGCCTTTTCTGCCAAACAGGCACTTTTACCTTTCAGTGGAAACTGCTGATGATGTGCTTTACTAAAATATTACTTTGAGATCATTTAGATAAGCACAGGATCCAAAGGCTTCTTTTACCATTTTACATGATAGCGGTGTCAATCTGCAGATTTGAGCCTTAATATGACTGCATGATGGGGATGCAGTCCGAAATGTCAAGCTTTTCTTTAAATAATAACCACTTGGGTTCAGTCCCATTTATGCCTGCAAGCTAGTTCAGGCAGACAACTCGAGCCGCGCTCATCATACTGACACGTCACCACCTCTCCATCAGCTGATCTCAACATCCTCATTCTGCGGTCTATTTAAACGGCAAGCCTCCCTGTCTCTGCCTCTGCTTGCAGTGCTCCTGCTGTTCTGCTCAGTGCTGTGTGAAGTTTGTCCCCACCTCCTCCCCGGCTTCCACCTGCGGGCTCCAGGGGGGTTAGTCCTCTCTCATTGCTCCTAATGTCTGCATTTAAATAATCTACGAGGAGTAATGAAATTCGGAGCCCACACGCCAAACACAATACTGTATGCTGCAATAAACTTATTAAGTAAACGTGAGTTGTCTGACTGAACTAGTTTTGTCCTCCACTCGTCCTCTTAACTCAGGACAGAGTCAAGAGGGGTAGTGGTGAAAGCCTTTCCGACGAAATGAGACCCTGATACATCATCTGTAGCCGTCATTGGCGTTTACGTAACTAGCTAGCAACATTAGCTAGCTTGATAGTTATTCTGAGACATAAGTGAACTACATTTTTTTTTTAAAGCTTGTTCTAACGAAAAAGTACCTAATACACTAAACAACACATAACTAGGATAATATGATGGTTTATGCAGTGTAGTGACAAATCTGCATTTGAAGGGTAATGCAGCCCCATCACTTCACCCTGCCCCTCCATCTCAACAAGAATCAGGACACCTGACCCTGAGATGTGCGTGTGTAAAAACACAGGGGTAAGGCTAAGTGTTAAGTGCAAGGGATGTAGAAGGTTGAGCCTTATGCACCTCACCATGAGAATAAACATTGAAAGCACTCTAGCCAACCACACAAACAGTCCAGGCCATCAAAATGATTGCAAGGATAAAATGAGTAGGATGAATAGGAATCAAAGACATTTAATGATATAATAAAGAATTTCCATTTATTAAAAGAATACCATTACAATAATTTCATATGAGCAGAATCAATCTACATATTTAATAAAGAGGGCGATGAAGATGCAGCCTAACAGGGACATGGTCGACGCCGACACGACCACCACGATTACACTTCCTGCCATGTTGACCAGAGCGCCAAGCCCCGCCCCCACGATAATCTGAGCCAGCTGGACCATGCACGTGAGCGCGGCACAGTCCACGCCGGTGCCTCTTGGGGCTTCATCTTTTCCTTGCAGCTTCATTTGTTCCTGGAAGCACAGGGGGAAGTGTGGGTGGCAATTAAAAGGGAGGAGAGGGGAAAAATAGCCAAAGCAGAAAGCAAACAGTAAACAGATTCAGATCAGTCCAAAGGCAATAGACCATTTTATGTTAATGCTTTCCAGGCAGCTCAGATTATTCTTGTTATGGGTTGATTTCAGCTCATCTGATTCAGATTTAAAAGGTATTGAAATGGCATGTAATACGAAAACATGTCTACCAAGAATTTATTTTTTGAACCACCACAAAAAGGACATTGCATTTATGTATTCATGAGTTTTAAAATGATAGAATTGGCCCCTTTGCAGCAATACAAGCCCAGTTGTCAGATGTCAAATAAGTATTTTGAATGGAGATATTTTTCTACATTGAATTATGATTAAACTCTGTCAAAACACCTTCTGAAATTACTTAGAAAAAATAAACCCTATTAAACAACTGTGATGTTCTTATAATGAATGCTGTTGTTAAAAATGTCATGTTTAAGTCAGCTGCCAGGATGAGGACGTCTTTATTCAAGGACTGCCGAACGAAACAAGTAAAAAAATGAGTCAGTAGGTTTTTAAATGTCAACTGAAGAGAGGATGTGTAATTGATTGACGGATCATTTTAAAAACATTTCACAGCTTTAATGTAAGTGTTTGTCGGCATCTAAATGTATTTCAAAGGTTTTACAGCTTGATAGCATGCTTTAGAAGATGTTCTGAGGAAAAAAGCATTGGTACTGAGTTAATTACTTTTGTGTATGGACATTTTTTTTTATTGCAGGAACATTAAATTAATTTCTATTACAAAGGTCATCTGAGTCTTAAAGGGAGGAATAAGCAAACAGTTAGATAAGCCTTAACAGCTTTGTGATGACGTTTCTATCTCAGCCTTATACTTTTAGACATCAAATGTTCAAGCAGAAGTCTATGATTTTGTAACCTGGAGGTATGAATTCAATCAGAATGGCTGACTACAAAAATAAATCTTCTTATTGGTTTGTCTTCTGTACACCGTCTTACAAACTGAAAACACTCAAATATATTATAGCATGGTGCATAAACACTGTGCACAACATGTTCCCTCTAAGCAGAGAAACTTACAAGTAAAACGCTCTCTCGTTTCTCCTTTTTTTCTTTAGATATTTTTTCTTTCACATAGTGTTTTATGCTCATGGCTGACACTGGAAAAAATACTTATGTTCTCTGTTGAAGTATTGTTATAGATGGAGAAACTTGAGCCATGAATAGGATATAACTTTCATGCCAGTATGTGAATGCTTCCCTGTGAAGCACATGGTATACAAGAGCGTTAAACCCAAGCGGCAACCTCCGGCAACCTTGGAAGTACTGGAAACCACATACACACCAATTCAAAAAAGCCGATCTTTACAGCAGAACTAAACACATTTACAGAGTTTAATCTGAATAGCTTATTTCTCGATAGGCACAAACTGTACAGGGAGTGAACTTTTTTCATAACACGGCAGTTTCGAAGGTATTATGATTACGAGTTTTCCATTATGAGAGGCATAGCTGACTTGATTGACAGGCGGGAACACTGTAGCTGTTGGCTAGGAGGCTCAAAGCCCGCCTCTTTACCTCACACTAGCTTGACAGCACTTAGGTTGAGTTCAGCATTTCCAATATGGCTCCCATCGATGATTGGCTTCAAAACTGTGCTTCAGAAACAGATGGGGGACATCACGGATACTACGTCCGTTATTTTTACAGTCTATGGTTAAACCGTTTGCATATTTACATTATTTGAAAATGTATCAGGACCTCATAGGTAATATCAAACCAACATGTCTGGTCACTTTTTATAAGCTAAATAGTAATAAATCAGAGTTTACTCAGTTTTATTGTTATGACGTTACAATTTATAAATGCACGTAGCTACAAATCAATTCATTACCAATCTGCATACTGGAAAAAGTAGTACTAAAAAGAAGATCTGTAGTCTTTTAATTTGCTTCCACAACAAATGCACACTTTGTTCAGAGCCACATCTTTATGACAGGGTGTGATGGTGGGTCATAGGAAATGCAGTTTTCATCCCCAAAAAACATGACGGATTTCTTTCGAAGGAGCTTACCAGAATCAACACAACATGAGGTTCCTCAAAGTGTTTCTATAACTTGTAGATATGGTTTCTGTTTAATCTTTTTCCTCCCGCCTGAGTTTTTTTTTCTCTAAAATGTTGCTGTAGTGAGTTTGTTCATATTAGCCTTTCAATAATTGAAGGTAAAATGATTAACTATCCCTCTTTGATTGTCTGAATCAAATAACTGAAGGTTGGTTCGTTCTGAAAGAGTTGGAGCATAGCTAGAGTTAGTAAAAGCTCAAAAAGTATTAATCTTGAAATGTAGGACTGCAAAATGGTTACGTTAAAGGCGCAGTGTGTAGTATTTAGCAGCATTTAGCAGAACAGACGTTAGACATGGAATTTAATATTCATAAGTATGTCTAAATTAGTTTAAAATCACCTGAATATAAAAGTCATTTTATTTGTGTTCATTTTGAATAAGCTTTTTCATATCTACATCAGGGTCTGATCTGCTTCCATGGAGACTGCCATCTTACACAGCCGTGTTTCTACAGTAGCTGAGAATGGACAAACTAGTAACATATGCATTTTTGTATTTAGTTAGCAGCTGTGTGAAATACACTGGTTGGAAGGGAGAAGTTGTTGTGGTGTGAAAAATAATTAGTATTAATAATTATAATTTGAGGAATGGAGGATCATAGCTTTCATTCACACAGTAGCTTCTTGTCCTTGAAGGCCACTGTCACTTTACTGATTGGAGGGGTGAGCATGGGAGCGTTTCATCCTAGAGTCTGACTGCTAGATATTGTAAAAAAAAATACTCATCTCTACACACTGTACCTTTAAAAACAAAAAAAAATTGAAAACAAATGTGTTGTCCTTCTTAGGGTGCATTTTGTTAAGTTCAATGTCTTTTAGCCCTTAAAGGCATTTCTATGTGAACGATTCTCTCTTACCTCCTCTTCACGCTGATACTCAGCTACCAGGTTGAAAGGGATGGTGTAGAGCGTGCTAGACATAACACCAAACACACTACAGAGGACAAGTGTGGCGATGATGTTTGGGAAGAGGCCAATCAGGCTAGTGCCCAAGCCGAACACAAAGTAGCCCATAAAGTATAATCCCTTCAGGCCGATGTATTGGAGCAGGAAACGCTGCACGTCTGTAAAACACACAAACACGCACAAATACGTCATGCCTGGTTACAAAGGATACATTTTTATTTGAGAACCACAGCAAACCCCCCGTCAACTGCCTTGTCTTTTATTGTACCTCATAAAGAGTTTAAAACCCTCTGCAGTACACATTAGATTTTCTACGGCTGACTGGAGAGGTGATTGGACAGGCTGTCATCATCAGGACAGCAATGTAAGAAGAAAAGCATGTTATAAGACCATCTGCACAGACTCTAGACTGTAAATAGACCCAGCTGCACACTAGGAGGCTGAACCTTGCTTTATTTCCATGTGTCTCTTGCCCCTCAACTGTTTTTATTTTCTTAGCTACAGCTTATCATGTTTTATTGTTTGTACATTTACTGTAATGGATGGCTGCAGCAGAGTACAGTCACAAAGAGGAGATGGTAAATTCTCACTCAATAAACTTGTCTTTAATTCACTTAAGAGTTGAAGATGTTGGTGAATAACTTGGTGGTGTAAAAGGAAACTGTGATGCCTTTTAAAAAATGTTCACTTACAGGAGTAGAGAGCAGAAGAAACAGCATTAATACACAATCCCCAGCAGCCCACTTCCACTCCTCTCTCATATGTGGCGTAGGCTGCTGAGTTATGGTCTGCGTAAGGATTTCCATTGTATACAATCTGCAACATGGGAAAAGAAAAACAGAGAGACAGACAATAGGTAGTGGTGAGTGGTTTAATAATCAGGGGTATGCACTTTGTGCTGCTTTTTTCTAGGCTGCATGAACATTATACAGAAGTGACAGCGTGGACAAAGTAGACACCAGACAGAGTGATGAAGCAGCAGAGGAACTTATAGCGATTTGAAAATGTGTGAATATGTTGGTACCATTTCCCTGTAATACATGCAATGAAAGTATCTAAACCTGTTACCTGTATACTGAGATACACTGACAGAAAGAAGAGTATATGAAAGATATGATTACTGTGGAACTGTGGGAAGAGGTTACACTACCGTAGTCTAAAACTGCAGCTAATCACACTTACGCTGAAAGCCAGGTTGTGAAACTCTAGCACCAATATGTGGAACAAGATACTGAACGTTAACAGCAAACCTAACCAGATTTAAAGGCATCTTGGGCCTTCGGTGGCATGGGGCCCCAATAAATGTTTGGTTGCCACCCAAGGTACAATCACATAGTCTTATACCACTATTGGATATTAAGGTTGTCTTCCAACAGGCTGCTAGTAGTTTTTCTTTTGTATTTCAATGAAAGTGAAACAGTTACAGCATAGCTTGGAAATCCTGCCTCCTATATATGAACAGATGGGACATGGGTCAAACTTTAAATTTCAAATTCACACCAAATATTCCCCAAAAATGTTTTCAGACAATGTGGTAAGTTCAATACATGCTTTAAAAAGGGGTGATTTTGGAACCCATAAGCAATCATCAACTATCATGAAAGGGGATTTATGCCTCTGGGAATAGATGCCAGCTTTTCAGTTACTCCAGTGTAACCAGCAGTTGTAACCAGCTGTATTTAGGACTGCTAAGTAAACACTGTAAAACACTGTATTCAATACATCCCCTCGGTTAGTGCTCTATCTTCTGTTATAAGAACTAGTTCTCAGCTCAACACAGATACTTTACTCTGGCTTACTTAAGGGGTATAAATCCAAACAAAATACACCTATTTTTCTTGTAATTTACTTCCTGTTTATGTGTGCTCTGTTTGCTGAAATAATAACTTTATGATAAAGATTCTTAATGAAAAAGAGGCAAATTCCCATATCAGGGGGCCACTGACTCCCACGCCTATTTCCTGATTCATGTGTCTGCTTTTTTAGATTACATGTTTGTGCCTCAGGTTTCAACGAAGTGTGACGGTGAGCAGCATTTCATGTTGCTCAGTACCTTCTTAAATCAGAATTCACAGCATGAGACTGTGAGGCATTTATCATTTCAACACCTGTCAACATAAGATTACACACATCAGTAGAATTGCTTCTCCCCGGAACCTCTCCCAATCCTCCCGACCTCCCCCAATGTAAGCCTCAATACAAACAGGGAGGAATGGAGCTTAAACAAAGCAACATATTGGTGCTTTATGTTCTGCACTTCAAATGTTACTGTCCTCAATGTGTACTTTTGTTTTGTTTGACAATGAATAACTTTAATAACTTAGGCCCTAAAGACCATAACACAAATATAACAGGCATAAAGTAATGAAAAAAAGAAAAAAAACAATCAACACATTTCCCAGTATTTTTTTTTTTTTTTACACTATATTAGTTTGCTAATCTTCTGAGTACCTCACGTATTAAAAACCATTCAAAAATGATCTTAGCTAGGTTTGTAGCATTCAACTTCTCTACAAAAGCAATAGGTCATACAGGTTTTAAGGATAAAATATTTTCTTTCTTGCCAAGAGGTTCACAAAAAACTTAACAAGTGTGTAGCTCTGGCCTAGACATAGCTAGCTAACTTATAAAGAAGAAAAGCAGGGGGCAAACAAGCCCTGTTCTGCCTAGCCATTTACACATCATTCTCAATCTTTATCATGAACCAAGCTAACTGGCTGCGTGTCATACATTACAGTCATCAAGCAGAAAGTTGGTGAGAGGATTGACGCTAGTCCTGAATCTGTCCAGGTCACACACACAACCAGCCATTAGATAGCAAGTTTTGCGCTGGTTAACTAGCAGGCAACTGATAGCTGGGCTCCTTTTAAGGGGAAAAAAAATCTGCTAATACCTCTTATTTGGGTAAGAGGTATTAGCTTTTTGTGTGCTAGCAAGCAGGTTTTGCTACATTTAGACAAAGCCATGCAAGCTACCACTCGCTAAAAGTCTTAACACTAAACTAAGCTGACCTTTAACTGGATGCAGCTTCATTTTCTTTATCACAGAACCAAGCCAACTGGCTAGTCCTGAATCTGTCCGGGTCACACACAACCAGCCATTAGATAGCAAGTTTTGTGCTGGTTAACTAGAAGGTTTTGCTACATTTAGACAAAGCTATGCAAGATGCCTTCCCTTGCTAAAAGTCACACTAAACTAAGCTGACCTTTAACTGGATGCAGCTTAATTTCTCTCGGTACAGACCAGAAAGATGTATCAGTCTTCACAATTATTTCTAGGAAAGATAGAACATATTTCCCAAAGTATCAAACTGTTTCTTTGACTTGCAAGTTTGATCTTTTAAGCTTTAAATAGCCTACCTTTATTTCGTCGTATTTATGCTAAATTGTGCGAGATTCTAATAAAAAACAAAGAGTGCTTAGTTTTAATAAATGGAAAATGACATTTATTTAACTGTATGTAAGGAATTAACAGGGCTGTGATTAGGATTATTTTCTCAATTATTTAATAAATATGATATAAAATGTGAGGAAAATGCATCTATTTCTAGTTCTCACTTTGCACTGTAATGTCCAGTCACACAGTGTGCAAGAGCCAAAATGACAGTTTGAAATATCTTGATAGTGTAATCAAAAGTCTAATGATAGGCCTAAGATATATAGCTGGAGACTGAAATGATCATCTATTATTTTCAATGCAGCAAGAAAAACGACACGATAGCTTATAATGATTTGTAAGAGCAAAGACAGAGGAATGATGCATATAATCACACTGATTACTATAATTCAATGAGGATTGACAGGAACTAGGAGCTCTACGTTGCATAAAGGGTAGGTCCTCAATTCTATGACATGGATTAGTGCGATTTTAAAATAGATTAAATCAAGTCCTAACACATTATCTTCATGCAGATACAACAAAATCATTACCTGTCCCATGAAATCAGTGAAGAACAGCATGTTACAAAGAAAAGCTGTCCATCCCAGCAGGTGACTGACACACAGGCAGCGGTAGTGATGTGGCATATTGATGATAGCTTTCATCATTGACCTGAATGTCATTTTCTTCTGGTCCTGCCAATGCATGAAAACATCACAAGGGTCAGTGTTCAACAGCTACAGTAGTGACAGGCTGAAAAGCTCTAACTCCAGCACGCATTACTGTCCTGGTATTTAATAGCTGATGGTGCTTCAAATGCCCAAAGCTGTTGACAGTTTGAGAGCCTCGAAGGTTAAAATGTGTGCATTCTTCGATTACTGCTCAAGGTTAATAAATAGGACATGGTGAAAGACAAAAAGCACAAGCCGAAGGACAGATATAACACCAAAATGGTTTCAGAAAAGTGACTGATGTATTAAATCTTTTCAATGTTATGTGAGAAAAAATATATGAACTAAGTGAAGAGGTTTTACTGTTCAATGTCAAACCTTAATAGAATCGCAGCAGTAAATATTTCCTCCTTCAATCCATGATGTTGGTGAATGCTTCTGATGGAACTTTATCGTTGCAACGTTTACATTCATACTATATCTAAATGTCACATGATTGTTTCAAGAGAGTTTTATATAATGTCTACAACAGATGAGAAAAAGCAGTAAAACAATCTTTCAGGATCAATAAATCCTGGGTTTTATCTTATTGTTTCCCATATAATGTTGTTTCTTCATATAAATACAGGAGGGAAACAACAAAGATCAAAACTAAAGATGGTTCACCAAGGGCGCTGTTGGCCTAGCTTGTGCCCTATTTCAAGGTATGAGGTATCCCCACCACTTTTCATGAATATACCATGAGATCAAATGCAAATATTCCAGTTTGTTTGTTTTTATATTTCTAGTTCAGTCTAAAGGTTATGATCATTGAATCTCCAAAGGTTAAATTTGATTAGCTGCAGCGAGTCTGACACACCACTCACAGCTATACAAACATTACTGTCAATGTGCTCACATTATTTAATATAGGTAACCTTACTCTGTTTGTTTATGAATAAATTTCCAGTCTCTTGGCTTTGAATTCTGCAATACAACTGACATTAAGATGACTTAAAAGGTAAACTGTCTCCTTTAAAATGCTGGCCTCATATGTACCAAAAAATAATTCTTAACAAAGATGCTCTTCTTTAATTCTTTGTGCACCAAAATACTTTGGATTGGATTCAGCTATCTCAAAACTGTTCTCATTTTCTCTGTAGAAAACAACCAAAGAAAAGGTTTTCTTCTGACAAGTTTTCTGATGTTTGAATTACAGAGAATAACTCCTGAAATTACTTAAAATTTTCCCTGAGAGTGTGAACAGGATAGGGGTTTTGTAAGTGGTAAATCAACAACTAAGCATTTGTATTCCACATGTTTTGACCACGTCTGTGCAGTGAAAACACATGATCCCTCGGAGAGTATTTGAGCTGAACATTTTTATATACCTTGTTGGGCTGTTTGGCACTGGAGGTCACTGAGTTGGCCTCACCGAGAGCAGAAAATGACCTGGGCCTGTGATCAGGAACAGATGTTGGCAAAGAGACAGGCTCTTTAGCTAGGGATCCATAAACATTGCTTTGGGAGCCCAGCAGACGGAGGGCACTGGGAGGTGTAAGGTCAGATGCAGATGGATCTTTGCCCAGTGGTATCTCAGGAATACTGAAGAGGTGCACAGTGAGGAAGATGCCCCAAGTCAATGCTGAGAAGAAGTAGATGACTGTGTACTCAGAGCCCATCAATTTGCCAATCACAGAGTGACCCCAGTCCATAGCTCCCACCAGGTAGCCGAAGGCTCCACCTAGACCTGAAATGGACAGCGAAATGATAGACATTAAACGGGCAGTTGATCGAAAACAGCAGGGAAAGAGGTGGTGGTCGATTGATTCCCCTAATGTGGCATTTTTCAGTAACAGTTTCTTGTCTTAACTTGCAGCAAAAACACTATCATTAATGTGTTCACGCACGTCGATATTCACTTTCCTTTATCCTTGCTTTTGATCTCCACTTATCCTGAAAAAAACATCTGGTTCTTTGTTTGCCTAACACTCTGATGTACTAACAAGCTACAACTGTGCAATCTGCTGCTTGGTGCTGAACAGGTTTGTGGTGGGTTTTTAAATCATTATTTGTAAAAAATAATAAAAAATAAAAAAAATGGCTAAGAGTGACACTAGACACTCATTGAAAGTGGTCCAGAACCAGAACCAGAACAGTAAAATTGTGGTCTTGAAAAAAAAATATGAATCAGTCGAAACATGGAGTATACTTTAGGGTCATAGGAATCATATCACAGAAAGTGAGGGACTAACTCACTTATTGGGCCAGATGTATTTTAAGAGAGTTATTTGGTTCACAGATACGTTTCCAAGAAATCATACATAATATAAGGGCCTGTGTCCACTACTAGCATTTTTGTGCTGGAAGCACCAATTTCCATGTAGGTCGGGTTTTAAGTGCTCATTGTCTTAAGTCGAAAATGATAAAATACATTAACTTTTGGAACATCCACACTCACCAATGCCACGTCCTCATCAATGACCTTACAAATTATAAAAGAGTGGGACTTCTGTCATCAACTTCATATGCGATAATGGCAGAGGTCATGAGAGGTGGATCCAACTACATCTGATTTTTCCAGGGGTGACAATTTCCAGGTGTCAATTTAGTTGTAAAGCTGTGACAAGGTCTCTATCAAATGCTATTATAATTTCTTTGTAAAAGAAATAATAGTAAAATAATAATAATGATAATAATAATAATAATGATAATAATAATAATAATAATAATAATAATAATAATAATAATAATAATAATAATAATAACAATAATAATAATAATAATAATAATAATAATAATAATAATAATAATAATAATAACAACTTTGTAATAACTATTTGTATAGCACGTTTAATACAAATGTTTACAAAGTGCTTTGACAAGCAAAGCATGGCAGGATTTGGAAGACAAAATAAATCTTTGACAGATAGAGAGGAGTGTAGAAAAAATCTAACAATGCAAAAACAAAATACAACACAAAATATTAAAAAGAATAAACGCAAATCAAAAAGAATAAAGTGGTGAGACAGCAGACCAATAAATTATATTTAAACTGTTTTTTAAAAAAAACCCATAAATAAATAAAAATAGATGTGTGAATAAAGTGAATAAAAGCATTAAAGGACAATAAAAAGGTTTTAAGAAGAAGAAAACATCAAATCAGATAAAATTGAAAATTATTAATTAAGAACATTAAAATAAGAAATGACAAAATTAATTAAAAAATCAAATAATCAAATAAAATTAATACAATTAATTATTTGGATAAAAACTATAAATAATAATAAATAAAAATAAAAGGCTGTTTAAAAGATGAAGTCTGTAAAAAATAGGAGATTTAAATTATGTCACTGACTCTGCGAGCCTTATACTAATCCATTGAATAAAAGCAAATATGAAGCATACAGAGCACATAACAAACTTCATGGTCACAGTGAAGCAGGAGTGCCATCGGAAAACTTTTGTAGCCAAGCAACAGTAAGTGTTTTTGAGAAGCCCTCTGATTTTGGGTACATGGACACTGCCAGCGTGAAAAAAAAAAAGCCAGTCGAAGCAGGTGGTGAATGTTAATCATAGACTGTATAAAATATGGACGTAGTATCCGTGACGTCACCCATCTGTACCTGAACACTGTTTTGAAGCCAATCGACGGCGGCAGCCATATTGGAAATGCGGAACTCAACCAGGAGTCAAGTCAGTCATGTCCTTATTTGGGCAAAAACTCTTAATCTTAATATCTTCTGAACCGTTGCATTAGAAAATAATTCACCCCCCGTACAGTGTGTGCCGATAGAGAAATTGGCTACGAAGAGCCAAGATGCTTTTTGAACCAGGCTGTAAACATGTTGATTAATGCTGCAAAGATCGTCTTTTCTGAATTGGTGTCTATGGGATTTCTGGTGTTTCTGCAGCCTCAAGAGGATTTATAACACTTCGGCATGGGCTTCATAGTTTGAGACCAGAGGTTGCCGCTTGGCGTTAACATTATATGCTGACAGAAATCCATGTAATAAAAGGTAGTCTTGTATTAAGCCTAACAGAATCATCCTTTCTCCCATCTCTGAGATCAGTTAACATTTGTTATTACTACTTTTGTGATGGCCGCTTTCATTAAGGAGGATAATACGTATCAGAGATTATACTGTATATGCAGTAAATATTCTATACACACAGAACTGGAGTAGTCATACTATGAAAGACTGACTGCTGAAAAAAGGAAATCATCTCTGCTGACAAAAGGCACAAATCAACACAAAATGATGAACACTGCATAAGCACAAGAGAGATGATCATCAGTGATTATTTTAAATTGGAGAGAATTATTTGTTTACTTTGATTACCGCTGTAAGCCTCAGACAAACACTCCTAACAAAATGTTCCTAACTCAATTTCCAGGCAGTAGTTGTGACCTACTGTATCACAACACTTTTTAAAAGTGTTGTCTGTTTTCTTGAAGGCTTAAAAACTGCATACAGGTGGGCAAAGAACACACACACACACACACAACATCATACACAACATGGTCATCAGTGCTGAATTAAATGTCACGTTACTCTTAGCTCTTCTGGTTTTCATTAACAACACCCCCTCCTCTCATTACTCTAAAAGGTTAATTAAATGCTGTGACCTGACAGCCTCAAGAAAGGTGAGAGGCCCTGACCACTTATTTGACGAGCATTTCAAGAGGCAAAGTTAGCTTCTCTCTATGTTGCTGTTGCACATTTACTATAAGACAAACAGATGGAGAAAAAGAAGCCCATCCAGTCTGCACTGTTAGTGAGCCAACCTGTGTGTTATTCAACATGTTTTGCTGAGATGCAGTTTGTGAAATGTTTTTTATCATTTCAACTTAGTCCTGAAGACTTCACACCTCAGGGAGCCAAACCACTTCAGATCTGTGGCCCTCACTTCTCACTGGATGAGGATGATTCTGAATAACCTCTGCCCAATGGCGGGCCAAAATCTGGACCCCAGCAATTTCCTTACCAACCAGATATTAGGGTGGAGGATGCTGTCATCTACCTGGTTCACCCGGAGAACATCAGCAGTACTGTGAGAGTCATATTCTTTGACTTATTTGACACACTTCAGTATTCAATGCTCCGGGGGAAGCTAGAAGAAGCAGGAGTGGACCATCACCTGGCTGCATGGACACAGCAATACCTCACTAACAGATCACAGTGTGGGAGGCTCAAGGAGGCCTCTTCTACAGACTTCAGTGTATGAGGTCTGCAGAAGAGGGGCCCTCAGGGGACAGTGCTCTCCCCCTTTTTCTTCATCTCATACACATCAGACTTCACCTCCTGAAGACACAGCCATCGTCAAACAGGAGTACAGGGAAGTCATCATGGACTTTGTTGAAGTCATCATGGACTTTGTTGAAGGGTGTGAGCTCAACCATCTTTGGGTCAACGCCATCAAGACAAGGTCACACAACACAGACATCCTGAAAAGCCAAAGTCGTCTACACCTGCAAAGGACACTGAGGTCTTTAGGAGAGTGCAGGATTCTGTTGCAGACATTTTATGACACTGTGGAAGTCTGCACTCTTCTAGTGGTGATCTAGAGAGGGACGGAAAAGAAGACTGAACAAACTGGTCAAGAGGGCCAGTTCTGTCCTGGACTGTTCTCTGGACTCCATATAGGAGGTGGGCGAGAGAAGGATCTTAGCCAAGCTGACGTCCATTATAAATGTCATCTCTCACACACCCTGCGTGAGACTGTAGGAGCCATGAGTAGCTTCTTCAGCAGCGGACTGCTACACTAACCCTACCATAAGGAGTGCTACTGAAGGTCTTCTACTCCTTCTGCAATCAGACTCTTTCACTAGCATCACTGCATGATCACAATAAATGATACTGTTATGATACTTAAAAGGGGCAATTCTAGGATCGGATGTTTAGGGGTGCTGAGGCGGGCGAGATCAATTTCACTGTTTTGTACATTTTAATGCAATCTTTATCAAATCTGATAAAGATCATTTAAATCCTGAGCCACAGCAAAAGAGAAATGGATTGGAATTATAAAAGTAACATATGGTAACCCTAATTTCTGGGGAAAGACAACTCATTTTGATACAGCAGCTCCTCAACATATACTTTAACCAGCCCCCTAGTGAGAACCAAAAATTGACATAGGAGTTAGTTTTTGGACTTTCATTTGAAATGCAATGCACAACATGTAAAACGCAGTGGAGCTGCTGTATTTTTGGTGTTAAAATATTACGTTTCAACCAAGTACTGTATGGTTTTGAAACTTTTCTAGCTTGTTAAAAAGGACATACAGCAAAAAAAAAATTAAAAATCTCTCAAATTTTAGGGGTTCTGGGATTCAATTTAGAGGGGCTTCAGCACCCCAAAAATGGGCTAGAAACGCCTGTGATACTTATATACTAGTATTGTACATTGTTTGTGTATTGCTGCTGTGTTAATAAAGTATGCAGATACAGGGCCGAGTGACTAAGGCACAAAAACTATTAGTGAGTACAGTTGAGCGGTTAAGGTACATTTACTTACCTGTGGAATCTGACAAGTCTGTGCAGTGATTTATTGCTTGTAGCACTGAGAATAATGCCAGAGGATCATCATTCCTTATTAACACATACAGATAACTACATTTAAAAGCTGTCTGAAACGAAAAGGTATGACCACAAACATCTAAATTAAAACCAAATTATGATTCACATTTCTGCCAGTGGCATAATAATGTGTGATATTTATTGAATCACCAGGTACTTCATTTTTTAATTGAGGGAAGAGAGAGTGTGAAAATATATTGCCTTTTAGAATAGGTCAAATGTAATGGGGGTTATTTTTCTACATTACAGCAGCAGGCAGGTAAAGTAATAACCACCTCAGGGTTCAGACTTGGCTTGTGTTTGCATTGCTAGAACATTAGCATTGGAGTCCTATCTTTGATTCAAGAACCTTCTCACCTTTCTGTCTGTCATTGCTGTTTGTTTTAGCAGATACTAATTTGCCAGTGGAATTACTCTGGGCTTATTATTGCAGAGTGCAACAGTCTTGTCACGTGACTCACTTTGGACTTTTTCATGAAACAATGAGAGATTAGAGAGAGGGGAGAGGGATTGAAATCAGCAAGGTGAGGTCTGGCATATTGTAAATGAACTCAAAAAGTATCTGTCAAATTGATTCAGTGACACATTTCACTGGTTAAAAAAAGTTGTTTACAGTATCATGCATGTTGGGTTCGCATACAAAGCAATAAATAGCAATAAAGACATCTGACACAAGTATTTTTTCATCAAACAAAGGACTTGACCAGACAACATTTTGGCCTGTAGATGGTACTAGGTAAGTAGGAATTACAAAATACATTGAGATTCATCTTCTGGGAAACATGAATGTGGGTCAAAGTCTATTAGACTAGTTAGCAAGTCAAAGATTTGTTATGTAGATGGTGCTGGATGAAAGGGTGTCATGATGAAGTACCTGAATGTAAAATAGGGCTAACCAAGGGTTGAGCAGGGGGATAATGAGTAAAGAACACTTCTACATAATGTCATAGGAAAAGTTCACGCATTAGAGCAAAATATTTACCACACTAAGTGTGTTAGCTTAGTTTGTTGGCATGCTAACAACTGTATTTGAGTATAGAAAGGTAGAAAGAGCAGCAGGAATTAGAAAATGCATTAAGATTCACCCTCTAGAAACTGTGATTGAATGTAAAAGTTTACTACACTAACTAGACTAGTGTACATTTTACCAAGTAGATGGTGCTAGAAGAAAGGGGAATTATGAAACACATTACAGTTTATCCTCTGGGAGCCATGAATATGTACAACGGGGTGAGCTGGGGGGGGGGGGGGGGGGGCTGCAAAGCACAGAACACTTGTGACATTTCATCAGAACTGTTTACTCTCTAAAGGTTGAATTCTAGGTTCATAAAGGAGTTACAATAATTACAAAGGAACCCACTACAACTTGTGCTCCTCCCTCCCCAAACCTCACATACCAGCAGTGGCAGCGGCGTCCAAGGAGTCATGTGCCTGGCCTCTGTCTCTCTCAGCCCAGACCCATGACTGCAGCACATGACTAGCTCAGGGCTGGATTACAGCCTGACTAGCATGCTCACACCACCCGGTGCCTGCTGACAGCTGAGCACACCACTGACGCTCACACCAAAAGCATCATCTTACACCAGAGAATAACCAAATATTGCTTGATCTGGTTTATTTCTAGGACCTTCTTTATTTACTTATTTGGAACATTTTTTTAGATAGTGTTTTGAAAGAAAGGTTAAACTTAAGATGGATTACAGTAAAATTAACTTTTTTTATAGCCTGATTGTAGGACAATAGGACTGATTTCAGTGATTCTTCCAGCGATAAGTATTAAAATAGTCCATTGCAAGTCCTCTAATTAAAAGAAAACTGTTTTAGTGCTCTAAAGTAATTTCTTGACCTTACACTGTATCTCAGACCACTTGATTGCTAAGTTTTTTCCATCTATAAGCAGTCTTTTTGTGCTTTGAGTAGAGCCAGAGGAAATATACCAATCCAAGTTCATACCTTCAGGTGCTTCTGAATGTGTCATTATGTGCAATCCTACAAGAGAGCAATCCATAATTGTATAATTATTGCGGAGGTCTCAAATGCAATTACAGCCTTGTTCCCTCAAGTCCATTGTGTGTAAAAATGTCTATCTTCGACTGACCTCAGTCCATGTCCATTATGCCAGCAAAGAACATTGCATTGCTTTTCCTCTTATCACATTGAACTTTGGAGAAACTGGACTTCATTTTTTCAATGAGAATACATTCATTTATTCAGCCACAAGTCCATGACCTAAAAATGAAGTTGAAACAGAATCCATCAAGACCCAAAACGAACCAAGAGAGTCTTGATTTCAGGGGCTGTGGAATACACAATTTCAGGAAAGGAAGCAGTAGGTTGCATTTGCTCATCTATCTCATTTCTTCATAAAGGGATGTGGTACTGGCAAGATTTGAAAGATAAAATAGTAGAAGATAAAACAGTTTCTTCAATCATATTTAATATAAACTTCAATGGATCTGTATTCATTCATTTTGTATTTGATTCAGAGTCAAAACTGCCCAAATATTGAGCTGAACATATTTTTCTTCTTCCAAACATCTATCTATTTAGCTGCTTTCTATTCCAATATGTTAGCCTGTTAACATAGTGGAGGCTGAATTAAAAGACTGGCTGAAATCTATCATGTTGCCGGTTGAAAATACAAAAGAATGAGCTGAAATAAGCTAAAGTGCATTGCAGCACTGAATGGGTTGGCTAGTAATTCTTTCTGGCTTTTTGGCTGTGAGCAAACCCCTTTCACACACGCACACGGTCATTTGATTCGGTGTTGAAACACAAATATTCAATAAAGCAGCTTTTGGTTAAGGAGCTGCTGAGCATAATATTCAGTAACAGAACTAATGCTCTATACTTCTTGATTACACTACTGAAAAGTGTTAAGTACACTAAAAAACAACAAAACTTAGATTGTGCTATTTGCTTATTCAGGCATCATTCCACACACCTCACCTTTCAGTGTTGTCCATTGCAAAATGCTGTGCAGTCCATTATACGATGGATACATTTACAAATGACAGTAATGATAGTAAATAGGGACCAATGTATCATTTAACTGGTTATGGAACAGGCTCAATTAAATATGACCTTTTGATTTAATAACTTTCACCGTCGCCACTGGGTCAGCTTCAGAGGAAATCATTTAGAGAACGATTTTCAACTAAAGTCTACTAGGAATATCAGAGAAAATTTACTTAATTGGAGGCCTGTCTGTTTAGCCCCCTAGTCCATCATCAAGCATCAAAAATATCTTTTTTCTGATACGCTGGGATAATGAACGCTGTTTTTGTCATGATTAAATAACTTTTGTCAGGAGACCAGTAGCATCAACATTCTTCATTGAAGAGAATTGTTTAAGGCCATGTGGCACATCAGAAAAAGCCACTCTGTTATTTGCAAACAGTATGGGTGTAACAGTGCATCAAAGTCACATCAATTTTCCTTCATGAGGAACTTAAAGAACTTCCCTTTTACTCATTGTCTCAAGCACGGCATTGATAGCTCATGCTTGTAGGCCTCCTCAAATGTCTTTTTTTTTTTTTAAACATTTGAAATGAAACACAAATGAAAAAGAACATATATAATAAATATATATAAAGAGAAACAGGACAACACTGCAATCTTCTACCAAAACAGCTTCCACTATTTGAACAATTCTAAAAGAAGTTACACTGAGTTCCTCTGAGACAGACACTATCGTTGTCCTTGAACGCTCCTTGAACACTCCTTGAACGCGTCAGTACCTCTGCATGTCTATCCATCAGTTGTAAGTCCTGCACCAGATGCCTTTGACAAGTCCACAAGTCCTGAGTACTCATCAATTAAGTATGGCGGTAATTACAAAATTACATGCAAACTTTTAAATGCCAAAGGGAGCATTGAACTGTTTTTTATCTTAGTTGCCATGATATTCACATTCATGTGATGCCGATTTATAAGCATTAACAGGTTGGACATGTTGCCAACATTGCCAGCACACTACTTTCATGTTATCCACTTGTCTTTGTCCAGTGTTGTATTTCACAGAGAAACCAAAGTGGTCCCAAACAGGAGACATTAATGATAGCAGGGGATCTTAAAGGTCTTCAGGTTCACTTGGGAACTTAGGTTTGAGATTCATCTGCACCATACTGAAATGGTCAGGTACAAATATGTTTACCTTTACACCTCTGGCAAACAGAAATCATCTACACACGCACTTCATACACCATCTTACTTAAAATTGTCATAACAGAAACATGGTACCAGAAGACAGCAGCACAGCTGTTCCACCCCCCAGGATGCTAGTATTACCACCAGAAAGAGATTAAATTCAGCTCAGAGGATCACAACATTATCGTGTGCTACGGTGGGGGGGGTGAAACAACTACCCTCAAGAAAGCTATCACCTGCTGAAAGTCGCACTTAACAAGGAACTCAAGCTGACAGCAAATGCTTTAAGATACATGCTGGAAATACAAAAAGAGTGTGAGTGTTTGTGTGTATATCCATGTGAGTACACACCTGTGAGCAGAGCATGGTAGTGCAGGCCTCGTTCCTTGTCCTGATAAGAACACACGTCAAACAGGTAAGCCTTGATGGGCCCATCGATGAAGTCAGCAGCGAAGTCAAACAGCACAACGCCGAACATCACCACCACTATGGCCCATACGCTCTTCAACGACTTATCAGTGACTATTGCTGGAAAACAGAGCAAAACATCTCAAAATGACTGAGCACTGTAGCAAAGTGATTCAATCTTTAATAGCAGCCATGAAGTGTAAAATTATCTTTTTTAATAGGGCAGATAGAGCCTCAGGGAAAAGAAACACTCGCACACATTTAGAGCTTGAAATTAAAGAAATTAAGACAAAAATGGAAACAATTTTGTGAAGTGGAAAATGATTATGTTTTAAAAGTTGAGTGCTCTCTAAAACAAGAGAATTAAGGCAGGAACAATATGAAAGTCTAACAAAAATTTAGAACAGATTCATTGGCGAAGACAGATTTTCTAATATTTAAAGAACATTCAGTCTTTGTTTCACATGAACTAAAATTTCTCTAAGAATCAAAAATACAGAGCAACATTATCTGCCACACAAAAAGGCTCATTCTTATGGTGGTCAACGTGAGGCTGTTGGACTGAGAGCTGTTTCAACAATGCAAACATTATGTCGCACGATTCCTGCAGCATTTTCTACACCCCTGAGAAACATGGAAGGGTAATCAGCTTACCCTGCCTTCGCCAAAAAGAAAGAAATATTTGATAATTCATATGATGATGATGGCAAAGCCCTGAGGCTTCTTACAAATAAACTCAATCAACAATTACAGCATTCAACGCAGGAGAAAAAAGTGAGTTTCATTGTGAATAAATGTGTTGTGATTTCTCTCCTTAGCTTATGTGGTTAAATTGTAAGGAGTTCTCAACCTTTAGTGCAGAGATGTGAAGCAGCCTTCTGAAAATAAGCTTTTGTTGTTCTCAATGGGATGTCAAGTGATTACACAGTTAAGTTACGAGCCAATTTATTAAATTGAGGTTTAAAGGTTGACATATTTCAAGTTCTATTATTACAGGAATTTAGAGCTGTTCTCAGGAAAGTCATTTCAGGTGGATATACTGCAAAAACACATTTCCTTACTCCTCTTATCTTTTTTTAAAGGTCACACATTCTCTTGTAGAAAGAGTTTGTCCAATGAGGTTTCATTTCTTTGACTGGCATCACTGGTTTTCCTCTTGTTACTAAATGAACAATGAGTTTTTTCACACTCTGCCTTATCGTCTGTTGGTGCCAGTGGGCATCGGATCAAGGCAACCTTACAAAGCCACACAATTAACTTGAGTCACAAGTTAATAGTGCGAGCGTAAGAGCCTCTCAGGACTGTATGCCAACACATTGAACAAGTTAAATCTTTTAAAATCTGGGCTGAGAAGGCCAACACGGTTACAGTTTGAATCACAGAGTGTGAAAGTTAGAGACGTAAGAAGAAACATAAAATAATAAAAAAATTAGAAGTTCAAAATATTTGAATCAACAAGATGGTAATCCCATTATATCATAAAGCAAGATGAGTAAAAGTTCACTGAGGGAAAACTAAGCTATTGGAATAAAAAGTTATAGATGTCTGGAAAAACTTTAAACTTTTACGAGACAGCATTTATATCTCATTCTATTCAATTCCATCGAAATTAAAGGTCCAGTCAGCCCAACAACTTTACATTTTCAGATACAGCACTTGGACTAATACTTCTTACTTCTCATATTTTACTTCCTCTCTTCCTCAAATAGTTCCTCAACTTTTTATCCCTTACCTGAGATGACAGCATCTCCGTTTAAGAACAGGGTGATCCCCAGCAGCATGAAGATGCCAAGGGCCAGGATGTAAGGTCTCCGTCGGCCCCATGATGATCGACAGTAGTCGCTGGCTGAGCCGATGATGGGCTGGAGCAGGAAACCCAGGATTGGACTGATCAGCCACACCAGGCTGTACAGACTGCGAGGAAGACCCACGCTCAGAAGCACTGGTGTGACAAACGCGGCCTCCACGGCGTAGCAGAATTCCCTTCCAAACATGACCATGCCGTGGAGAATGAGTCGTCCCCTTGAGCGCTTTGGGGGCTCCATGTTTTGGTAGACAACACTCTCCCCACTGGTCATGTATTCCTCTTTGGAGCCATTGTAGCCCATTGAGAACTGGTGCAGAGAGTTGCTGATGTGTTTGCCAGGCTCTGGAAGCCGGCAGGGCTGGGGTCTCGCAGACTGGTCCTCTGAAAGCAGGGTCATTTTTAAAAGAGAGGGGAAAGAGGGGTGAAAGGAGAAAGGGAGAAGGTGAGGGAGAATGACACAGGAGCAAAGAGGAGATTTCGGTAAAAACTGTCAGAGAAAAAGAGTGTGGTTTCTCCTCTCCAGATCATGCATAAATGGCGAAATGCCCAATCCTTGCACTGGCACCCAGCCTTTAGTCCTCAGTCTTAATCCCCCTCTCTACTGCATAGCTGAGCAATGAGTCCTATATCCACAGAGCTTTACTCTACATGTGGAGGTCTAACTCTGGGTCTGAGCCGAACAGAGACGGACTCAATGAAGAAGAGTGGAAGAAGGGAGGAGTGAAAGAAGTGGGTGTATTTAAGGGATTTACTAAGGGTCTTGTCCCTTTCTTAATTCTTCAAAGTGCTGTAGTGAAAGCCAGAGGGCGATTCATGGGAGTGTGTGTTAGGGATTATATGCATGTGAGCATGAGTGATGTGTGTGGCTAACAAGACCTTTTACAACTGTATTCCATTGTTTCAAAGCCAATGATCAGTCAGTAACAATTTTTATTTCCCTGCTTTCTTACAATGGGACACAGTCACTACCAAAACCTCCTTCATTTATTGATACATGTATTGGCTAATAATAAAAGTGGTTTGATTTAAACATTTGATGAAAGTGGAGATAAAGGTCTTAATTCCACGCCTGCATTCTTGGATAAGAAATAACCAATCCTTGTTTTTTCTTGGTTGTCAAAAAACGTTAAGCCTTTCATTGTTCATTTATCTATCTTATAATAAATCATACAGTATTTGTCTATCTCTCTCTGTAGGTCAATACTTTGGGTTCTGACTCATGAATCTTGTCACAATTTAATAGATTTCCATTTATTTTGCGCTAACATTTATGGCAAACTGGATCAAAACTGACAGTGGTAATCAATTATGCATTTAGTGTTCCATAAGTCTATACTTGTTGTTTTAAGTTTAAAGCTTCAAAAACTTTAAGATGGACTGCCATAAGATTTGCAGATGTATGCAGACATTCATGGTTCCGAGAAGATAAATCCAACTCTCTTGGGTAGTAGGTTACTTGTTTTTTTATGCAGCACTCACATAACTTTAAGATTTCTGGTTTTGATTTAAAAACTTCAATAACTGAAACAAGGATTGCGGCAGGGTTTTTTTTTTTGGCCAACATTCATGGTCCCCGGGGGATGAATCCCACTGGCTTTGATGAAAACCCGATTTATATCAACACCAACATAAAGTTTACATGTGTTGATTGGGTTTGACCTGTCAACAACTTAACATTAAGACTGACTTACACAGGGTTTCTTGGATTCGTTCATGGTCCCCAGGAGATATGTTCCATGAACTTTTGTCATCATCTGACTTTTTAAACACCCCTCTACTATTTCTTGCTTTCATTTGTAAGTTTACTCTTTGAGTCATGACTGGCAAATCTCATTAACATCAACATTGATTTCTTTGAGATTTTCTGTGGATGTTCATGGTCCCCAGAGGACAGATCAAACTTCATTTGTTTTATACTAAATTTACTTTGAAGAACAAACCATTCACTTCAAATTTGTTATCTTCTAGTTTCACACCCCAACAACTATTAAGTACATTTGCGGAGAATTGTATACAAACATGAATGTGACAGTATTAGTCATCACCTGACATTTAAAAACACCACAGCAACTATCTTGTTACATTGATACTTCATAATGGATCTCTTAATTGTTTTTTTTAACTTTCTTACAACAACTTAATATAAAGACTGACTTACACAGAGTTTCTTGGGTTCGTTCATGGTCCCCAGCAGATATGTTCCACAAACTTTTGTCGTCATCTGACTTTATAAAACCCCCACTATCTTGTCCCATTGGCTTGGGTCTTCTTATAAATCCTCACTACTATTTCTTGCTTCCATTTGTAAGTTTACTCCTTGAGTCAAGATTGGCATATCTCATTAACTTCAAGATGGATTTCTTTGAGACATTCTTAAGATATTCATGGTCCCCAAAGGACAGATCAAATTTGTTTCATACTTAACTTAATTTGGAGAGCAAACCATTCACTTCAATTTTTTTATTTTAAGTTTCACACCCCAACAACTATTAAGTACATTTGCAGAGAATTGTATACAAACATGAATGTGACAGCATTAGTCATCATCTGACATTTAAAAACACCACAGCAACTATCTTGTTACATTGACACTTCATAATGGATCTCTTAATTATCTTTTAACTTTCTTGAGTAGGCTTTCAATTTCGTGAGGCAACAACTGAGATTGACAAATGTCATTGACTTAAAGATGGTTTCCCTGACAATTTTGTTTGGACATCCGTGGGCCCTAGAGGATGAATCAAACTAACTGTTTATCACTTTCGTTTTTGTGGTGGACCCATCATATGGTTCACATTTGTGGTTTTGAGTTACCACTGAAAATTGTATTCACAGTCTCAAGGGGATAAATCCTATGGGGCGCCGTTTGTAAAGTTGTGCACACTGAAAATAACAGCAACATTTCTCCACATTTAGCTCCAAAACGTCATTAAAATGTAGAGTGAATTTTTAAAAGTCACTTTTTTATCACATTTAGAGGAATATTTGTGATCATCTTCACATTTAATTTTGTTGTGAAAATATATTAAGTTAAAAATTTGTTAAATCCAAATGCTAAATCTAAATGTTACATATAAATCTAAATATTCTACGATAAATCTAAATTTATAACGATAAATCTAAATGTTAAATATAAATATTAATGTTATATATAAATATTAATGTTAAATATAAATGTTAAATGTTGCTCTGTGATCCAAAATATTTAGCTGATATGCAAATTCACACTGCCGCATATCAGCTAAAGATTTAGGATTGTGGAGCAACATTTAACATTTAGATTTAACATTTAAATATATATTTAACATTTAGATTTATTGTTGAACATTTATATTTATATTTAACATTTATATTTATATTTAGCATTTGGATTTAACAAGGATTTTAACTTAATATATTTTTCACAACAAAATTAAATGTGAAGATGATCACAAATATTCCTCTAAATGTGATAAAAAAGTGACTTTTAAAAATTCACTCCACATTTTTATGACGTTCTGGAGCTAAATGTGGAGAAATGTTACTGTTATTTTCGGTGTGCACAACTTTACAAACGGCGCCCCATAGGATCCGTCTTACTTGGGTGATCATCTGAATTTGCTGAACACCTAAATGACAGTAACTTAAGTTATAATGAAATATCTGATTTAGCTATGGTTAACCCTTGGCTTTTGTGATTTGGCAAATCATCTGGATATAATTTGACCTAAGCTTCAGTTTTGATCAAATATGTGCAGAACTTTTGGTCGTCTCAATGGCCTCGGTTATACTATCTGTTTAATAGGGGTTAGCAAATGCTGGCATGCTAACACACTTAACTTCGATCACTAAACTTACATGGATATATAATTATGAAAAAATGAGAATGATGATGTCAGTGTTAAACTCAAAATTTCAAAGTTTCACAGAAGAGCTAGCGTGTTTGTAAATCTAATTCAGGGGTGTCAAACTCATTTCAGTTAAGGGGCCACACACAGCCCAAGTTGATCTGAAGTGGGCCGGACCAGTAAAATCATAACATAATAACCTATAAATAACGACAACTTTACATTTTCCCCTTTGTTTTAGTGCAAAATAGTACAAGTATGTGCTGAAAATGTAATCAACTATCTTTCTACAAAAACAGTTCTCCATGATGAGTCTCATAGTGGGGCAGAACATTTTACTCTTTAAGCACTGAAACCTGCTGCAAACACACCAAACAAGTTATCAATTCCCCTGACACAGAGTGTCATTTTTACTGCAAAAGAACAGAGAGATTATAATAATGAAGAAGGTAAAGTTGGCTATCCTGGACCCCTCAGCTCCGAAAGGAACTGTTTGCTTGCTGGACAGTGTTGTATGCAGGGGTGTTGTGCTAGTGCTAGTAGTTAGTGGATCATCTTAAAGTGCTCTAAAAAGACTTAATGAATCTCAACCCGATTTTGCAAACAGCAAGTCATCTATTTTCTCACTTTGAGAAAAAAGTCCCGGGAAAAAGTGCTGTTCAGGTGCGCTCCATCAGCACTATGATTGTATGCGACCCTCAGAGGACAAAGTTTTCAAGAGAAGAGCAAGGACCACAAAATACTGTATCAAAATAAGCTGTATTCATTATTACTTGCAGATTTGGCTTTCTCATCCAGGTCTACTTTTCTGCTTGTGAGTTGAGATGAAGCCGTGACCTTAATTCACCACTCAGCAAGATATTCATGACTAACTCCTCATGCTGAACCTCATTCTGCTTATCAATGACAGCTTCCTTGAAAGGCCATGCTAAGGTCAAGCGTCTCAAAATCAGCAGACCAACTACAGAACCAATCACAAGAAAATCATTAGGACTCAATCCCACACACAGACACAGCATGGGAGCACTCAGAGACCTATAGTATTCTTGCGCTTTCATTTTCTTGCTTTTTTAAAAGAAAAGCATATTTCTTTTGAACCTTTCAAACTTTCTGTTCAGTAAAGTGACCTATTCTTCTGCAGTGGCCTGGTCTTGCTCAGCTGGTGATCCATTTTCTGAAGCTAGATCCCTGTTATAAAAACAGGATTAATCTTGGACAAAGAATCCGTGCTGAGCAGGATGAAAGGACAGCTTGGGGGGCTGAGCCACTTTCAACTGTTCCAACTTGAAAGTCTGATTGACTGTAAAATGTGTGTAATTGGTCAGCTAAATAAGAATGATCTCAAGCACTTTCATGTTGTGATAATCATGTATTTATAAAGTTAAGGTGCTACAATATTCAAAAGGCAGCATTTTTTCTCAACTGCATGCTCAGGGTAAGAAGCTCAATTCATTTTGCAAATTTGTTAGAAAAGTAGGGAAGCTTATTATCAATTCTCCTCTTCTCAACTAAGACAGCAATGGTTGAGACAAATCTTGAAAGACGGTGGCGCCATTGGCCTAGCGGTTTTAGTGTGCACGCCATATACAGAGGCTGCAGTCCTCGTTGCAATGTTCGCTGGTTCAACTCTTGGCCAAGGCAATTTGCTGCATGTCTTTCCCCTCTCTGTGCTCCCTATATTTCCTGTCTCCCTTCAGCTTTCCTATCCAATAACAGCAAAAATGTCCCAGAAAGTGACT
This sequence comes from Notolabrus celidotus, assembly GCF_009762535.1. Classification (NCBI taxonomy): domain Eukaryota; kingdom Metazoa; phylum Chordata; class Actinopteri; order Labriformes; family Labridae; genus Notolabrus; species Notolabrus celidotus. Next base: position 12,518,719 of record NC_048290.1, on the reverse strand, counting down.
TAAAAATAATACAATTTAGAATCAGGTCACTCAAAACTGCTAATGCTTGCATTCAACCAATTTCTAAACAATTGCAAAAACGTTAGGACGTTAGTCGGACCTCAGCATGAAGTAGAGGGGTCTTGTCTCACCTTGACGGGGTTCTTCTTTGCACAACCACCCGTCCACTTTACATAATCTCTTACTTACCCTAAGCGAGGGACTTACACATTTCAAACCAATACTGTATAACTGTAATGTTAGCAGTAAGTTGTTGCATGCTAACGTTAGCTGTTTAATTAAACATGTTGAAAATGCGCCAATGCCACTACAGTTATTCACCAATCATTGTCGTTCCAGTTCCTAATGAATTGGGAAAACAGTGAATTAACAACATGAGGTCAAATTTGTACGATGATTCCAAACATTTCAGATCCCAACCTGAGCATTGCATCAGAAGAAAATGAATGCTCTGCAAAGCAAAGCCAACTTGTGAATGTAGCCAGCTAAACATACAATACAGAACTGTTACTTCTTAAAGAGTGTTTTTACTGCGTGGTATTACTTCTTTGACTTACCCTAAAGATGTGAAGACTTAGCCCTGGTATAAAGAAGCAGAATGCAGCTAATTAGATGTCAACAGTTCACCCATACTTTTTCGATCCAACAATCAATATCCCAGACATCCCATAAATATTGGTATCAATAAACAGCTATTCATGCTGTTAACAACCAACAGAGAATAGGTTCCTATGTTCCAAGATAAGGGCTTGAACTCACACTATCTTATGTTTGTAGCATTTTCAGTTGTTGTATTTTATTTCTATATAGCATTCACAGTTTTTCTTTATGTTTGTAGCATTTTAGTTTTGTATTTCATGTTTGTTGCATTTTCAGTTTTGTATTTCATGTATATTTTGTGTTGTTTGTTTTATGTGGACCCCAGGAAGAGTAGCTGCTGCATTAGTGGCAGCTAATGGGGATCTGAATAAAGAATAAAGAATAAAGAGATGAGACTCTGACATAAAACTTTTTAACCTTCCCCTTGTCAGGAAGGCTCCAAGATACAAAAAGCTAACGCAACAGCTATATGGACACCAGACAATACAGAAAGTAAACAAGCTTAAAGACTTAAACACTTTCAGATGTATGCCTATTTTATTACTTGATCAAAGTTAGATAATGACACCAACCTCTTAGTTAAATATAAAGCTGTATCTGGTTAGCTTAGCATAGCATTAATGTTAGAAGTAAGGAAACAGCTACGTAACAAAGAATGCCTATTGACATACATATTAATATGGCCTTATTTCTTTATCTAAGTTTGTTAATAGAAAAAGTGTGAAAACAAATAATCATGGCCTTATTAATCCCCTTGGTTTAGCATATTAGCATCCTAACATCATCAGATTCCCACAGAAAATAAGTGTGGATAAGGCTACTACAAATGTCATTTATTCCAGGTAGTTGTATGCAACTCTTATGATGTGACTGAAAATGGTGATAAATACACATTCGGACATAGTTTGCTACCAAATGTCGTAATCCAACCTGAGAAGATATTACAGTCCAGATCCAAATGGAAACCAACTGACCCAGACAAAAAATGTTATGAAATGTTGCTCCTTTGTGTCTGAGGATGTGAATAATGGAAGAGAGAGAGAACAATTTTCCACTAACATATCAGCTCATAAAGTGGCAGCTGCTCCTGGAGGTAATAAAGGTTACCTGCACATCAGTGCTGCAGAAATTCAAAGTCAGAATAACCCATTGATATTCACAGACACATATTTTATTCCCCCTTTATCACTCCATTCCTAATCATAGCTGACCCTGCCAACAGCCTGCCACTTTCAGAATGCAATTATACAAGTATATCAACAGTCCTCTGTATAAGACCTTTAAAATGGATATGTGCTCCCTGTGCTTGAGGTTTAGTGTGTGAATGAAGGGGTTGATTCCATATATGAATAATACTGCTCATTCTTGAGTAGCTTCATTCTTCAGACTTCAATATCAAAAAAGGCCAAGCCCAAGTTTAACACACTCAAAGGAGAGATCATACTGATGATATCAAGGTGTCAAGGCGCCAGGCTCAAACTGGCATGACATGCCAATTACATTTCCCCATATGTGCTGTTATGTAATACATTGCAGCACATACATTGAAACCAACATGACAGCATTAAAAAAAAAAGTGCAGTATACAAACGATTCTTTTTTAGCTTTAAAGTCTCCCATCATTTTTCCCATCATTTTGAGTTACAGAAGCCCTAAAGGAAAATTACATTGAATTGACATCCAGAGAGGCCCTCAGCTTATTCTCTTTTTGGAGAATATGATTAAAGCGGCAAGATTCAAGCTTTTTGCATCTGATTTAAATCTTCAATGGCCATGATTTGTCAAAGCCTGAAAGAAGAGCCATGGTCACAGTTTTAAATTGTGGAATTGGTAGTTGACGCATTCATTAGATAATTCAAACTCAAACTAGATATATTACTTTTTATTTTTATTTTACTTTGAATATACATTTATTTTCTTATTTTTATTACTAATATTACTCTTAATTTAATCATCATTGTTATATTCATTGCTTTATTCAGCTATTTACCTGTTTACTTATCAGAAGTACATTAATACAATTACTTTATTTAATATTATTATCTTTTATATAAGTTTTACTTTTGTGTGTATGCGTGTATGTATGTATATACAGTATATATATATATTTGTTATTTCAATTTATGTATGTTTATATGTATATACTATTATTATTATTATTATTTATTTTTATTTTTTGTATGTATATATTTGCATATATATGACTATGTTTAAAACATGACAAAATGTTTGAAATAATGGACCTGTATTGTAAAGTTTGCGTTTTGCCAATAAAAAAAACAAATATTGAAAATATAAAAATAAAAAAATAAAAATTGCAGCATGCTCATAATCCAAACTGATGTTAAAAACACACCTGTGAAACATAGAGTTGTGAGCACTGTCACTGTGAGCATGTTAGCATGCAAAAAAAAAAAAGCCATTGTAGGGATGTACTAAATACAGGGTCAAAGAAACAAGCTCCCTGACCCGAAGCTGAAGTGGTTAAAATATTCGTATATAACTGGATTAGCTTTTTAAATGTTTAAAGTTTGTGGTGCTTATAACCCATAAAGCTTAGCTTCAGTGGTAGAACTCCTGCCCCAAACTGGGCCCTTGCTGAATGCTACTACAGTATATCTGTATCTATACAGTACACTTTATTCTAATAAGTTCAACATACAACCCCACTAAAAAAACACCAAAACTACCCTGTTAGAGCACCGGCATGCATAAATCAGTCTTGTCAACCTGCTAATCTTTGATGGATGCTAATTCCAGAGTTAATTTGAAGTAGTGCAGACGTTCCTTCAGAGCGCTTTTACTTTAAGGCACATAGAACTAAACACAAACCAATTAAACTTCAGCAAAGCTTTAAAGGGACATCACCCTTTGGCTAGTTTGTCGTTTTTGACAAAGACACATATTCTCCATGTCTTCTGAGCATGAAGTTACAATAGATAGAAGATGTTAGCTTCCATCTACCATAAGGAGTAGAGACAGGAGAAAGGACTACCCCTGTGAAGCAACAACTTATAACATTCACAATTCGTTTTTCCTTGTGTCATAATTTACCAGATATTACATAGATATTCTCTGGTGAGCTTTATAGGTATATAACCTCAGAGAGCAGCAGGTTTGGACATCAAAACTTCAGTTCTTGTTAGCTAAGTTTCTTAGAGGCAATTAGAGAATGTGTTTGAAAGTGTCCTCACTAAACTCCAATAGTTTTAACCACATACCTGTCACTGAAAGAGGCAATTATTAGAGAGGAACTCTCACTTAAATCCATCCAGCCACCTTGAGAGAGTGAAAATAAAAAAATATGATTTTAAATGTTAAAAAGACAGATGTGATATTGGTAATTAAGAAAATTTTAGGAGATAAAGAAAAGAATCTCACAAAGATATCGACAATACTTGGGGATCATGTAAAGACTTACCATACTTCTGAAATTCTTGTCCTGAAGCACAAGTTCTCCCTCAATTCCCAACAGTTCATCCGTGGTCGTTTGCAGCAGACGTTCATGCTAATCAAGTGATGATTCATGTGATCCCTTTGGATGGATACTGATCAGACTGAGAAAGGTGGGAGCAGACAGGAAGCAGGAAGCAGAGGGAAAAGGTCATTTTCTGTTTCCTAAATGCTAATCTGGAAATATTTATATAAATAACAGCATAATAACTTCCTTTGGCTGTTCACATTGACGTACAGTATTTGTATTTACAAGAGTATTTGGTTTCCTTATTTAAAGTGATTATTAGCTAAATATTGTATTGAGCTTTGGCCTGATGCTCTGTGGGAATTTGAGGCCTATTTCTCAAGAAACTTTTAGCAGATTAAAGGGGACATATCACGCTTTTTTCATCAATATATATTGGTCTAAGAGGTCCCAAAAACATGTATTTAAAGTTTATGCTCAAAAAAACACTTTGAAATCAGATTTTGGCATGCCTGAAAAGTCCTTTTCTTCATTCCTCATCAGAACACTCTGTTTTCCCTCTGACCACGCCCCCTCCGGAAGTGGATGTGCCTCGGCTCTCCAGCACGTTGATCTAATGTTTACATGTTGGCTGAATATACACGGCTGCTCAGAGATCGCGTTACTTCAACCCTCTGAATCTGATCCTGACGGAGAGGCGCCTGTAGCAGGACCTTTCTGAAGGATTGGTCATAGATTTAGTGTTTCTTGTTGTTTTATTTATCAGTATGTAGACGTGTGTCTTGGTACACAGCTACGAACATGTAGCTATGCTAACTAGCGCTAGCACTTATCCATGATAAATAAAAATCATCCACTAGATCTTCAAATCTGCAGACGTGGGGAGTAAAACCGACCTCTGCCAGAAAGGCAGCAGGACCTTTTATGAAGGATTGGTCACAGATTTAGTGTTTCTTGTTGTTTTATTTGTCAGTATGTCGACGTGTGTGTTGGTACACAGCTACAGCTACAGCTAAAGCTACAGCTACAGCTACAGCTACAGCTACAGCTACAGCTACAGCTACAGCTACAGCTACAGCTACAGCTACAGCTACAGCTACAGCTACAGCTACGAACATATAGCTATGTAGCTATGCTAACTAGCGCTAGCACTTATCCATGACAAATAAAAATCATCCACTAGATCTTCAAATCTGCAGACGTGGGGAGTAAAACCGACCTTTGTGTTTATTAAGACAGCCTACAACTAGCATGCCTCCCTCCTAAGCTCCTTGTTAGCACACATTTGTGCAGGTAATGAAAAACGGGGGAGGGATTCAGTATTATTTTATACAGTCTATGGGCTGAACAAGCTCCGAGCTCTGACTCCGTGACAGACCGGATATTGTTGTTACGTAACAAAAACACAGAAGTCTGAAACGGCTCGTTTCACACACATTTACAGAAAGGTGTAGAAATCAAAACGGGCAGAATGGATTTTTTTCATTCTCGGGGGGTTTGTAGACATGCCAGGGACACATATTTCAGGTAAAGAACCATTAAAAAGTCAATGTTGCATGATATGTCACCTTTAAGAAAATGATTTAATAGACTTAAGACTAAACAACCAGGTTGCTTCTTTTGTTTTATTCCTACAATTTGTAAAGTGAAGTGCTCATTAAGGGATGATACTGAGAAAATGCTACAATTACACAACCCTTTAAGTGATTCCTCATTTAATAGTTCAGTGAACAGTAGTGACACTTTTTTTTAAACATTTTTCTCTTAACAGGCTCTTCTCTTTGTTTCCTCTTCTTCTCTCCCCTCTGCCCTCATATACATATGGGAGTAGAGGCTGGTAGAGTCTAACCAAGTGGGGGTGAGCTCTAGGCTACACAGCCTTTTTACCCTCAGCTACATTGATTGCCCTCTTTGAATGCCTAACACATATCTACAAACTCAAAACTCTGCTTTATCTCTATTCTTCTCTATATTGGTACCATTTAGATATGGTGGGAGATGAGAGCAGAGTTAACATGGGAGGTTCCTGGGAACTGCACCTAATGATTAAGCCTCTCCAAGTGTGGGTCTAACTTGAGAAAACGCCAGCGAAGGGAGGTGCCAACTTGAAAAATTACCCTTGTTATGTACTGGCTCTCCCTGCTCATCTATTCTCATCCATCTTCACAACAAGGTTTCAGTGACATTAGGGGCCATGTGGTACGTTACGCACCTTATCAGTAGAGCATGAATATTGAGATTAGGGCGTAATAGGATGTTTTTATTCATTGGATGCTTTTCTTTTTCACTGCAGCACAAGTACTTTGTGTTTATTTGAAATTGGTTAACAGCATGTTCAATTCTTCAAAACTTTGAAGCTTAAAGCTCTTGTGAAGACTTTTTGGTAGGTGATAACAGAGACTGAAATTTGTGAGCAAAAAGTAAACCATCAGATCATCAGCATCAAGATCAATCTTTCTATTTGTAAGAAGTATTTTTTTTAAATGCTTGTAACCACTGCCACCATGTACGGACCAAAAAAACTTTTCTACATTTTTAAGACAAGGTTCACTTTGAGTGATAGGTTTGCCTGTTAAAAGGAAGGCAGAATGGTTTATTTTTTTATCAGACAACACTACTTACCCATGTACAAAACATGCTCAGTAGAGACATTATTATAACTTTGTCTACAGAGGGTGCCAATAATAATGGAAGCCACAAGCTTTAAGATCTTAAAATGTGTTCACATCCTTCTATATATTTTCTAAATCTCTGCTGTACAATAGAAAACAGAAAGACCAAACATGCTCTGCACAATCCAGTTTGCATTCACAGTATATTAAATCACATGTATGAAGCCTGCACTAATCCCATGCTATTAGCTCTGAAGTCAGTCTGCCTGTTTTGACCTGGGGCGGTCAGAGTCAGATGTTAGTAGTCACACCACAGACATTCCTCACATGCCTCAAGACTTTTTTTAGTATTACCTAGAATGTAGTAGTAAATTCATGAGTGTACTAGCTGGGTGATCAAAGCTGTGTTAACATTAGGAGGGAAAAAATGTGTAGTAAAGGAACAATTACATAAGCTTCAGCAGGCAACAGAGACATGACGCACAGCTGTACACTGTTAAAGGATGAATATGGATACGCTGTGAAAGTATCACTGTACTGTTTAAAGCCCCTGTGAGGGGTTTCTATGTTTATGATAACAGACTAGAAGCATACGGATGTCCAAACAACATGTCTCTGTAAAAGCAACGACATCATCAGTGACAAGAATGACAATTTCTATAGTGCTGTTATTTACACCCGAAGCCTCTGCAACAGGGTAGGTGTCAGAAAAAAATATTTAAAGCACCCTCCAAAGGAGCTTTTGTTTTCAGTGGCAAAAATTGTCAATGTGATACAATTGATTGTTTATAGAAATCAGGATCTGATGTGAAAATCTCTCAGGACTGATCAGCAAAGAATAAAGACACACTGCTTTGTTCACAGAGGGGGGTAAAATCAACACAAACCAACAGTTCCTAGCATAGGTTTAGCATACATGTACAAAAATAGTGCAAACATCTTTTGTGCATTAAAAAAGCCTGATCACACACAGAGACATGTAGTATGTTTTTTTATTATTATTGCCAGTTTGAACCCCAAAATCTGACCCAATCAAAACACAGGTAAATAATGTCTAAGTTACACAATTTGTTGCTTGGTAGATAACATGTATATCGAAAGGCACTTATAAAGGCAGCATGTTACAAACTAACACACAAGGGCTCACCCCAAAGAAACAGTGTGACTACTCATGTTTAAAATTAAGCCAAAGGAAAGAGCCTGTTAGCTTAGCTTAGCATAAATGCTAAAAGCAGATAAAAGAGCCAACCTGGTTTTGTAGAACTTTATCTAACAAAACATCTAAAGATTAGAAATTACAACTTTTTATCTGCCATGTTCAATGTAAATGTAAAAGAAAATTGCAAATACCCCAGTTGTTACTTTAATCTGTGGATACTACAATTGTATGGACATTTTTCACACTGACATCCCCAGGGGGAACCATAGACTGTATAAAATATGGACGTAGGATCCGTGACATCACCAATCTGTTTCTGAAGAGCTGTTTTGAGGCAAATCGTCGGCGGCAGCCATATTGTTTCTGTAGAGCCAGTGTGACGTAAAGAGGCGGAGTTTGAGTCTCCTACCTAACAGCTACTGTGTTCCTACAGTCAGCTGTGCCTCTCATTGGAAGACTCTTAATCTCAATATCTTCGAAAATGCTGCGTTAGAAAAAAATTCTCCCCCCTAACAGTGTGAGCCGAGCGAGGAATAAGCTATCCAGACTACACTCGTCTTTTGTACCAGGCTGTAAACATGTTTATTTCTGCTGTAAAGATCGGCTTTTCCCCGTTCATGTGTATGTGACTTCTGGTACTTCCGGAGCCAGCCTCAAGCGGATCCTTGATGAACTGCAGTTTTTAGCACTTCCGCATTGGACTCATATTTTTAGACCGGAGGTTGCCGCTTGGGGGGAGCATAAAATGTTTCTGTTTGATACATTTGTGGCGCACCTCTATTTTTGTCCCAGTAAAGTTTTAGTGATTGCTTCAGAGTTTGTCAGAAGCTTGTCTAGCACCTCAATTTACTTCACCTACTCGGGGACGGACTCCTTTGAAACCTTGTTTGAGGTAGACCAAACTTCCTGCAACCAGAGGGTAGAACGAAATACTTTTTTAAATGAAGTGTGACATTACCTTTTAAACCTTTAGCACATTCCAGGTCTTTGCTGCTTCAAAATGTACTTCCAACTATGTACATGTATGTACTGTTTTATTATTTATGCCCCGAGCTGCTCTACAAAATAGGAAAAGAAATGTGATCTTTTTTTGAGCTTTCTGATGAGTTCTGTCCTTATGTGCCAAGAAACTCTTAACACTGATGTCCAGCTTAAAACATATTGTCTCATAATCATATTCAAAGTGGGCTAAACCTATTATGTCCCTTGTATCCTCTTATCCACAATCCTCAGGCTTAAAGTCAACATTCAGTTTCTCTTAAGCTGTTGTAGTGTCATGCTGCAGCCTGTTCCTAGAAATCTCTTTACATCTTATGATCACAGTCAGACAACATACAGTATTCATTAAACACTTAATGTATGGAAACATATGTTGTTGAGATAATCTGACATACATTATAAACTGCCAGTTTGAGTGTATGAGCAGTGAAAGTGGCTTACTTAGAATTTCAAAAGTACAGCTCACAAACTTGTCAAATGTTTCCTGGAGTTGTTTACCGACTCTGTAAACATCAGAATCATATAAATATTGTAAATACGCATTTTCTGCATTTCATTTGAATAAATGAATATCATTAATTTTCATAATTCCCTTCTGACACAGAGTTTGAAAGCTTTTGAAATTGAAAATAAATCCTTCTTAAACCTGCAGAAGCTGCAGTGAAGTGTAGGGATAACTTCTGCCCAGGTAAAACCAGCTGAATGAATTACAAATGTGTTGAGAGTGACTTATCATCAAACCAATTAAAAATATCTGGCAACCTTAAATTGTTAATCCCCTGGCAGCTTATAAAAAGTTGTTTTGTTGACTTTTTTATGTTTAAACCTTACGTTTCGGTGGTTGTTACTCATTTGTTTATTCCCATCACTCAGGCCTATTTATCTTAATTTGGCTGAGAGAAGAATCTGTTGATCTTTTGAGCCCTGCAGTCTGTTTAGGTAAACCCTGGCTGTTTTGATGCAGCTACATTCACACTATTCTTCTCATCCATAATTGTTTCAATTGTTAGGAAATGCAGTGTTTTTGATACAATATTCCATGAATTCATCTCAACAAGTGACTAGAGAGGTTATATCAAAAAGTCAGTAATGAGTGATTTTGGCAGTAGAAAGCACAGACTATATAAAACATGGACGATACAACAGCTCCATCAAAGTGAAGCCAAAGCTTTTAGACTAGAGAATGGCAGTACAGGTCATTAAACTTGACTCCTCCATTGTGACTGATAGGACATGGGTTGAACTATAAAATCAAGTTCCTGTCGTGCTGTTTATTTGCACCGTTTTTTTGCTTTTAGAGAAGTCTTGTTTTAATTTGTAACTTGATGTTTAAAAGCGGGGATGTGACATCATGATTGACAGCTCTGTAAAGAAATGCAAGCTCCTGAAGCGTTCTTTACTACATCAGCAGAATAAAGGACAAATGACCCAGGAGAACATGACCAAAACAAGAGTAATGAACTTTACACGGCCATGAGTGTCCACTTCAAATCAACACAAGAATCTTTTCCCCCTCCCATACAGATCTTTGATGTTTTATCAGTAAGTTTAACGTTTGTTTGTTTTGCAGAAGGGGGGTGACCTTAATCACACACCCCCACCAGCCCAATCTCTGATGTGCATCTTTAAAATACGTCACCAGCCTAATATGTCAGCTCCATAGACTGTATAATTAAATGGATGTAGTATCCATGACTTCACCTATCTGTTTTTGAAGCGCTGTTTTGAAGCCAATCATTGGCGGAAGCCATATTGGAAATGCTGAACTCAACCTAACTTCTGTCAAGCTAGTGTGAGGTAAAGAGGCGGGCTTTGAGCCTCCCTGCTAACGGCTACAGTGTTCCCGCCTGTCAATCAAGTTAGCTGTGCCTCTCATAATGGAAAACTCTTAATCTTAATATCTTAGAAACTGATGCGTTATGAAAAAATTCACCCCCCGTACAGTGTATGCCGATGGAGAAATGAGTAATTCAGACTACACTCAATTTTTGTACCAGGCATAAGAGAGTGCACAGGCAGGCCTCTCACTGTGACCATAAAAGACTCCCCTAAACTTGAATGGGTGGTAAACTTTTAGCACGTTCCATCATGTTTCAAAGAAAAGAGGAAATCATGCAAATGGTTAGGATAGAGGAGTATTTCCTGTTCTCCCTTTTTTTTTTTTTTTTATAGCCTTTCGGTATGAATTTGTTTTGGATGAAAAGAAAATCTCAATGTCTTCAGTTTCTATTTTGATTTCTGAAGACATTTAAGTAGTGGATCAAACTTCAAATCACTGAGAAGTAATTTTCATCTAATTCATTTTATAAATTATCATTTTAGTTTTGGTGCATCAACGGAAGCACTTAAAATAAAAGCTTTTGACATTACAGCTTTGCTTTGACAGTGTTACACTCTACAACCCCTGCTGCTCGCATCTGGTTAATCTCGGCTGATGTGAAACCATATTCATCAAGGACCTCCACAGTGTGTTCCCCAATAGCAGGATCAGAGGCGAGGCACGGCTCAGCAGGAGTCCGAGAGAGAACCGGAGCCGGTCGGGGGCTTTCAGCACCGCTTAAGTCCTCGATGAAAGAGGCCCTGTCCTTGTTATGTGGGTGTGAGCTCACTTGTTCAAAAGACAACACAGGTGTCACACAGGCATCAGTTCCATCAAAAATCTCCAACCATTCCGCCTTGGACTTTGAAGCGAAACGCTCAGTGAAGATCCGTCTCAGCTCCGGCCAATCATCGAAGCTCATCTGAGGGGGCAACTCTCCAGCGTCCAGCTTTAAGCCTGGAAGACATAAACTACATGTAACACATTGGACTCACATGTCAAGAACAAACTGATGTATGAACCAGAGGATCTTGGACAGCGGAGAAGTGGTTGCCAGTCTTTCAAGATGGTCAGAGATTACCTCATTCGTGGGTCTCTTAGCACTATTGTCCCCAAAAAATGTATTTATTTTCCTATGAGGGGACCTGCAAAAGGCTCACTCCTTAGAAAAAAAAGCTGCATTAAACAGTACAAGCCATACATTTTTTTTTTTCATATTTTGGAACAAACAAACTGTAAATGTAAAAAGTATTCAAATCTACTCACACTTTTTGTGTAGCATTTATTTTTGTTCTAAAGAGCCTCTGTAGTTTCAGCTAGTTATATCAAGTCATGAAATCAAATGAATGCAGTTAGCTATGGATGTTCATTTACATAAAATATGGCACTGTAATCATGCCCAGACACAACCCAACTTCAGGCATTATAGGAATCTTGGGAAATGCCTGATGAGACAACTGATAACAGTGATTTTGTAAATATAAATGTCTAATTCTGATTTAGAACACTAAATGATATGAATGTGTACAAAGCAAAGCTCCATGGGTTTCATTTATAAAACAGTGCACAGAATCCATACTGAAATTGTTGGTATGACCCAAATCTGAATTATGTGCACGTACACTTGCGAGCAGTGTTCTTTTTATAAATCACAATCCACCTGAAGATATGTAATTTCTGTTCAGCCGTCTGTGGCCCATCTTCTGCCATAGACAGCCAATACAAAACACCTTATGAATGAAATTGCAGACAAACGAGCCAGCCGATCAAAGAGTGAATAGTGAATCATGGCATGAACAGAGAGGAGAACGTGGAAAATAAACTGTCTGACACAGAAATCAAGGTCGAGAATGAAGAGGATAAAACAGCATATATGGTTTGTTTGTTTGTTACAGCTGGAGGTAGGGATGGGTACTTTTCACATTTGAACCAATATGGTACTGATACCCGGTACCTGGATATCGGTACCGGTACTCAACAGTACCAATTTTTGGTACTTTTGTGTGTGTTTATGTGGTAATAAATGTTAAATTGTTTAATACTAAAACCTCAACATTCTTTAATTTAACATATTTATTTCATTTAACATGAAATGAACAGAAACAGGATTATATAGGTGATTAGATATATTAGCTGACACATGCTCGTGACGTCTAATTGCTCTTTCGGGAGTTTATCAATGAACACACGTGAATGCCTGCGGACGGGAAAAAGTCAGTTCTCCGTCTCTTTATATTAACAGGACACACAACTTACTTGTTGGGTATTCACTAACACAGGAACGGTTATAAACGGGGCAGGTAGTCGGAGCGAGAGAATCCGTCTCAACTTACTCCTGCAGCTCTGCCTTGCGGTGAGTGCGCGCCCGTCAGCTGCAGGCTCCGTCTGGCGCACACACGCACAGATGCAGAGAGCAGAGAGCAGAGACGTCCATCCGATCAGTCTCAAACTTTATTACAGGGCGAAAGTATGGAAACTCGCCTCCTCTTCCATTCCCTCACAGTCACAAAGATGCGTTCAGGTACCGAAACATGGTATCGTTTGGTTTTAAGTGAATCGGTACTCGGTAGTACCGACGGAATTCGGTCGGTACCTATAAAAGTACCAAATTCGGTACCCATCCCTAGCTGGAGGTACACAAATAAATAGAGATCAGTATGTGACATCATGTTGCTGCTGCATTACTGCAGTCTCTTAGATGAGCCAAAACATCCTGCACATGTCATTACGCATGGGTGTCACTGCAGTGTTGATATGGTTACCGGCACTGATTTTTCACATTGTGACAGAGTGCTCATGTCAATCAGCGGTCTCTCCCTCTCTCTTGGATATCATTTGACAGAAGCTTGATCTGTGAATGTAAGCTCTTAACATACTGGTGATGTCAGGACCAACTTGGCCGTCCTAAGGCACACCTGTGCAATACTCATGCTGTCTAATGAGCATCTTGATATGCCACACCTGTGAGGTGGATGGATAATCTCGGCAAAGGAGAGGTGCTCACTAACACAGATTTAGAAAAAATTGTGAACAATATTTGAGAGAAATAGGCCTTTTGTGTATGTAGAAATCGATCTTTAAGTTCAGCTCATGAAAAATGGGAGCAAAAACAAAAGTGTTGCGTTTATATTTTTCTTCAGTATAGTTACAGCGGCAAGGAAAAACCTCCTTTTAACAGGCAGAAACCTTGAGCAGAACCACACTCATGTTAGACAGCCATCTGCCTCGACCAAGTTGGGGTTGGAAAGAGGGATACAGATGATGCAACAACTGTGTGAAAGTAGTCCAAAGAACATAACCTGGCTTTAATTAACCACCTTACCACCTATATTGCCAATTTACCCTTCCCCAAAATGTCTGTATGCATGAGCCAGACTTTAGTCCATAGTGTGCACATACCATCAAATTAGTTTTATTCATGTCACAAACTGAGTGTGGAGTTACAGCAACTGTTTTGTGCATATGCAACATTTATGAATGAGGCACCAGGAGATCGTAAAGAGATGCTGTATGTGAAATGGGAACAGCGCTTTTAACAGCTCTGGCGTCTAGACATCTGTGAGTGCTACCATGTCTTTAGTTTAAATCAATCTGCTAACATTTATCCTTAACTCACAAATGGAGCTGGAATACAAATTGAAAAGCACATTGGGAGGGGGACAGGGTGCTGAACTTCACACTTCCCCCCCTGATGTGCCGTAAATCCCCCTGAGAGTTTGGGACCTACACATGTGTGACACGTGACTGCTGCCTTCAAGGTTCGTTTCATCTTCACCAGCACCTCTCATCAGTATTTGCATCATTACTAACCCTTGAGTAGTTGACTGTAGAACTGCGGTTCTATGGCTCCCACAGCCATGTACTCTCCGTCTGAGGTCTGGTATGTGTCGTAGAATGGCGCTCCGCTGTCCAACATGTTTTGTCCTCTTGAGCGGTCCCACATGCCAATGCTGCGAGACTTCCAAACGAATGAGCCAACATATGCTGCTCCTTCAACCTGAAAAGGGTTAGAGTGAAAGAGAACAGACAAAATGAAGTCAGAAAATTAGATTTTTTATTTTTTATTTTAAATGAAAGAATTATAAAGTGATGTAAAATAACTTCATGTTTTTTCTGTTGTAGATGTTACAGATTATTTTTATTTTCATTCAGTTATGCACTGGGAATAGATCAAATTCAAAGAATGCAAAGTATGCAAGCTACCACCAGAGCATGAGAATATTCACAGTGTATGTGAAATGCTGTGCTACTGCCCTGACAGTCAAACTTGGTAATGACTTGTTGAATACAAAGCTTTTCAACTAAAGCCTGTAAAAATGCTACACACAGGGTCTAAAAGGTCCTGTTGACATAAAGGCTTCATAATAAACTGCTAGCTTCTTTCATTTGCCATCGAGGAGCCTGATGAGGTAAACATTCTTAGTAGGATACCATCACTCATCCTCAAAGACATTCAGAATAACTGTATGTTCCCATACACAAATTAACTGTGACAAATCAAACATCATCGGGCCCAAATCCCTCACCAAAACCACACAAAACTTCTCCCTCACATGAAATAACACCACTCTGACTCCATCACTCCATATTAGTAACCTCCGGGTAATTTTTGACACCCACATCACTTTTGAAAAGTATATCACCTACATTACTAGAACCGCCTTCTTTCACCTGACAAACATAGCTTGACTCGCCCACTACTCTCCTTCTCTGCAGCTGAAACCCTGATCTATTCGTTCATCACATCCAGAATCGATTACTGTAACAGCATTCTATGTGGTTCATCACCCAAAGTCCTCAATAAACTCCAGTATCTTGAACTCAGCTGCCCGTCAACTCACTCACTCCTGTTCCCATGAGCACATCAACCCTGTCCTCCAAAACCTCCAAGCGCTATAGAAAATAAATGTATTATTATTAAAGTGGGCCACTAAGTTAATTTTGTAACACATTTGACTTTGTACGGTGACCCAAACTGTTGCTCTGTGCATCATCAGGGACAGAACAAGTCATCAAGAGGGCAGCTTCATCTGTCATATTATGAATCATGTATGCTCCATCATCAAATCACAAAATGTGTTTTCTTCTTTGCAAGATCTTTGATCAGAAACATACCATTGTCTTTAACAAAAAAAACTCCCATGATCGAGCTATTGCTGTCTTTAGATCTTGATTTTCTTTGGTGACAAGCAATAATGCTTCACACAGTAACTGGAAAATTCTTCTTTCATTTAGCAGACCATACTTTTCTAACAAGAGAAACCACACAGCAAGACACAAACAAGAAATTTTCATAGGATGAAAGAAAGAGACACTGGTTTATTCTCACTGGCTCCCATGTGCTATCTGTGTGAAAGTAGCGCCCATTCAATCACATCGATTCTTCACTCTCACAGGGAGTTACAAATGGAAGGACTTGTCAGGGCCATATTCAGTAAGTAGCTACTGATTGTATAAAAAAATATTGATTGACTCTTGGTGGCTTAAACAACAGGCTGTAGTCAAAACATAAACATGATGACTTTCTTGTTTCTAATAATCTCTTTCTTCATCTGTCTGCATTGCATTCCCAAATTTGGCGGCTTTATCATGCCCCAAAACTCACTAAACTTGGCGTATGCACCAAATCCTGTGAAAATGTGTTGTTTTATGTGTCTGGTGCACAAAGTTTGGTAGAATCTGCTCTAGTCCCCCCTAAAATTGTAAAAAAAACAAAAAAACAGCCCCTTTAGTGAGTTAATCTGACATACATGAAAATTACAAGGCATGCAACATGCCAAGGCCTTCAACAAAGTCTTGCTTCATCTTGATGAAATACCAACAAGAAGCCCACCATTTTTATTTGAATGTCTATTTTCGCCATGTTTTTTGCTGATGAACAAACTTGTCCCAGGGGTTTCTTTGATTTCTTTGAACTCCATGTTCTCTCACGACATCTTAGAAGTATTGAAGACACTTTGAAGATAAAAAGCGATCAAAGGATTTTGCATACATCAAAGTGTGTGTTGCTGGCAGCTAGCCAAACTTTGGTGTCTTGCCATGAAAGACAAAATTAATGCTACACCTTCTTATAGTGTTCAATCTGCTTCAAATATCATTTCCATGATCAAACATGAAGATGTGATGTGATTTTCAAAATTACAGAGTTAAAAAAATGCACCTATGTACCAGTGCTGGGCGTTTATTCGATAACGATAATTGTCGTGATGTAATTTTTCTCAATAATTATAGAAAATATTTCATAAAAATTTGATATAATTAAAAGTGTAATTACACCCCCCAGCCACTTAAAATGGATGGACTCTAATGAGCCTTAAACGCTAGTTGACACCCAACACTGAACAGCCAATCATGTCGCAGGATGAGAGGTAGGTGGGGCTTAAAGACGTTCAGAGTGGAATGTAGACACAGCTGAGACAAGCGAAAGCAACACTGAAGAGGACTTAAAACTTACCAGCTCAAAGCAGAGTCGTTAGTCTAACACTGTGTCGACTCTGCCTTAACTATTAACTTAATGCACTTCATTGAATATACTTTCAGGATGTGGGTAAAGGAAGAGCACAGAGACGACGTCTGCCACGCATTTCTAACACGTTTAATGTCCACCTTGACCGTAATGCAAACACTGAACGGCCGTGATGCATTCACTGCACTGTGGGAAACAATATCACTCTGACTGTAACCCTTAGTTATTTCAAAGGGGAGAGCACAACTCAAAACAATACTCTACTAAACTGATACACAGAATAAAATGTGATTTATCTTTGTCATAAATTTAAATCAAATTATGGAAATTTTGAATTTATTCATTATAGGTTAGCCCCTTGAGATGCAGCATCTCGTTTTCAAGGGGGTCACAACAAAACACAAAGCAATAACCTCAATCTAAGAAAAATAAGAATCTACAAACTAAAACTTACAAAAATCTAATTTTACACAAAAGACCTGCTTCTTGTTGGCACTGTCAGAGATGATGGATTCAAGAAGTTTATCAGACAACTAAATCTAGATACAAACTAACAAACTGTTTGGTTTCTTCAATTTTCACTCAGGACCAAAAAACTGCCTTTAAATTTAAATGAAATAATGATTTGATATTTATCGTGATAATTATCGATATCGACTGATATGAAATATTTTATCATGATAACATCATTTTCAATATCGCCCAGCACTACCCCGTACAGTGTGTGCCGATAAAGAAAATAGCTACTTAGACCTACACTGTTTTTTGAACCAGGCTGTAGACATACTTATTATTGCTGCAGATGTCGTCTTTTTTGAATGGGTTTGTATGTGGTTTCTGGTGTTTCTGCAGCCAGCCTCAAGTGGATGCTAGATGAACTGCAGTTGTTAGCACTTCCGCATGAGCTTCATATTTTAAGAACGGAGGTTACCACTTGGTGTATGCCTTTGATAACCTCTGTACTCTACTCTACTTCCCACCTGTTGCTGTGCATGCAAGGATTGGCTTAACCCTTCTAGCAGTCAAGAAACAAAAGTAGTGAAAAATAACTATAAAATAATTTCTAAGAATTGGAACTGTCAGCACCAATGAGTGAATGTGCTATATTGTCCCTTTGGACACCATAATGTAATGCCTGCTTCCTGTGGATAGAAAATAACAACATCACAGAACTTTTGAACAGCACATTTCACTTAAAAAAACAACAACTCTGAGAAAACCCAGTTGTAAAGTCAAAAGCAATATGCACCTTGTGTCAGACAGTTAAAATACCACAGAAGTACTTTGTGTTTGAGCTACCACTTATGCAGGTGAAACAAATCCAACTGATATCAGTAGGCATCTGCAACACAGAAGCAAGCACAGTGTGTTTTTTGAGTGTGCAAACAACCTCAGACCTGTAGATGAAACTAAATCGAAGAAGTTAATGAGCACTGACTAAATGTGCGGAAACTGGCTGCAGGCCAGTCAACACTGTGGAGGACTTTGGTCTTTGAGTATAAAAGAACTGTGAGGTTACAGGGATGAGATTCAATATCTGTGTGATATACTGGTCATGAAATATATATTAGGTTATTCCTTTTTGATACACGGTCAGAATTCAGAAACAAACCTTATATAATTTGAACGTGCATCTCAAACATTATGTTTTGGGAGGTAATGCCCTTAAAAAAAAAGATGTAATAGCTCAGTGCTGCACTTAAACTAAATGAGTCAAACATTTCACACTAGAAGAAACCATCTCATTAAATGCAGCAAGCTGTGGGTTTGAGATTTGACCTGTTTTAAGATTTATTGAATTTTGGTTCCAGAAATCCCTGAAGCTGTTCATGAGAGTGCATCTGTGAACTGGAGTCAAGCCTGGGGTTTTCTGGGCTCAACAAGATTCACACCCTCTGATGTGCTTTTTTAAAGAATTTAACTTTGCCTATAGCTGTCCAGCTGATCACTTATCCTGTTATGAGTCGATTTGGTTTATAAGGTTCCCTGCTCTGTGGTGTATCATCATCTGGGGAATAAAAATCTATGTCAACAGATATCTGTGTGCTAAAAATCTGCTCAAGTTTTTTTTTTAAATTGAACAATGACGCTGCTTGACACTGTGTCACAAAGGCTAATCAGTATTTAGATTCCTCAACTGTCTGGAGTGCTTCAGGGATGATGGAGCTGACCATCATTCAATAAACAAGCATTTGAAAAAGGAATTTGTTTCTTCATTTGTAATTTACTCTATAAATGAGACTTACCAGGGACAGATCAGCGCTACAGTAGGACACAAAATTAACAAGGAAGTAGGGCTGTCAGTGTTGACAGGCTAATCACAATGCCCTTGAGGTCTCATTGCTCATTAAAGGTACAGTGTGCAGAATTTAGCGTCATTTAGCTGAACAGACACGGTAGAAGTGGAACATGATATTCATAAGTAAGTTTTTAAATTAGTGCATACTCACCTGAATATAAAATGGTTTTGTTTTTGTTAACTTAAAATGAGCCCTTTTAAATTTACATAAGAGTGGGTCCCCCTCCACGGAGACCGCCATCTTGCATCGCCATGTTTCTTCAGAAGCACAGAATGGACAAACTGGCAACATATGCATTTTTTGTATTTAGTATGTGGCCATTTTTTCAAAGAATTTAAGTTTTTGATGGTAGTAACTTGACATATAGAGATCATATATATCTTGTATCACAGGACCTTTGTCCTTAGAGGCCACCATCACTTCACTGGCAAGGGTGAGCAGGGGAGCATTTCAGTCTAGAATCTGTCTGTTAGTTATCACTAAATACTCCCATTTCTACACACTGTACCTTTAACATGGCGACTGAAAGGGTTTGCATTGTCAACAAATCCCCTTCTGCAACCCATATTCAAATGTTAGCTTTTTCTGTAACCCAAAACGCTGTTTCCATGTAAATAACCGGCCAAAACGCAACAATTGTTTACCATTATTCTACTGAAAACGTTTCCTCGTAAACAGGGCCGTGATTAACGTTTTTAGTTTTTTTGTTCAACCCTGTGCTATTTGCACACCACGGGGGAGTCGCTTGGGCATCTTCCTGCTGACACTGTGATTGATAACGCCACTACTGTACTCTTGAATGGCACATTGAAAAGACTCCTAGACGTTTCAGCTGAAAAAACAAAAGCAAGATGCACTGTGTCGGACAGAATTAAATTATCAGAGTTTGACTTTGAGCATCTTGTTTGAGCTACCACCACCTATGAGCTAAGTATACAGGTGCAGCTACTACAGTGGGCAAGCGCATCACAAAAACTAGCAGTACTGTTTGGAAGTGTGTGAGTTGCCACAAACCTATGGACAAAACCAAATCCAAGAAACAAACAAAGCAACCAAACTGGAAATCCTCAAGAGTGCAAATGCTGTAACAGTATCCAGGGATCACTGGACGTCAGTGAGTAATCTAAATAATCTTGGAATAACTGCACACCGTTGAACACTGGTTGGACGCTTTCTACATGCACTGAGACATATTTCTTAATGTGTAACAGTCATAGACTGTAAATAAAAATGGACAGCGTTGCTCCGCCTCTTCCCGTTGTACGGCTCTGAAGCCAAAAAATTCCGCTCCTGGGCGCAGCCATTGTCTAGCCAGAGCCTGCAAAGCCACTGTAATAAGCTCCGCCCTACAGCGTAACGTCACAAGACGCTGTGTCCTTTGAAGTTTCCCTCTACGGCGGCTGTAAATCAAAGGAAACCCGGAAGTAAAATCCCGTTTTTTAAACTCTAATAACTAACGAAAAAGAAACTTTTCAGAAAAAGAGGCCTTGAACACGAAACAGTCAAATATTAACTACATATCACCACAGCATATGGATGTGAGAAACATTCGTACGACGTGTATTTATTTTTTAAAGTTTGACTGTTTGACAATTTTTTTGACCTATACTGCCGCCAGCCACCAGGGGGCAGACACTCTGCTGGAAGCTTCACCTCCAGCCGAGTGAGATGCACCCCTGGTAACAGTGGTTTCAGACCCCACTGGTGTAGCAGTGCAGCATTTTTTTTTTTATCAACAAATCAAAATGCTGAGATTATGAAGTACTTTCATAGCATACAAATTTAAAAACTGTTTTTAAAAATGCACAAAAATCTAATTTCAAACAAGCAATCAAAAATCCAATTAATAACAATGAACTTTGAAATTGTGCAATTGACCATGATTAGAAAAGTTAATCGTTTGACAGTCCAACCGGGAAGTCATTAGTCATCCTTCTAGAAGGAAAATGTCAATATCAGGCGATGGCAAATCGCAGTAACCATAGCAACAGGCTCATATTAATTTAGCCTATTCAATATGTTTGCTTAACAGCTGTCTGAGGTCTCTATCTTCTCAGATCTCTCCTATTATATTGTCTGGCTGCATATGGCACACTTGAATGCCAAACTTGTTTTTTGTGCAAACTAATTAGGTTCATTAATTACTCTGTTAAAGCTGACAAATCATAGTACCTGCTGAGTACCAAAGTCTCCCAACATACTCACCATACTAGCATCAATGATCTGTCCTTTCCCTGACTTTGTCCTCTCCAGCAGCGCCATGACAATCCCCAGAGCACAGGTGAGACCACCACCCGCAAAGTCTGCCACAAGGTTCAGTGGAGCGAAGGGCTTCTCATCAGTGCGACCCAGCCGGGATAAAAGGCCTGTGATGGAATGAAGAAGACTGATGTTCCCTTTCACACATGATATCCTCAGATTGTGGTCCTGATCATTTTTGGGATCACCTTTCTGGCGTCACGCTCCTCATAGATTGTTAGTGTCAGACACAATAAAAACCTAAGACACCAGTTAGTTGTGAGGGTGGTGGAGGGTGTGGTCGAGCATGCAGGAGGAGGAGGAGTCCTCTGTTATGGGGACAGTTTTCTGAACAGTCTATGAACATTGTTAACGACTTCATCAGCCTGCCCACTTGCTTGCAGGGACCTTCACTGACAACTACCTGCTGCATTATAAAATCAGCTTTCTATGAGTCTGGTTCTGCTCAAGGTTTCTGCCTGTTAAAATTAAGTTTGTCTTTGCCGCTGTAACTAGCTAAATACTGCGTAGATTATAAATGTTGTATTTCTGTACATGTCTGTGAAGGTTCTCAGTCATCCAGGTCATGGTAATCCAAAGCTTGATCCGTAAGGCAACTGGACTGGTAAAAATTCTTAAAGAAGTTTCACCTCTCCTCCGAAAGGCTTCTTCAGTTCTGACCAGACTGGGGAAGAGCTAGAATATATAAGCCTCTGACAGCAGTGAGTATGTCCAGGTAGTGACAATAGTAGAGTCGGTAGTCTAGTTCTTGGCAGTTGTTCTCCTATCACCTGACAGTCGTTCAGTCAACTCACATCATCCTCTGGAACACAAGCTAGGGGTAATAAGAACCCTTCACATTAGGACTCATAAGGTACCCACACGAACGGACGTAACGAAGAAGGAACAAATGCACATCAAGGGAGCACTTAAAAACTGCGGTGACCCCAACTGGGCCTTCATCAAGACCTCCAAAAAGCAGCTTTCCAACAGAGAGTCGAACATCAACAAACGATGAAGCATCGTTATTCCATACCTACCAGGGGTCTCTGAGAAACTTCGGAGGATCTTCAACAAACACAACATCCTGGTTAATTTCAAGCCATCCAACACACTGAGACAGAAACTAGTTAATCCTAAGGACAAAACACCTCAGCACAAAAGGAGTAATGTAGTACATGCCATACAGTGTAACGAAGATTGCAGGGAACGGTACATTGGTGAAACAAAGCAACCTTCCATAGACGCATGGCCCAACACTGAAGAGCCAGCTCCTCAGGCCAGGACTCAGCTGTACACCTCAAGGATAAGGGACACTCCTTTGAGGACAGCAAGGTTCAGATTCTAGACAGAGAAGAGCGTTGGTATGAAAGAGGGGTCACGGAAGCCATCTATGTTAAGCTTGAACACCCTTCTAACAGAGGTGGTGGACTAAGACACCATTTGTCTCCAACATACAATGCTGTTTTGAATTCTCTGAGACCATACTCACACCAGACATCATGTGACTCTAACGACCCACAGCTGACCGATCACCCTAACGAGTGTCAGGAACTAGGCTAACGATTGCCAGGAGGTACTGAACGACTGTCAGGTGATAGGAGAACAACTGCCAAGAACTAGACTAACGACCCCACTTAGGACCCTATTGTGACTACCTGGGTACACCCACTACTGTCAGAGGCTTATATTTTCTAGCTCTTCCCCAGTCTGGTCAGAACTGAAGAAGCCTCTTACGGATCAAGCTTTGGATATTTTTGTACAGAAAGTCTTGGCCACTCTGCCAACTTGAGAAAGGTTATTTTCACACTTTTTCTTGTCTGAAAGGCAAACCCATTGTGACATGCATGCCCACAGAAAACAACTCACGCTGTTTAGAGATGCTTTTAGTGAGCTTCCGAGAGGCTTTTAAAATCTCACAAGTTCTCCATTTTATTAATTGGCCTATCATTTAATCATCACTGTTTTCGTTTCTAATTAGCCTTTTTATAATGCGTTTCCTCTAAGGCCTGCTGTGAGAGTGGCCATTCCTGTGTAAAGCTTACAGAAGGGAAAGTTGTTGATAACCAAGAGATGATAAGTTTGAAGTGATAAAAAAAGCAATTTTCTTTTCAGAGATGCAGAATTCCATGGTGTGTTCCTTTAAAAAACAGAACAACTGTCTGTCTGCATGTAAACAAATAAAATCTAGTGGGATTTAAAATGGAAAGTGCTTCCAGGCACAATTCCAAGGACAAAGTAAAAGCTTTAAAAATAGCTCCACTGATTGTACGAACCTGTTTTGATTTATGAGGGCTGTGGTACCAAAACATTCTTACAAGCAATATCTACAAGATAGAATTATCTCCATCACTCTCAAGCGGTAATTAATAGGTGTTGGGCACATACAGACACACATACGCACACATACTGCATATATATACACTGTATATATACTTTTATACCTGTGTGAAGTCTTTACATTCACACAGGCTTTAAATTTGTGTCTTTAATTGCTATAATTCAAGGGGCAATCTTTATCTTAAGAAACTGTGTGAAACTCCTTTTCCAGTTTTAAAAACTACGAGGCGCAATGCTCATGGTGCATTAAGATGAGATAAGATCGAGTCCTGTCAGTAAGGGGGGACTGGATCTTATCCTGTCTTGATGTTGGGTCTTTGTTAATAATCTAAAATAGAGTATGGTCTAGACCTGCTATGTAAAAGCGTCTGGAGATAAAGTTTGTTGTGATTTGGTGCTTTCCATATAAAGATTGATTGAATACTTGATTGACATCTGTGGAGTGGCTTTGTGGAATAGTTTGGACACTGAGATCAAGCAAAGCCTAAGTTTAATTCTGTTCAAGAACCTGTACCGAAAAAAATATTTGAAACCAGTAAAGTAACAAGGAGAGCATGGAGTAGTTTTCTTAAATGTATTCATTTGTGTAATTCATTCTTTTTGTATAGGCAGAGTGGCGTTTGGATATATTGCATATTTAGATCAGATGTTTTTTGTTTTTTTATAGTTATATATTTTGGCCTTTTTGCCTTTATTTGATAGGACAGCTGAAGAGAGACAGGAAATGTGTGGAGTAGAGAGTGGGGGAAGACATGCAGGAAACGATCGACCGTCCGGGAATCGAACTTGTGACCCCTGCGACGGGGACTGTACGTGGGGCGCTTAGACCGCTAGGCCACCAGCGTCCCTAGATCAGATGTTTTTTCTACTTAATTGCTTCTGTCACTTGTGTAATCTCTCTTATTTCTTCTTCTTTTTTTTTGTTATATGTTTGAATAAAAGAACAAACAAACAAACAAACAATAATACACGGTGTTCAAACCAGTGAGAAGCATGTGTGTTAAGCAACCATTTCAAAGACACGCTGTAAAATCCATTAAATCAAAACAACTACAAGCTGTTAAGAGGACATTTTTCAATCGTTATAGTCCTTAAAAAACAAGACTAGTTGAGTTTTTAATGGGATATGTATAAAACACGAGACATTTTAAGGAATGAAAAGTCTTCAAACAAAGTACCAATGAAGACTTATAAAAAATTGCAGTGCTGTGATTTAGAAAAAATGGGCAACAAATAAGACTGTAATTTATTCTCTTCATATCATGTCTTTAAAAAAAGTAAACTGAATTTTGGTTTGGGGTATATTTGTCTTTGCGGTGGTTTTCACTTGTATTCAGTTCTTCATAAGTTACCTGCATCACCCTCTAGTGGTATCAACAGGGTGTTACATATATGTAACTGACCTTGAATTGTGTTATCAGGGCCACAGTTTGGTCTCCTGTACTCTTTGAAGAGCCTCAATTTTATGACTACTACAGTCATTTTTATAATTTCCACTAACATGTATTTTGTCAGGTGAGTGAGCATTTTTTTTCATCCACATTACTTAAATTTGCTTTGTGCATGTCCACAGTCTTTCAGTTTTCTGCAAAATACACACAGATTGTGCACTAAGTGGTGAGCTGAGCAATTATAGACCAGTCTGTTAGCCAAAAAGACTGTTGCTCTTTGTCAGAGCAACACAAATGGGTTGTAATGGGCCAAAGTCCACAAGAAGCTACTTTTAATGGACATAAAAGCTTAAAAATGGGAGAGTACTGACATTTTTTTTCAAAAACCCTGTAATTATGTAGTTAGTATTGAATGTGCAACTTATAATTGGTATTTTGTTGATCCCAATAAGTCAATTTAATATGTGTGAGTGAATTAGAGATTAAAAATTGTATTGTTTGGACAAACTCAACCCTCCATTTAACAGGATTTGATGATAACATGCATACTTTAGTTTAAAACAAAACAGAGGAGGAAAAAAACATCCTCAGACATAAGGCGGTGAAATATCCTCTTCTGTCGTCTGACGCTGATCCATCCGTTTGTGACGCAAGTTGCAGAAACATTCTATCCAGAGACAGTGTGTGTCTGTGTGTGTGTGTGTGTGTGTGTGTGTGTGTGTGTGTGTGTGTGTGTGTGTGTGTGTTGTTACCTGACATGGCAAGGTAGTTGATGTCATGCCCAGCAGCGGAGGCGTAGCATCCACTCTGACCGTACCCCGTCAACCGAGCATAGATCAGGCGGGGATTTTCCTTTAACAGCTCATGAGGGCCAAGGCCCAGCTTCTCCATCACACCTGAGGGTTCAGAGAATATTCCTTTCATAATATGATCTAATAATCACATCTCTGTTTCAGGCTCTCCTTATGTTGCTTTCTTTATATAATAATAATATTAGCCAGGTAGATACTAGTACAAAATATGCACAGTTAACGTCAATTTTATGTCAAATGTGTAGACAAAAGATCTAACAGTGACTACATCCTCTTCTAAAATACAGTTTAATCAGGACCGCTTTCATCAAAGAGAATTAAGTGCGATAAGTTATATTTAGCAGTATGATTCTTGTTCTAGGAGCTCCCTCCCATGTGCATACATAAAAACCTCAGGCAGGAAGAGCGGCAGCAAAGACCTTTGGGGTACGAAACAGAGCAGGTAATTTAAGATCAGCTGATGTACTGCGGGCTGAGCTTGACTTTGTTGCCTGCCTGAACTAACGCTATGCTCAATTCTTTGAAATAAAGTAACACGTACCAGTTGTCTTGGAAAGGGAGCAATGTTGTGATGGTAGGGGGATAAAAGTCAGGGTGAAAAGTGACCAAAGGCTTGTGGTTGTTGAGATTGGAGTTCAGCAAATCTTTTGGACTGGCTTTTTTTCTGCCACATTCTCCAAATGCTTTGTTCTGATATCAAAAATGTTTTGACCATCAAAAAGTCTCTAAATCATACTTTTGGTTTCAAGTTGTGTAAATCAAATAAAAATGGGACAATTCCCTCAATGAAAACTAAATCCACAGCATTTGGGCAATTTCTTGTGTCATTCTTAAGGGCCGAAGGTAAATCCCAGTTAGGGCTGAAAGCTAGGACCACTTTGAAGTGATGCCCTGTGCTTGTTTAAAACCAAAGCCCTGTTGGTGTTACACTTAAGGAAGTTTAGGACAGGGGTAGGCGTACGTTTAGAAAGCTGGACTGGTGGGCCGAAAAGTAACAGTACAAAACTGAAAACAAAAACACAACGGTGTTGCGTCTTGTTTGCAGGATGATTAATGAAAAGGCATTCAGGTGAGATAGAGTAATCCGTGATCAGACTCTACTTCGGCAGTGAGCTGTTTGAATAAAGAGCTCAGTCCTCAACTAGTCCATGTGTCAGACAGAAACACATCGCTGTCCCCTGCCCTGCAGGTGCTGATTGCTCTCAGGTTTTATGCAAATGAGTCTGTCAGCCCTGAGCTGTCAATACCATTTAGTGGGGCAAGGTGAGGGCAGTCTCTCCAACTATCATTTTTTCTTTTGGTTCTTGTTATCTGCAGATATTTTAAAAGGAGAGGAAATTGGATATAGTTGCTTAGCAATACCCACCGCTCCACTATTGTTTACATGGACGCACATGATAAAACTGCAGGTGCAGCAACAACTGTTTTCAGTCAGGCGTGGTGTACTTGGTGTAAGTTGGAGTAAAAGAGTTGGTTGTAGCCAAGTCCAACGTAAAAGATAAGATCGACTTAGTTAACCCCCAGCTAGTGGACTCTGCGCCTGGTTTGCATTGGAGGTGAGTGAGGCCAAGCATGCTACTTTCAAAATGTATTTGAAAGTTGAATCTAAATCAATGATTGAGACACAGCATGGTAACAGTAAACTGATTTTTTTTTTCCAAAGGGAACATTTGAAAAAAAAGTCAAAACAAAACAGTGTGGCAAACTTTTTTTCTTTTGCCTTTTGTTGCACCATCAATCCTTTTATGACCACTGTGATGGCCATTGACCCCTTTCCACTTGGGCCTGACCTCCAGGTTGAATAACACAGGGGTAAAGTATCAGTCAGGGTTATATCCCACTCTACCTAAAAGAACTCCTCACCCAGCAAACCCCAACCCGGAACTCACGCACTCCACATCAGAACCTCCTCCACCCTCCTAGAACCAAGCTCCGGACCATGGGAGATCGGGCCTTTTGTGCTGCTGCACCACGTCTGTGGAATTCCCTGCCCAGCCACCTTAGAACCCCACAGACTGTGGATGCTTTTAAAAAACATTTAAAGACCTTCCTCTTTAAAGAGGCTTTTAACTGATTTTAAGTACTGCTTTTAAAAGTTTGTTTTTACTGTGTGCCTGTAGCACTTTGAGATTTCTGAAAATGAAAAGTGCGTTATAAATAAAATGTATAATTATTTATTATTATTATATCAATCACAAGTGCTTTTTCTCTTAATACTCAAGGTGCATAATGCTGATCATACTTTGTGTTTTACTTGAGTAGGCTTTTAAATATAGGACTTGATACTTCAGCATACTGCAGGATCAAAAGAAAGAGAGAGGGAGCATGCACATGCAGTATAGATGGACTGCAGACCGAGGTGTGCTTCTTTTACTGCATTGACAGCGCAGAGTGATAGCTGTCTCATATAAATGAGTCCTCTGCAGGTTCAGAGTGTTTGGGACATTTTGGCATTGAGCCTAGAATAAGAAACATTTGAGAGGCCTGGTTGTTCATCAATCACAATCGAACAGACAATAAATTGTCAGATTCTGGTCACCAGCCAGTCAATGAGTGCACCTCTACAAAAGTACAATACCATTTTTTTCTCCTAAGACAAAAAGGTCCAAGCATTAAGCTATTTTTTTAAGCTAACTGTGTATTTCTCCATAGATGTTTTGATGCTCCCACTTCTTCACAATACTGCATAACAAATCCCATCACACAGTTTCTTCTGATAGTATTTATAACCGGACCTTTACGGTAGGGCTCAAGGACCACGTCAGACTGGACGCAGAGTTTCCTGAGCACAGCTACACCCTCTGATGACTTCAGGTTAATAGACACAGATTGTTTCCCTCGCCCCTGTGTGTCCAAAGACATGGCAACCTTGGTCCGGTCCACACGGATCACCTTGGCTCCAAAGTCGGCCAAAATCATGCCGCAGAACGGCGCCGGGGCCAGACCCGCCAGCTCGATGACCCTCACTCCAGCCAGGGCCATGACCAAAGGACTGTGTGGTAGAAAAAAAACACAGGTGTTACTTCGAACACAAAAGCAGAGGGTTCGCTTCAGACCTCATACAGTTTTTCTTGATGAATTACATCATGTGGCTGCAACAAACAATTATTTTTCATTTGATGAATTTTCTGATTATTTTCCTGTATTTTTTTTAAGACTTTAAATTGTCACAGAACAAAGAAAAAGACCTGTCACCAGAGCTAGAGCCAAAGATGAAGCCTTCAAATTAGTGTTTTTCTGCACCACAGTCCAAAGTCTGAGTACTGAGTATTTTATACAGTCTATGGTACTGACTGAGTATTCTGTTTACCACCATAAAGACTGAGCAAATATTCAAAATCAAAGACCAAAACAAAAGGATTTCATGGGTTTGTTTGATAAAAGCCTATTATTGCTTTATCAAAGTGTAGCAGATACACTAATTATCATTCCACTTTTGACATTCATATATTATAATGCATATTATATTATATAATAATTATTATAATATTACACAATGTTATATTATAAATTATATTATTATTGGTTATTACAACTGATCATGGTGCTATTATAGTACTTTTTTACTATTCTCTTTATCTTCATATAGTCATTTTACATACCCATATATATTTATTTATTTATATATTCATATTGCTTACAATCTGTCATAACCAAACCATAATCTCATGATGTCAACCTGTCGCTACTGAATAGTGAGAGCCCTCAGGTCTTCGGGTAGTGGACTTTTAATTGTACCAAAAGTAAGAACTAAGACCCACGGTGAGGCAGCTTTTTATTATCACGGCCCAAACCTGTGGAACACCATACCTGAAGATCTGACAGCTGCACAGAGCATAAATATTTTTAAAGGTAAACTCAAGACCTACCTTTTTAGTCTCGCCTTTAACTGAGTTTTATTCTTATAACAGTTTTATTTATCATCTAGTTCAAATTGCTGTCATTTTTGTTCTATTTTATAATTATTTATTTATTATTTTAAGTATAGCATCTTATTTTCTTTTAATGGTTTAATATTTTAGTGTTTTATTATCTTAGAAATGTATTTCATTTTGGTGATTTTAATTTCTTGTGTTGAGTTTTAACATCTTATTTTTACCTCCAGTGTTTCATCATTAAGATATCATGAGAGTGTTTCCTTGGTTCATTCAGCAACTATTTTTATTTTTTTATTTGTATTTATTTATTTTATTTTCATTGTTGTTATTATTATTGTTGCATATATTGTGTTCTTTACTTTAGGATTATGGGTGGGTTTTGGGATTAGGATGGGGGGGGGGGTCTTTTTATTTTTATTTTTTTTTTGCACTTTGTGTTACAATATCATTGTATGAAAAGCGCTTTATAAATAAAGTCTGATTGATTGATTGATTGATTGATTGATAGATAGTATATGTCTAATGCCTGTAATCATAACTATTTACACCATGTGTAACATTTGTACATGCCTTCAATTTTTATT
Source organism: Notolabrus celidotus (assembly GCF_009762535.1). Lineage (NCBI taxonomy): Eukaryota > Metazoa > Chordata > Actinopteri > Labriformes > Labridae > Notolabrus > Notolabrus celidotus. The sequence continues at coordinate 12,488,100 of NC_048290.1, read as the reverse complement.
CTTATCTTTAAGTATCTTTTTGTGTTTTTTCTCATTTTTACTTATTTAAACGTATTCTTGATTTATGCTTATGCATGTGTTGCTGCAACAACCTAATTTTCCCTGGGGATCATTAAGTGTTATTTTATTGTATCTAATCTTAAGCATTTGATGAGTTTAAGTGCTATAGGCCTCTATGACACTTTGTTATGTAGAGCTACATAACAAAAATAAGGTAAAATTATGAGGTCTAAAGTAAGCATTTTTCACAGCAGTTGTTACTGTTCCTACAAAGACAGGCAGTATTTCATGTTTTTTGTAAAATAATAAAGAAAAAATAATAATACTAGTAAAATCTTCAGGGGCACAATGAAGCCTAGCTCACTTTGTGTATAAAAGTATAACCCCTCATGATACACATTCTATCCCCACATTTCTGCCAATACACAGACCTGAAAATCATAAGGAGGTGGTCTAGGTAGGTAAGTTACACTTCTTCAAAGAACACGTGAGCAGAAAAGCAATAATACTTGTTTTCCCCATTCAATTTTCCTAAATTAATTTCAGGCATTGCTGCATTAGATACTCAACTTTATTTATATAGCACCTTTCATACATAAAAACATGTAGCCCAAAGTGCTTCACAGAGTAACAGACAGTCAGAAAACAACAGTAATGGTAAAATAATAAAAGGCATGATTAAAAAAAGAAATACTTAAAAAATAAAAGAAAATCAACACAGTAAAATTAATAAAATAAGTAAGAGTGGAAAGAAAAGTTAAAATTAAAGTAGAGTTAAAGGCCCTGTGAGGAGTTTTGAACTGAATGAGAAACAGACTGAAAATGATACCGATGCCTCTTTATGACCTTCAATAGCAAAGAAGACCATCAGCAGCAACACTGACTCTTTCTCTGTTGTCATTTTCAATGCCTGAAACCGCTCTGAGGGGGTAGGTGTCAGACCAGGTGATTGACATCTCGCTTCAGAAACAGCCTTTAGTTGACTGTTTTCATGGAAAATAATCACATTGCCTGATAAAGTTGACTGTTAAAAGACAACAGGATGAGGTTTTTGTTGAAAACACTACTTTTGCATGTATAGGACAAGAGATAAGAAGTATCACTTTGTCCACAAGGGGGCGCCAGAATCGACACAAAAAAAAAAAAAGTTCCTCACAGCAGCTTTAACAAGATCAGATGAACACAAGAAATAAATAAGATAAATAAATGCATGTTAAAACAATGGTTAGATCATAATGATTAAAATAATAAAAAAATAGCAATGCAGTCCAGGGCTAAAATAAACTACTCCAAATTAAAAGCTAGATTAAAAAGGTAAGTCTTAAGTTTACTTTTAAAAACACCCAGAGAGCTCGCTGTTCTGATGTCCAGAGGCAGAGAGTTTCACAGCCTTGGGGCATAAAAACAGAAAGCGCAGTGGCCGGTGTTTGTGTGAGACACACGAGGAACATTTAAAAAGAGAAGCATTCGAGGACCTCAGTGATCGGGCTGGAACATAAAATGACAGGAGATCAGTAATGTATGGAGGAGCAAGGCTGTTAAGAGCTTTAAAAACAAGTAAAAGGACTTTAAAATAAATTCTAAAAGAAATACTAATAGAGGATACTTGATTCTCATTGGCCAAAACCTATTTCTCTGCTGTCAGCAAAGAACACTCTGATCATACCAGTCACATCACAGCTCATAACACCTGTGCCTGTTGACACTAGGGCACATTTGTAAGTTTCTATATTTCTATCTATTTGGAGAACACAGAACTTCAGAATTGGTTAGCTGAACCCGCAAGGAAAAGAAGAAGAGGGGAGGAAAACAGTGCAGAAACAGGAAAATAACCAGGAAATACTTGTAACACAAATGGATGCATGTCCATTAAGGGCTTCCGTATTTTTATCCTTCAAAAAAGTAGAACTACATACAAACACCTGACAGGTGTAATGCTTGAAACAGTCCATTATTTCAGTGCCTGCTATGATAATGGCAGTTTAGACTTTAGACTCTAAAGCTGAGGACAATTTATCTGTTTCTATCAAAGTCCAAACGGTGACACTAAAAGAACAGGAGAAACTCAGGGAGTTTGTCGTCAACGTTACATTAACTACAAAACATGATGACAGGATGAATATAAAGTAAGATTGCACATTAATCTACATGCGAAAGGGTCTCACTGAAACAAGCTCTCTAGTTGTGTCAACCAGTCTACTACTGTACTGTTCTGTTAAAGACGCTACACTCAGAGCCTGAATTAGCTGCTGCATCTATTAAGTTAACATTCATGTGTTTCATTCATGTATTTTATACAGTCTATGGTTTCGAGTAGCTTCTAACTATAGTTAACTTAAAGCTTACCGCTGTTCGAGGGTTACACAGAAGACTGCTGAAAGCTTGTACTGGTACCACAGACTGTATAAAAGACTGATACAGTGTGTACGTTAGGTGGTATACGTTAGGAGCTGGTAAAGGTACCCGCCCGTTGATACAATGTTTATGAACAACCGGTATTAATCGTAGTGGATATTGCTGATATGAGTGGAAAACAGGCTGCTTTCTGTGCTCACCTGTTTGACTGTCACGAGTGCAGGTTGAACAGGTAAATCAGTAGACTCCACACAGTTCCTTGTTTTCTATACAGTGCTGACTCCGCCTCTCTCAGCGGCTGGCGGTATACTCTAGTTTCAAATTCAAGCGAACCCTGTGTACAGTCTACTTCCTGGTGACCGTAGCCCAACCGCACGCAAGGTTTCTGGGAGATTGAGTTCGTTTAAAAAAAAAATCATTTTTAACCTATTGTTTTTGGTTGTTTAAGATTGAGGTTCACAAGGCATCAAGGTATTTAAAATACACATAACCAATCCTATTTATTATACGTTCAATAAGTATTAAATACAAACAAAACTGCAACCTTTCTGTATTTTACTTTTTACATTATTATTGTTTACTACTATCTGTCATTACCAACTATAATCACACCATGTCAACCTGTCACTAATAAAACATTTTTAATACTGCCTGTAATTGCTGCTATTTAATCTAAATTCCATTTGTAACATTGTATATATCTAAATTTTATTTTATCTTTATTTCATTCTATTTTATTTTATTGTATTTTTATTTCATTTTATTTTTTTTATTTTATTTCATTTTTACTTATGAAATCTTCCTCTTGATTGTACTTATGTCTGGGTTGCTGTAACAACTGAATTTCTCCCCCGGGGGTCAATAAAGTAATTTCTTATCTTATCTTATCTTATCTTATTTTAATCTTAAAAATGTATGACAACAAATTTTTTTCATTTGCACCCAAGCGGCAACCTTCGTTCTCAAACTATGGAGCCCAATGCAGAAGTATTATAAACTGCAATTCATCGAGAATGCACTTGAGGCTGGCTGCAGAAACACCGGAAACCACATAGAAACCAATTCAAAAAAGACGATCTTTGCAGCATTAATAAACATGTTTACAGCCTGGTTCAAAAAACGTCTTGGCTCTACGTAGCTAATCTCTCTATCGGCACACACTGTACAGGGGGTGAATTTTTTTTCTAACGCAACGGTTCAGAAGATATTAAGATTACGAGTTTTTGCCCAAATAAGGACATGACTGACTTGACTCCCGGACGGGAACACATAGCTGTTGGCTAAGAGGCTCAAACTCTGGCCCTTTATGTCACACTCTGCCTGGTTGAGTTCTGCATTTCCAATATGGCTACCGCCGCCGATTGGCTTCAAAGCAGCATTCCAGAACAGATGGGAGACTTCACCGATACTACGTCCATATTTTACACAGTCTATGATTGCACCAAGTGATTAAATGAGCCGAATGGTGATAATGGAGCATTGTCTTTTGAGAATTGAATTGCTTTTTTTCAGGACTATCGATGAATAAGTCTCAAGACATTTTCACTTTTTCGTGTTTTTTTTATTTCTGAAACAAAATGTTCACTTTTTTTATTTTTGAAAGCAACATTTTTAGTTTTATTAATTTTCGCTTCAAAATATTTTTTTCACTTTTCATGTTTCTGTGCTTCGGAATCAAAATGTTCCCATTTTCCCATTTTTTCTATAAGAAGCATGTTTTTTTCGCTTCAGAAGCAAAATTTTCACTTTTTTAATGTTTTTTTTTTCTGAAGCAAAATCTCATCTCAGCATCTCAAGAAAACAAGTGAAACTAACTTGTTATTATGGGAGACATATTTCTGTTATCTTGAGGTAACAAGATACAAAAAAAGTCCAGATCTCAAAGAAAATAACCAGAACTAACTTGTTATCACTGAAAAACAGAGTGAAATAGAACATAGAGATGCATGTTCCCTATGCGCTTACATTTGTACATTTCAATTCAGCCATTATCTTCAAATGGTTTCTCCATCATCTTTCTGTTGCATGACTAATGAACTTTCAAACGTACTACAGAAATTAATTTCAAGCATTCATTACCACCCCTGCATTTCAATGCTGACTCAATCATTATCATTAAATTGCTTATATTGTCAAATTAGTTTACTGCATAGCTCAGTCTGCTTCAAATAATAAGCAATTATGTCGTTGAAGCACTATGATTAATCAGATGAACCTTTTTAAGGAAAAGGGGAAAATTAAGAAGATGTAATACTTGTGAAAATAATTTAGCATAAAGAGCATTTTATATCAGTCCATCTGCCTCAGTTGGATGCACTGAATAACAAACCTGTCACTATGACTGAAATGGTAAAAGCAGATCTTTTGATTTCAAAAACTGAATGGCAGGCTGTCTGGTTAGCTGCATGTTCATCCAAAGGTACACATGAGATAGAGTGACAAATTAAGGCTAATATCCAAGGTAGTTTGCTTACCTAGCAGGGGCACATCTGAAATAACATATACGGCTCTGACAGCAGCAGAAGCAGCACAGACTAAGTGGCAGAGTCCTTTCATTAACAGACTTGCCCACACAGATTTGATGTCGCCTTGTCAACCAGGGGCCATGTGAGGAAGAAGGCTACTGGAAAGTTCAGCTCAGGGCAAACAGAAACTAAAAAAAGGGTAAAAAATTGCTGCAGAACACTGCTGCCCTCTGTTGGCTGTGCATTTGTAACAAACAGGGTTTTCAAAAGCTGGAAAACTGTATGATTTCAAAGTAAAGCTGCACTGATGGTTGTTTCCAGCAAAGAAGTTGAAGAAATTGCAAGTTGCTCCCCATGTTTGTCTTCCTACAGAAAAATATGTCTGTAAGACTCTAAGTGTCAAAGCACACCTTGACCTTCAAAGCACACTGTGAAATACATGTACGTCCATAATGAGATTTATGGTAGACTTTTTACAGCAGGAATGAACACAGTGACATTTAATTTCTGGTAAAATAGATAGGAGAAGGTCTTTGGTGGCTTTAAAGGAAAGGAAAATAAAGGAAAATGTCACAAGCACAGTGTATGCCTTGGTATTAGTGCTATCCAAGTGACCTTTTATTTTACTTCTTTATCACAATATGTTTCATTTTCTATCATCTGGAGGAGAAATAAAGAAAGAAATTCACCTTAACACATCTGAACTAAAAAAGTTTGGATTGCAGTTTTGCCTTTTCATGCTCCTTGTTTTCTTCTCTTTCCTTTTGTCAAATGACATTTTTAAAAGTGGTATTGAAATCATGTAACATGCAGTACATGAAAATATCCTGTTTTGCCTATACATATAACCACATGTGATTACAGGTAGGAAATAAACCAGGGAATCAGGTTACCTGGAATCTCATTTGCATAACGTCCAACAATTCCCTTTCCAGTACTTTGAACTGCCCCAAGATGATTTGTGACATTTTCCATTTCCAACTCATGTGATCTTAAGTCTTTACATTTTTTCAAATGTATGGATGAATTTGTGGCCCTGTGTTGCCAATCTTTAATTTGCCTATTTGTTCTCTGTCATCATATTTAATTTTATATTATTTCTATAACACAGCCTTGGTGATATGTAAATACAAGTTAAAAAATTCAATTAAAATTGATCCCAAAAAAGAGATAGGTCGAGTAGGAAATTGACCCAGAGGACCATTGTTTAGGATGTCTTTATCTGTAGAACATTCCTTTGTCCAGCATACCAGTTCCACACATGAAAGTACAAGGCTTGAAGCACGAGCACTTGATTCCACTTATAGCTGCAGCAGTTAAGTTTGACACTATACCTATTTTATGTATTCCTTGAGGGTGTCTCAGGCAAAGGACAATAGCCATCCAAGGTAAGGATGTAATTTACTGTGTAAACATGCAAATGCAATTACTGCTGCATAATTGCACCTGAGCACTTGGACTTTGTACCAGACAGAGGAGGAAATCCTGCAGACATTTGGCCTGCACTTCTTGTCCTTATTGCTTTGTCAAATAAAGTATTAGATATTGTAAGAATTTAATTCATTGTTAAAGTCAGACTGACTTGAACCTTGACTGAAGTAACATCTTTAATTTTTAGTTTTCAGGTGTTGTGTATATACACTTGATTTTTTAACATTAACCCATGATTTCAAACTTCCTATCTCCCCCTGTAAAACTGAGTCATGTGTTTCTCCCCTCTTTTTCACAATATCTTTTGAACAAAGAAGCGGGTTTCCTTTCCTGCCTGACACACAGACACACTGTCCATACATAAAACGACCAGGAAAGGCCCCTCCTGTTGGTTCCCATCCTCCAGAAATATAATGTGATTGTTTCAAAAGTAAAAAAAAAAAACCCCACAAGAACATGACTGTACCATATGTTTTCACACACATGAACACAGTCATAAAACCCTAAGAGCCAGGGACATTTAGTCACAAGTGTTACTTCTTGTACAAATACATTCGAACTCCTCAGTTGAGATGCACGACCATATGAACCAATAAATGAGGGAATGATAATAATGTGTTCAGATAGAAAATTAGCTCTTTTGTTTCTCAATTTAACCAAATGAACACTTTACTGCCCTACAACAGACAATCCCAGGATGTCTTTGTTAAAGCTCCTGAAGGAAGAAAAACACCAACCTCAGTGACCAGCTCTGACCTTTTCCGTGCTGTGCTGTGTTCTGGGGATACGATATGGATTGAATGGATTTATTTGGAAACCAATTAAACTTGTTTAAATATAAATACAATAGAAAAGCCAGCATAACAGGTTTATTCCAAGTGGCAACCTCCGGCCTTAAAATATGAAGGCCATGCGGAAGTGTTAAAAACATCAGTTCATCGAGCTTCTGCTTGAGGCTGGCTGCAGAAACACCAGAAACCACTTACACAGCCATTCAAAAAAGACGATCTTTGCAGCATTAATAAAAATGTTTACAGCCTTGTTCAAAAAACCTGTTTCGATCTGAGTAGCTCATTTCTGTATCGGCACACACTGTACAGGGGGTGAATTTTTTTATAACTCAGTATTTTCAAAGATATTAAACTTACCAGTTTCGCCCAATTAAGGACATGGCTGACTAGATTGACAGGCGGGCACCCTGTCGCTGTTAGCAAAAAGGCTAAAGGCCTGCCTCTTTACCATACACTAGCTCCGACAAAGTTAGGTTGTGTTAGGCATTTCCAATATGGCATTCGCTGAGGATTTGCTTCATTTTTTATACGGTCTTTTCATCAGATATACAAACATCATTAATCTTGTAATGTAACGCTCACTTTTATTTGTATGAAGCATTCTCAGCTGTAGCCACAGATACTTGATAGATTTTTACTTGTAACAGGAAAAATAGACATGCCGACACTTAGCTAAATGACTATCTTGCTTTGTGCTGTTTGCTAAATATTAGCATTTGGAAACTAATATTGACACAAACCTTTTTTTTTTTTATTATCACTCACTCACGTAGAAAGTGCTGCTGATATTGTTCAAGAATGTTTACGTTTACAGTGCTTCTGTATACTGCACATATTTATTTTGAACACTTCCTGTGAGACATCAACGCTACAAGCTACAGCACTGGTCTTTCTTTACTGAGTCACTTCCTCATCAAATATGCATTTCGCTGTGCAAACAGTCATGTTATTGGTTGTTGCTGAGGCCAGCCCCAAAGCCCCATAAAGCGATACTTTTTATGTTGTGGACACAAGTTATCCTGTACACTCAAATGATCTTGTCCGATCAAGTAATTCAACTGTGCAATTGCAGCGGTGGTAGTGATTTCACTTGACATCATTTACCATCATTTGTCATTAAAAGCCATTATTATCCAGTTATTTGCTATTTTGATTATGTAAATACTGTATTTAATGTATTTTTATGAGTGTAACTTTGGGACTGGTATTTTGTGTCACATAAACATTTAAGATCCCTCAGATCAGCACAATCCACAGCATAACATGTTCTTGTGTCGATTTGAAGCAGAGAAAAGTTCAGGGAAAGTTTAGTGACAGTAGCCGGTGCGGGCCAACCTAGCTTAGCTAGCCTAGCTCCCCCCGAGCAGCTGAGATGCAGTGGCTGGGTTACGGTGCGAGGAGAAAAGCATAGCTGTAAGCTAAAGAATGACCTGTATTGTAGCCAGTCAGCAGGGGGTGCTCTAAATCTTTTGGCTTCCCAGTCAGTGAACACTTATGTCGACTTTTTGGTGGTACGTTTGAGAGGACCTTCACATTTGCTATCAGACACTTCAGAAATGACTTTGCCATCCCACAGTTAGCTGAATTATTGCTGTCTGTGTTAAAGCACTTTCTTTACTACTGCTACTAATTAATTGCATTACTAAAATGGTAAATAATTTGTGGACACAATCATTTGATATGCAGACACACTTTAACTTTGGGAAACTAAGTTCACTAACAACATATTTTAGAAAAAAATCTAGGTCTTTGAATCAGATGCATTACTTTTCCTGTCATCTTTTTCAGAATTTTACTCCAATATTATGCTGAAGAGGGGAATAACCAAAGTCCTTGTGAAAGAGTGGGTGATGTGATCTTTAGTTTCCTGTTTTTTGGCATTCTAAATGAAAACTCAACTTATAGCGCCCTTGGCAGAGAGCTCAGGATGTTCTCCAAAAAGTCCATTGTCTCTTGTTGAAGCACATAAATCTGTCCAGTTAACTGGTTAGAAAAACACCACCCTGTAAAGTAGTGGTCCAGAATGCTAACAAGAAAACCTATTTTTAATTTTTTTTAAGTCGTGTGTCTGTATTTGAGCATGTTTTCTGAATACCATTTAAACCATGCAGATGAATAAACGTGCTGTTCTGACTACTATGTTTAATGTTGTTGTTGCTGTGTTGTTTGATTTATTTTTAGAAATACTATTACACCAACAGATCACAACTAAGATATTGTGGAGTTATTGTTCAGCGCTCAAGAAAACAATCGGCTGTACTTAAATACAGATCAGCCATGGAACACTATGATAGGATGTACAATATGCTTGTAACAATGTTGCCAGCTGTTTGATGGAGTTCCAGTCTCATCTCAGCCAAGCGAAGTGAAAGGTCACCCAGAGTAAATATCATTCAGTCACTGAACTCAATGCAATAAAGAGTAAAACTGCCAATATAAATCCTAGAGAAATTATTAATAAACACCATTATTTATAGTTTCTCCAGTTTTGTTTATACAACTGGATTAGTATCAAACAGCAGCTTTGGGGTTGGTGTAGGCTTAGGGTCGGAACTAGTGTCATTATCGACCTGTTAAACAACTATCTCTTTTGTTTGGGGTTGGGTGTGGTGGTCTCTGTTTCTCTACAATGTTTCCTAGCCTGCATCCTCAAACTGTGCACATAAACATTGGGAAGTGAGATAATTGTACGCACGGATGCCAGGGACATGATACTTCCTGTTCAGGGCACGATCAGGGTCTCAAAGTTGAACAGAGGTGAGGAATGGGAACACTCCTGAAAATATCATATATATTTTGAGGTATAGGCACAGGCATTGTGGATAGACGTGGAGTAGTACTTTGATGGAGCCTCTCGCTGGAAAGATAAAATCAAAAAAACAAAGAAAACTCCAAGATAATGTATAATTCCTTTTATTTTGATGTCTTGTCACTGCATTTCATCATACATAATACAGTATTTTACTTGTCCAGCAGAGGCCAGAAACTTGTGGATACCATAAAACATCACAAGTCTCAGCATATCGCAACAGTTAACACAACAAAAAAAAAAACTGTGTATAATGTACATTCAACGAAGAAGAGAGGAGTGTATTTCTCAATCTGCTAGAGCAGCTTCTTGGAAAACTATTTCGGAAATGCCACTGAAGCACTAACAAAGATAAACAATGTTGAATTAAACTTTGAGAGGTCATTCTGTAAACACAACCTCGCTCAAAACAGGATTCTTTAACATATCATGTCTTCCTTGGGAAACACCCTCATCTGCTCTGTTTAGGGCTGATAGCGAGGAGGAGAAGCTAGACAGATTTAATTGACCAAAAAGAAGCATGAGACAGCCAAGTCTTGTTTGGAGGCTGCGTGAGACTGATTCAAGATGCTTTTACTGTCACACTGCAGATGTTCTTCCTTAGTTCTCACGATGGTGCGGAGGAGGAGCTGACGCCTTCAATAGAAAAGGTAAAAGCATGGTATCAAAGGAGTCAATTCCCACGTTTGTTCACAGCTCTTCTTGAATGGCTTTCAGATTCTACTTGCTGACACATTCAAATTATGTAACACTATGTCAATACACGCATCTCTAAATCTGAAAGGCTTTATCCATTGCATTCAAGCCAAACAGTTATAGCAATATTATCATAGGTCCAGTGTAATCAATCAATCAATCAATCAATCAATCAATCAATCAATCAATCAATCAATCAATCAATCAATCAATCAATCAATCAATCAATAAATAAATAAATCAATCAATCAATCAATCAATCAATCAATCAATCAATCAATCAATCAATCAATTAGACTTAATTTGTAAAGCGCTTTTCATACAATGATATTGCAACACAAGTGCTTTAAAAAATGATAAAAATAGAATGAATTAAAAGTACAAAGAAATGAGCAGACTCAAATACAAAAATAGAATAAAATAAAATAAAAAAATGCTGAACAAACTGAGGAAATGCTGTCATGATATCTAAAATAAGATGTTAAAACTGACCAAAATGAAATGAATTACGATAAAGAGACACTAAAAGATTTAACCAGTAAAATAAATTAATGCAGAGATGTAATCTACAAATATCTTTAAATGATAAGATTTAATTAAATTAAAAAATGAAATAATCCATGGTCAATTGGATCCCATTCAATATTCATCGTCTCTGAATTATGGATTAACAACATTTTTTTGGCTTCATATTCCATGACTTTTCCTAATTTAATGGGGAGAACTAGGAAAACATAAAAATAAAATATTGATATGTTCCAACTTTCTGACAACTCAAAGCTCTTTCACACTACTCGTCGCATTCACCCATTCACACCACATTCACTCAATGATGGTAGAGGCTGCTATAGTAAGGGATCATCAGTATTAATCTCATTCATACACATTCACACACCACTGACAGCCACTGAACATCAGCGGGAACTGTTTGGAGTACACTGTCTTGCCCAAGGACACTTCCGCATGTGACAACAGGAGCTGGGATCGAACCGCTAACCTTCAGATTGCAATGTAATACTTCCAGCCACCATGTCTCCAAAGACATTTTGATAACATAGAAACAAGGCAGTGCGGACGAGAGCATGACAAACTCACAGCAGTTTGATGTTCTGTTTTACAAATAAAGTCCTTCTAAATGCGGAAATTGTGTTTATGATTGAGATATATATCATTTAAAGGGCTATTTAGGTTTTCAACAAAGAAACATAAAGTACCTAAACCTAGGTCACAATCAGTTTCTGGAGGTTTTTAATTGCTGGGGTCAAATTGACCCCTAGGATAAAAGATGTTAATAAATTTGAGGGTAACAGTAGGGTTAAAGAAAAAAATAAAAATAAAATTAAAATCAATTGAATAAATATTATATGTGTCTATAATCATTTAAAATAAGACTGTATATAATTAAGAAGATGACTAAAATTTTAAATAGATAATAAATAAATAACGTAAGATAGAATAAGACTCAGTTAAAAGCAAGACTGAAAAATATAGGTCTTCAGTTTGCTTTTAAAAATGTTTATGTTCTGTGCAGCCACAGACGTGGGCTGTTATGACAAAAAGCTGCCTCACCGGGGGTACAATTAAAAGTCCACTACCCGAAGACCTGAGGGCTCTCACAGGCTTATACGATAAATAAGCAAACCTGATAAATAAGAAGTAACAAATCCATTAAGAGATTTAAAAACCAATAAAATAATCTTGAAATCTATACTAAAAGAATACAGTGGCGTGATGCAAAATGTTTGCCTTTTACTGGGTGGCAGCACTTCATTGAATAAAAGAAAGCTTTATTTTTTAGAAGCTAATAAGATGGCAATGTTGGTCTATCTCTGGGACTTCTTTCAACACTTATTCAATTTATAGTCATGTAATGTTCCCTTAATGATAATTGAAAACAATAGATTTTTCAATCAAATCAAATCAAACAAACTGAAGAAAGAGAAAATACCAAGCATGCACATTATCAGAAACAGATGCAACCGAGTGCTCCGCTGTAACAGCTGGAGACAAGCTGGAGAGTGGTCTCATGAATGCAGTTTTCTTTTCTTTTTTGGAATGTGCATACAGGAGTGCTGTGACTAGCAGCAGTGAATGTCTGTGTAAGCAAAGCTCATGTTATAAACACCTCTGCCCTCAATCCTCCCCTGTGAGTGAACTGTCCTTTCCTTGGTAATGCGCTCGGATGGTAAAGAGTCCTGTGGGCTTAAATTAGCTGGTCCAGGCCCTTTGAGGAGCATGCCAAAATGACTGTGTTCATTGTTCAACCTGAAGTGAGGCAACATATATGATCTGCTTGCAAACGAAGTGTGCTGTGAATTTTATTCAACTTAAAAGAAGATTCTTTCTTATTTTTTTGCCTTGAGTTTACTCATATAGTGGTGCTCTCCTAGGTCAAATGATGCCATGAGGTTTTTGTTTCCCAATCTTGCTAATGTGAAAAGCAGGCCTATGCACCTATAGGCTACAGAGGAAGAGGGGTGGAAAATACAAGCATCATGGTTATTTGGGGGAATGTCAATTGTTTTAAGATTTAGTGAAAAAACACTTGTGTGGGCATGTGTGTGAGTCTTTAGGCAACACTGAAAGGGCATCACTCAGTTATGGTGCCCTGAGGCGAGAGGTCGAAGCATTCCTGAGAAAATTACACTCTAAATCCCTTTGGTGGGATGAGTCAGTGCCCCCCTGGTGTTTTCTGTAATATTCAAATTTTTTGACTTAACCAAATCATGCTGTTAAAAATTCTGTCTGAAAAAACTACATGTAATACCATTAGGGCATGAAACAAGGGAGATATTTTGTGGGATTTTATTCAACAAACAAGAATAATATTCAGAAGGTGATACAACCAAAGCACATGCAGCGTTTCAGGCAAAAGTAGGGCTCCATGACTCTTTCTGAAAAACAAAGAAATGTTCACATGTTTGTAAGTTCCTCTGTGGGTGTTTATTATTGTTATTATTATAACACTTCTGAGTAAGCAACAGCAAACACTTACACAACAACAAAAACATCTGGACAGAGGACCAGAGTGACCCAGAAGACAAAGTAAGGAGAAAAGTTGGAGGACAATCCAAGGTTCATTGACTTCAATCTTTGGGAGCATTAACTGGAATTTCAACTTTGAAATTTGAGATGTCCCAGACCTAGTTTCAGCCATTTTTCAACTGGCTAAAATTCACACAGTTATATGATTTGAATATATTGGCCATTTTAGGATTAACACAAGGACCAAAATGCTTCTTATGGCTCAGCAGTTTCAAACATTCCCCTCAGAAGTAAAAGGTATGTGCAGGTATGTTAGGCAACTCTGATTACAATAATTTAATTTGGCCCGTCCGCTGGCAGACAAGCACACTATGAACCTAATTCACACCGAGTTGGCCCGCACAACTGGTGCGTGGTGTCAACCGAGGCGTGAGCAGCCACCTTCTGCTGTTTTAAAAGTTGTGGTTTATACTGTGTATAATATCTCTTTAAACTTGAACAACTGTTCTGTACAGAACATTACTTAGTTGTACATGTTTGTTGATTTTTATTTAATCTATTTTAATCTATTTTAATCTATTTTAATAGTATTTTATTTTATCTTATCTTATCTTATCTTCTTCTTCTTCTTCTTAATATTATTATTATTATTATTATTATTATTATTATTATTATTATTATTATTATTATTTTAATTCTGTTGGTTGTTACTGCAGTAATTATTCTTGTAGTCGCTGTATTCATTATATTTTATATTTTACTACTTATCCTCCTGACTGTGCAACAGGTTTGCGGGAGGGGGGAGGGGAAGGTGTTCTTGTTCTTGTAAGTTCAGAAAAAAGAAAAACTTATGTATGCAATTTTACTGCGATTTATAATTTTAATTTTTGAGAAACAAAAAATATTTTAAAAAAGATAATGATTTAAGTCCCCTCGATGCTGATGCACATGAAGTGAATACCTGACAACATCAATGTTAGCAAGAACTCAATGGCTAACTGTGGTGGGCGGCTGGCTTACAAGCCAAAGGGTTATTTAATTAATCTCCGCTCCTGTACAATTTTCATTAGTGACTGGTGGTGCACTGTAATACTTGTTAGGGACCAAGTAGTAAAGCCAGATACACACATCAAGTCATTTTTAAAGAAAAGGTGGGATTTTATTTTTCTCAAATTAAGCAAACCAAATCACTAACCACAATTATAAGAACTAGCCCTTTAAAAGAGGTCAACTTAACATAATTAACAAGACAAACTGGTGAGCCCTAACAGACCTAACACAATGAGTCACAAAGGAACTTATATAGTGGTTTGGTCAACCCATGTTTAATGCAAGGGGAAAATAAAATGGACACCAAGTTAAATTAATGTAAACAAAACTAACTGAACCTTCACATGACAAGATATGCATTACAAAGATTTTCACAATGTCAGTTTTACTTATATATCCCCAAAATCACCCAGCAGCCATTTTCCCTCGACATCGTCAGGGTGGAAAGCTGACAGCTAATGTTGGAGTTCAACCAGCTTACACTGTCATTAGCTGGAAAACACGTCTATTGTTATTATGTCATTGCTCCTTCATTCAGCAACTGAGTTCAAGATACAATAGAACAGGCAAAAAATCCTGGCAAACAAAAATGTTGGCTTGCTAACGCTAATGTTAGTTAGCAAGGTATGGTTGAGTTCTAACACTTTGTTTAGACTTCTGTGTTTAAACCTACTTAGTAAAATGTATTGCTAGGCCAAAACATTTTGTCCCATGCCCCTACAGATTTTTAGTATCCCTTGTCTTTCCAGTTCAAGAATCTGAGTAAGAAATTGCCATTTTTTAAGTTCCTTTTGCTTACTTTGCAAACTGGGACAAAGAAGTGGGGCAAAGTATCAGACTTTAAGGTTGCTTCTAGGCAATATTGATTACAACTGATGGTTTGCCTATGAAAAGCAAGACGCTATTTTTACTCACTGTCTCCTTCTGGTTAAACATCAGCAGAAGAACTATGCATAACTACATCACAGGACTGACTTCTGTATTTTTGAGTGATGTATACCGTTAGGTAAATATGCTCATCTACATTTACCCTTTACCTTGTAAAGCACTTTGGTCAACAGTGGGTTTTTTTTCAAATGTGCTATATAAATAAAGTTGACTTGACTCATCTGCCTGAATGTGAATGAGGAATTGACCTCCTTGCTTCCCCAAGTCCACCCACGGCTCATTTTAGAGTCCAATTTGAGCAATTTTGCTGTGTAAACACAAAAGGAACAAAGGGAAAAATGCAACAGTGTGCAATTTTTCTCACCTAAATCAGAACAAAGCAGAGATATGAAAATACCCTAAGTTTCGATGACTCTGTTATTTTAAGAAAATAGCTGAATATGGATAAACGTGTCTATTAAAAAGTGTTCTTTGAAAAGATAAAGTATGTGTCTTTTATTTTCTCATTCTTCTGTGATTAAATTGTGTATGTATATTTCCTATTACTCTATTATTGTTTCCAAACATGACAATACAAAGGAGCAACATCCTTTTGAAATTGGGAGCACTGCTGATGTATGTTCCTGTTATGTTTAACATAAGCTTGATGTTTATAGATAGCTGACTTCTGGGCTTCAGAGGCCAATACAATACACACTACAGGGGGACAGTGTGAGACAATGGATATATTTCCTATAGCCTATTTATAAAAACAGGACAGCAGATGAAAAAGTCTCCTGATTTTGTTCTTCAATCAGGTTGTTCTTTGAAGTGACTATATTTTGTCTGTGTTTGCATTTGCACCTGTTTATCAGCTGCATTATTTGCATCTCAAAGCTACTATGACTGAAAAAACAAAACATCCCCTGGGCTTACAAGGTGAAGTTTTCACAAAATAACAGTTGGAAAAAAGGGCTTGTTACCTTCAAGGTTGTACCAAGTGAATGAGTACGCTCTTCAATGTGTCCTCTCGAGGTTTTCCTTTCAAACAGCTCAGTAAAAAAACAAACTAGTTCTGAAAGCTGTGTGACTGTTCAAAAGTAGGACAGGGCAGCAAAAATCAATGGAGGCTATATCAATCTGAGATAATGACGAATTGAATAATGACGAATTGAATAATATTTTCTGCTTGCAAAGTAAAAGGTTGTTAAAATGTTTGAAAATAGTTTTTAATGGCCGCAGCAGATCCCCCTATAGCCCATCCCGAAAAAGAGTTATCGCAGGAATAAGAAGAATGTGGTTTCAACAGTCTCTTATCAACCACTCCAAAAGGACATTTATCAAAGCTACATTTTTCTACACAGAGTGGGGAGATTTTTATTTACAAGACTTTTTGGCAGTAGAGAACAGTTGAAAAGATAGGGGAACGTTTGCATGGAGTCAACAGCCAAAGAGTGTTTTTGTGCACATGTGAGAATTGTTTAAGGACACAGTTGAGAAGGAACAATCCTATACCTTTGGTGTTTGTTGACTGTACACACATCACAGTATGTCAGGGTTCATGTTAGGCACCATGTACAACATGCTGCACTCTGTGGCCTGTAGCCATTGTACATCCAGTTTATTAAAAGCAGTTGTTACAAACAGGTCAGATGACCTAGAATGAGAATATGTATCAGGGGAGGGTTTGCGGTGACAGACGCGTGAATGACTATTTTTTTCCGGTGATGTTAACTGCCCCTTTTAGAGAACAGGCCACACTTACATCTAGACGGTTATTTCGGGTCACAGTGACTGCACTCTATGATGAATTCTTTAGGGACAACAAGAGCCAGCTGCATTCCATAAAGTAAAATAACTGATGATGTGATGTGGTGGTGTAACATTGTCTTGTTGGTGTTGATCATTTTGCTGGAAAGAAGTTTCAAAGACTTTAGATATTTCACTTTGCTAAGGAGCTTTTATATTTCTCCAGAGTAAAGGTATCAAAGGCCAGGTCTAAATGTGCAACAATGTATTTGTATCGTTCCTCATGTACACAATTTGCAAAACAAAATTATTTGAATTTTTTTTTATTTATTTAAAAAAATAATTAATTTACAGCTGAAAAAGTATAGTTTCGATGGTTGGTAGTGCCTCTAGGGCAATGGTGGTCTTGTCTGCTGACCTGCTGGTTGAATTAACATTAAACATAATATCTAATTTGACTGTATGTCATGGGGTGGGCAATGGCCTGACACTTAAGTGTCCTCTCGGATAAGATTAAACGTTACATAATGCCTTCTCTGACGCCCTTCCATTGGAAAATGCATGAAGAAGTGCCCCTTGGATGCCCCTCAAATGTATAAAACTTAAAAAGTGCCCTCTGGATGCCCCTCATATGTACAGAACTTAAAAAGTTGCCCACTTGATGCCCCTCAAAGGTAAAAACAATAAAAACGTGCCCTCTGGATGCTCCTCAAATGTAAAAAATGTTTTTTTAAAAGTGTCCTCTGGATTCCTCTTTGTTGATTGAATGCACAAAAGTGCCCTTTGGATGCCCCTCCAGTGAATTAAATGTAAGAAACACTGGATTATTTTTATTATGGAATGTAATCAATAATATAGAAATATGTCAAAGTATTGTGTTTTCCTTTTTCATAACTCAATTTCCACCACAATTGGTCACAAAAATATTCAGCCAGATGCAGGGAATTAAGTTTTCCCCCCAGACCCCCTTGTCACCACTGCATCAATACATTTAAATTCACTCTAAACTGTGAGTACCAGGGGTTTGGAAGGAGGTGCCCTTTTTTTAGTTTTTCCCCCTGCCCCTCAAACAGCATGAGAACGCCACACCTTCGCTTTCTGCAGAAAATGCACATGTGTACTTCTGACTAATGTTGGCAGGTTTTTAATTTTGAGGCTAATTGAGCTAAAGCTTTTTAACGCAACTGATGTGTAATCTACTAAAACTTTCTAGGCAGCTCGGTTTTGTACATAAAACATGCAAAGTTATTTTTAGTTTTATAGTTATGTTGTTAAATATAATTGTAAAGTACTAAAAACCTTAATATTCAAGAACACACAAGCAACTCAAAGAGAGTAGTCTCGCATTGCTTACAATATGTGGGGTATTAGTTCTACTCTGCAGGACTGTTGTTTGCACTTTCTCCCATTTTTCTGTGTCACCTACTTCCTTAATTCCTTCCTACAGCCTTTAAAGTGAGACCGATTGAATGCCCCACAGTAGCTTGGTAAGGGAAAGCTTTTGAACTGCAGAAACAACCGGAAATGTTTGGTTTGTAATAACCAAAGTCTTTATAGCAAAGGATATCCATGACTGTTTACAATAAGCACTATAGAGAGCTTGTTTATTGGTTCATGGCCTTAGTGTTGATGGAGATTAGTTGGCTTTGTGTTTATAGTTGAAACACCTTATTACCAGACATTGAGTGAATTGTCCTCAGATGACTGTATACGATCACCAGACTGTTGATAGAACATTTGAATACAATAGGCCTTTTGAACTGCTGACATTTTGAGTTGTCATAGTAGGAGCTTCTATGGAGGCCTACTTCTGTCATCCAAAGAAAAAAAAAGGAAACACAGTCTTGATTTTTTGTTAGATTAAAAGTCACAACAATGACATTAAAGTCATCATAATGACATTTAAAATCAGACTTTTTGAAAATTTCCAAAAGTCTAAAGGGTGAAATTAAGTTAAAAGAGCATTTAAGTATTTCATTTTTTATCTTGTACTTTGCTACTACCCAATCATTTTGATATTCTATCCCATAGCTAATATTTATCTTTCAATTATTATGACTACTACTATACCTTTTTTCCCCACCTTGACTCTCTTAAGCTATAATCACTACTCTCCTTGCTCTTATACTGTCCTAACAGAATATTTATGTCCCTGTCTGCAGTGTGTAACCCACTGAGGTCTAATGGTGGGGTGGATTTGTTCTGCCTCTGATCCTCCCTCAGAGGCAGAACAGAGGCGTAATAGGAGGAGGGCGTGGGGATGTGTAGCATCATGGAGGGCGTAACAGAGCCAAGTTTGTGCATATCTGAAAGTGTGTGTGTGTATGTTTTGCTCCAACTGTGTGTTTACAGGCAATGCCTTTGCCCTTCCAAAACAAAAATGTGAAATCACACACTTGGACACCAATATTATGCTGTTTTGGGGTGCAATGTGAAAGTTAAAACGCGTAGTGATGGCAGAAGTTGTTACAATGTGTAATTAAAAATCAAGAATTAAGAATCAAGAATCAAGAAAGCCTTCTTACCAAGTGCGCTCACACACACAAGGAATTTGGCGTGGTGATTGGAACACTGGTAATTAACAACAAGACAGTCGTGAAAATAAATATAGAAACCTAAATGTAAAAATTTTAAGTAAAAGTACTTTCTGCAAGAAGTATAAAAGTACTATTTAAAGACACAAATACTGTTGCCTTAGCCAGAGTGCACATTTTAGCGGATGCATATAAAATTAATTTGTTTATGAATTAAATTAAAATATTGCACATGGTTATTGAGATATTGCACCGGAAATCAAAGTATTACACGTGTATGTGAAATTTCACAGAAGTGATTATAAGAAGCTTTTGTCAAATAATTTCAATTTTCTATGGTGAATTCCATCTTGTAAAATAGCTTAGCAATAGCATATTTTCTGTCACAATAATAAAGATTGTATTATTTGTATTCTAATGACAGGAATGGGCATCCATAGCCAGTGGCAGAGCAAGACAGTTTTGACCTGGGTGGCCAAACTGGAGCACTGATTGAAGGGTTGTTCCAGGCGTTGAAAAAATTAAGGGCTTACCCCAAACCTAGGAGGGTTACTTCCAAAAATCACATCTACTTTAACTTTTTATTTTTAATTATTTTTATAAAATAATTTAACAAATGTTACATTTTTGTAGATTTCTAACGCCAACATTAAAAATGTAACTCAACAGAGTGTCAACATTTAAATCTGCTGAACTGCACTCTTTAAGGACTCAAAATAAAGATGATTGTCCAAAGTCAAAGCATCAACAAAAAAAATATTCAAATCCACAGAAACTACTATTTCTGCAGCTTGCTGAAACACAATAGCTGATTTGAATATAAGTAATGCCTCTGACATGGCAAATAGCCAATCACGTTTAAGAATTTCAGGGTGGCCAATTAGTTTTCAGAGGTGGCCAGAGCCCTGGCCACCCCCTGGCTCCGCCACTGTCCATAGCAGTGAGTGACATGTATGATGGTTTTGTTCTCTGAAAGTGTCCCTGCGGTCCAAAAAAAAACATGCTTTGAGAGGTGCAATACTAGTCTCTGTAACTGAAGCAGATGCATATATTTTCTTTGAATTAAAACCCAAGCGTTTTATAAGTGGAAGCTTCAAAACTGACTCTTCAAAAACGGTCTGTCACACCATAATTTCGCCTGTAAATGACCATCTTTCATTTAAATTTGACTCAGTTGTCATAAGGCATGAGTAACAGAAACAGAGTGCATGAAAAGGTCACGGGATGTTCTAAAAGTGTTATAAAGTTTGGGTCACTCTCAGAATGATTCAACTGATCGTCCTTGAAGCTTGGCGTTTGCGGGCGGAGGCTTGCTTACACTCACGCGCATACTCATCCCTCGGGGGGGGGAGAGAGAGGGGGGGGCACAAACTGTTTCGACCAATCAGCGTGCTCCTGATTGGTCGAAGGGGGAGACTTTACAGCCCGCTACAAATATACTCTGAGGCAGTTCCCTTTTTTTATTGAGTGCGCCGCTAGTTTGCCGCTTCAAGGCTGAACCGGGGACCTCGTGGCTGTCAAACTAACCAGCTTTATCATTAACCACAAGTAACTGTTACTCGGAAACTCAAACTGAGCAACTCCAACCGTTACTTAGTTGTTCGAAACTTCAACAAAACAAAGTGAAAGTAGCGTGAAAAGTTAAAGAGGGAGCTTTAAAATACCAAGCTGTCCATTTAGAGAGCAGTATACTGGAGTTTTGTGGATAAAGTCGCCTGACGTACGAAAAGTAACGTCTCCATTCATCCTCGAGAGTTGCACGCGCGGCTGTCTTGTGTTGCTGACACCTGCAAACATGACGCGAAGACCCTGTGCGATTTATGCCGTTGGGGTCATCTGCGCGTCCCTGCTGGTCGTTGGGATTGGCTTGGTTGTGGGTCAAGTTTTCCGTACTTTGATGCACGAACGTCTCAAAAGGGTAAGAGGAAACTTTTATGCTCTTAACTTTACAAAAACGTGTGTGTGTGTGTGTGTGTGTGTGTTATTGATCTCATATCCCGAGATTACAGTGATGGTTTTCCAGTAATAATTACTTTAATTCAGGTGTTTTCATGTTTGAATTACACACCCACTTGTGTATAGTAACATAGTTATCAAATCAGATTTTGTTTGGCTACATCTTTACCAACATTTTTATAGCATTTACATGAATCTACTATTAACAGTCTTGCAAACTCTCACAAAAAGTGCTCTATCTTAGAAAAATAAGCAAAAACATCAACTTTAGAAAACTTCAGCAGACCTAAAAACCTGCTGATAATTGTCCATAATCATGGATCAGTTCAATATTGTGGCTGCTTTCACCATTAGAGCTCAGAGACTGCTGTTAAGGCTTGTTATTGCTTGAGATAGACAGTGATGACTTGGCTGTGTGTTGCCTCCCAGAAGGAGAGCCTCTAATAAGCAGTTCAAACTCCCTGGGATGGAGGAGGAGGAGGTGTTATTAAGGATTCAGTAGCCTGTTCTGTGTAATCAGTACTTTCTCTTCCCTCACTTCTAGATTACTCAGCCACTTTAAGTTGGAGCCACAGGTCACTTTCCATCTTTCTGCATTGTCTTAAAAGTCTTTATCAGATGGAGCATCCAAAGGAATTCCCAGTTGCCCTCTGGTGTGTGTGTTTCTGGCTTCAAAACTTCTAACAGTAGGGGGGTTTAGGCAAATTCCTCAGCTAAGAATAAATAAGGGCTGGGTCGGTTTTGCTTATTCTTGGTGCTGGTCAGTTTTTTTAACACTCAAAAAAAGCTTTGTCTCATCAAAGATGATCTCCTTACAAGAAAAACATCTTATCTCAGTAAATGAGAGGTTCTGTTCTTCACAAATGTAGTTTCACTTAGCAAAGAGGCAGTTTGAGTTCAGTCCAGCTGGTGACACATTACACACTGCTGTGGCCTGATTTACAAAGCCTCATTCAGGGGGAGTCCTAACTGTCAGGGATTAAAACTGCAATTAGAAATGAGAAGGATAGTATGAGCTGGCCTTGAAATGACAGCCTGCTTGATGGGTGTGGGAGAAAGAACCTCTTGTTGATGACATTAACACATCTGAAAGGAGTAAAACAACCAGTATGGGACATGCAGCTGCAACTGTTTTCATTCTCAAAGTGAAAAATCTTCAAAAATGTTGAAGTAGAAATTGCCAGGGTTACGTTTGGAAAAGTTTTGTGTTAAAACATTACATTAACATTGATTTTAAATAGAGAAAAAGGGAAAAAATAAATCACTTTTAAGAGGTTTGTGTTTACAATTGTTGGCACAATAAGTGCTTTAGACCCAAATGAGCCTCAACAAATTTCGTATTTTTTCAGTCAACAGTCTGAAATGTAAATTGGCTTAGCATCAATGCTAATAAGGCAGAAATTTGCACTTTTTTGGGGGCATTTTTCTTAAAAAGCACATTCTTCACTTCAGCTTTCATTTAATCAGAACTATTTCTATAATATTTACTTGTTGATGTAGCTTGTTTAAATGCATTTGCTAAGTCTACATAGCCAATGTAATGACATGAAACATGGATTATCTCATACTTTGTCAAGTTTTATTTCATATTTTATAATCTCATACCTGAGAGCTCCATGGACATGCAAATGAACAAAAGAGTAGAAAATGTAAAAACCCATCCGACCACACAAACAGATGGATAGAGAACCATGCTGTCACAACTCAACTGAAAACTTACAACACCAGTAGTTTTAAGAAGACACTACATACTGTTGCAGATACCAAATGTAGGAGTTGCAAAAGTTTGCCACTAAGTTAAGCAAATTCACAGTTTCACACAAATTGAGGGTATGTGGTGAAATCTCAACACCAACTGAAAAGACAATAAGGGTCTGGATGTCTGGATCTGGCCTTCAACAAATTTACCCATTAGCTAACCTTAAATGGACAGCCAATGTTAGCATTTAGCTGCTATGCTATGGGCTTTATAGTGGATGCAAGTTACACAGTGCATTAAGGAAAGGAAAGGAAAGGAAAGTTTTTACCAAGTTGCAACCTCCAGTCTCAAAATATTGGGAGGGCTAAGTTTGTGATGCTTTTTTACTTCCTTAGGCCCAGGTTAATTTATTTCTTGTTGCTTTTATTTTGAAAACACTTTAAAGGTAACTCTGGTAGATTGTGAATCTATAAATGAAAAGCAGCATGAAAACAAAACAAAACAACAACCTGAAGTAGCATCTCTCCAAAGACATCAGATATGACTGTATGTTGTGTAACATGTTGTGTACACATTACATCTCCCCCCCCCCCCCCCTCTCTCTCAAACACACCTGAGAGAAGGTGTTGAGACAATGTTAAGACACTAATTGAGAAGAGTTGATGAAGAGATCATCCACTAGTTTCACAGATGGAACTATTGTAAAATAAGAAAAATGCTAAAATGATCAGTTAATACTTTTGTGGCCCGCCTATGTTTTTGGTAAGCATTAGGGATGCAAATTTGAAGAGTTTTCCATGATTGACACAATGTAACTGATAGTATTGAACAGCTACAAGGGATGTAATGATATATCGCAAAACGGTAAAAAATCGATAAAAATAAGGGTGGATTAAAATTGATTCAACAAAATTTGTATCCGGACTTTATTTTTAAACAGTAAAAGGCGCTATCTGCATTATACTCTGCTTGTTCAACATCCTTAAGTCTCTTGCGCTGCTCTCTCGTAACTTGCTGAGTGGAGGTGTTTTAAGTTTAAAGCATGTTTCAGAATCAGCTGACTGCACACAGCGGAGACGCTCAGCTGCTGGCTGCAGCTGAGTGACAGGTCTCCACGAGTGCTTTTTTGTCTCTGCCGCCGGACTGATTCTGACCCGGTGGCGCTCCTGGCTGACACCTTACTGCATTTAAATGCTTATTTTTCTCAGTAAGAACGAGTAGACAGAAAACTGGACACTGTGAGTCTAAGATATGATCCTGTTCAGTTGTCCTGTTGCAGTAAATCCACATGTTGAAGTCTGAGTCTTCACTTTATGACCATGCGTCCCTGTAGATCATGAGCCTGCTCCACACGTTGATATTCAGCGTGTTTACATTTTGAACACCTAAATACAATCCGTAGCTGTTTAATATCGTCAGTAATATACATGTGTCATGAAGGAAAATTTGATTTAGGGGAAAAAAACGCATTTTACCTTATTTTTGACATGGAAAATGTCCAAGTTTTTTGAATGATTAAACGATGATTGATTATTAACTTTTCCGAAGATCAATCACGGAAAACACATAAAAGAGATTTACCTTCTTTGTTTTAATAATTAATACTTTCATTTTGGAATTGTTCACTTTCCATTTCTCTATAATGGTTTTTCCAACAAGGTATTTTTGTACAGGGATTTTAGAGTGCAGTGGTTTTATTTGAGCACTAAATATAAGAGAAAAAATATATATTTCAACAGTCCATATATGAGAATTGTAATAAAATAATAGTTATTTAAGTTGTGAGTTCAATCCAGTTTTCTTGAAAATCGTTAAAGATTCGGGAGTGAATGGAATCGTTGGTTGAGTGTATCGTTACATCCCTAATAGCTATGGATGGTATTGAGATGTTCAAAACGTTAAACACGCTGAATATCAACATGTGGAACAGACTCATAATCTCTGCGGACACACAGTCATAAAAGTGAAGGCTCAGACTTCAACAAGGGAACTGAACAGAAACATATTTCAGACTCAGAGTGTCCTGTTTTCTGTCAACCCGTTCTTATTGAGAAAAATAAGCATGTGAACGGGGTCAGGTGTCAGCCGGGAGTGCAATCGGGTCATAATCAGTCTGGTGGCGGAGAAAAAAAGCGCTCGTGGAGACCTGTCACTCAGCCGCAGCCCCAAGCTGAGTGCTCCGCTGTGCGCAACACCTTTAGTCAGCTGATTCATATCGAAACTTGCTTTAAGCTTAAAACACCTCCCTGATAGCTGAACGTAATATGAGACCACATGATGTTTTTTCCACGTGATATAAAATCGAAACAAAAAAATGTGTTCGTGTGTAGTGGATGTATTTCTTCACTCTCTTTAATCTATTACAGAATATTTTTTGAAACCAATGTGTTGTGAAAGTTTTAAAAGGTTTTCTAGTCCTTTGCGTCATAGTTGCCATCAGCAGAGGCTGGGGAGAGATTGTAAACAGAGTCTTAGATGCGTTCAAGAAGAGTAGAGTGAGAAGAAATGAAAGGGAAGTTTTCTTAGATGTGGTGTTCAATTTTGCAGATGCATCAAATTGAGTCTGTGGGGAGAAAGCGTGCAGAAATGTGGTTTAATCAATGGAGAACGGATATCAAAAGTTACATAAACATGAATATTCTCAGACACGTTGCAGAGATATCTTCTATTTAACTCCACTTGTTTTGTTCTGAAGTTTTCTTGAATCTTTATGAATTTTTGATATTCAGTCCTATAGTCAATGGACTACAAACCCCTACTTAGTCTTTTTTAGTTTGGTTGCAAGTGAAAGTATTTGCTACAGCAGGGGTTGCCAAACTTTCTAGCCCAGGACCTCAAAAATAACAGTGCAAGACACCACAGACCCCTCCATTGTCCTGGGGTGGTTCAATGTTGCAAGAACTAGTCCAATTCAAAAACATACATATTTCTTTGTAAATCAATAAAGGCTGGAAGAATTATAATTTCCTTAAGGGTGATTTGGCAACAAAAAAAGAAGAAAATTGGTAATATTTTTTATTTGCATGGTTTTTACAACAATGGATAAAAAATTCAATTTTAGATCACTTTAAATTTTCGTTATTTCTTGGTAGGCATCTCGCAACTACCCAGGGGGTACCGACCCCCACTTTGGGAAAAAATGGTTTGCACAAAATAGTCAAAAGTACTTATAATAAGTACTCTAGACCCAATGAGATCAACACATTTCTCATTTGTTCAGTCAACAGTCTGAGACTTAAATTGGCTTATCATCAATGCTAACGAAGCAGAAATTTGCACATTTTTTGAAATTTCTCTTTAAAAAAACACACCTTAAAGCCCTTTCAGCTTTAATTTAATCAAAATGATTATTTTACTTTTTACATGTTGACATAGCTCGCTTAAGTGCATTTGCTTAGTCTACATGGATCATCTCATACTTTGTTTATCAAATTTCATTTCATATTTTATAATCTCATACCTTGAGGGAGAGCTCAATGGACTGCTACCTTATCAAAACACATGCAAATGAACAAAAGATGAGAAAATGGAAACACTCATCCAACAACACAAACAGATGGAAAACTGATGCAACTAAACTGAACATTTACAGCACACCAGTAGTTTAAAGAAGACACTTACTACTCTGAAACTCTGAGCTAAAGGATCGTACTCCTTAAAAGAAGGATTTCTAATACTTAAGACTGAGTCCTTCAGTGAGGCTCAAAGCTTTCCCAGAGGGTTCACTTTACTTTGATAACAAAGCAGGCGTGAAAGAACTGTTGGCCCACATTCAGTGCTATCACATGGCACACTTTCATCCTTATTTTCATCCTAGACCTGCTTTTCCATAACAGGTATCAGATGTCTTTTATCAAAGAGGCTTAACGTTGACCAACATTGAAAAGTCAGGGGGGCAAATTCACAAGGTTTTTAGTTCTTGGACTTTGTCCTGATACTGTAGTAAAATTATAATAAACTACATTTCCTTTGGCGGTAACTCATTGGATGAATTGATGAATTTTAAACTTCATGTCTGAGATAATTTCATTGAGCAATTGAATTGAAATGATGAAGAAATGGACAAAATAACTAAAAACCTGCCCAACTGACAGTTTAGTCTTGTTTAACAACCATATTTACATGTCAATATTGACTTAAGCTTGTCAGTTATGGTAATACATTACACTGTTTACTCAATCTCTTTAGCCCTCAGACAGTTTGGTACAGCTGTAATTCTTATAGCTCTCATTGTACATGTCTACTAAGGTATTTGGTGCATCCATTATGAAACCAAAATCTTTTGGTTTCTTCTGGTATCTTTACCAGTGCAGAACTACAGGGTGCGACTGTGGTGAGGTTTAGAGGTATGCCCTTATTGCGTTTCTATCTCACCTGCACATGTGGATGGACGAGCGCGCTGATTCACTACCATATGATCGTGACTGATTCAAAACCGGTCCTCAGCAAAACATTATCATAGTGAAAGTTAAAAACACAAACAAACATGGCTGCTGTTAGTACTCACAACTGTCATGCTAGCATTATCCAGTTGTACTGGTGACCCGATATCAGGAGAAAAGTTATAACACATATAATACTGTAACAGCTCTACTGTTTGTTAAACGTGTTCACTGTAGATGTTCTTAATTCCTACAGTGTTGACAGTCAGTGAAGGCATCAGGAACGGGGCGAGGGTGTTAGAAAGTGAGCGAGCGGGAGAGAGGAGAGACGAGAAGTTCTTCATTCATTCAAACATTGATTGTTGCTTTGTTGGTTGGCGTGATCACGGCCGACAGTGACCGATTATTAAAAATCGGCTTTTTCACGAATCGTCTCGTCATCCCTTCAGCGTCCGGACGGACGCTACAACATATACATTTTCTGTAGGACTTACTGAATGTCATTAATTCTTTTGCTTGTCAGAGCCCCCGTGGTGAGAGCTTTTTAGACTCTGATCTGGACTACAGTCCTGAGCAAAGCACCTTATCCGATCAGAGGGGACAGGCCCGAAGTCGAGCGACAGGGGCAGTCAGTAGAGGCAGGGGAAGCAGAGGCAGGGGATGGGGAGTGAACGCTGGGGAAATGTATGTGCAGGAGGTGGGCAGAACGGCAGGACAGGATTTGATTGGATTAAAATTTTGGGACCCAAAAACGGTGATAGGTTGGTGTTTTCCCAGGTTTATTCCGGCTGTAGATAGCAGCTTTTCTTCACTCTTTTTTAAGAACACATTATGTATTGATTGCCATCAGGACATAAAGACCATTTTAACCAGTATGAAAAAAAGTGTATCTAAATCTGACTACCAACCCCAGCTTTAATCTGAGTAGCCATTTTTGAAATTTTTCAAATAGTTAAAGAAACTAAAAACAGAAAAACACATTACATCCATTACCCATCCTGTGAATTTGGCAAAATCTCCCTCGCATTAAATGTACAAACAGTCAAACATATTTTTATGTGAAATATATCTTATCAATTGCTGACGCAGTTCACTAACCTAGCTGCAAGAGAACGCCTTACTCGTGAAAATATGTGTGGGTGTGACACCCAGCTCTCACATGCTGGCACAGATAGATAACTACCTGATTGGCTGTGTGATTTATGATAGCGTATCAATTTACCTTCTTACACCAGCTGCACTAGTGTGAAGGATCTGGTTCCATGTATAACCACCCAGCAGTCGGCTCTCTTCGTGTGCTAAGCCTCTTTCACACTGTGAGGTTTATTGGGAAACTGGCCTTCAGCTTCTTTGCGAGTCAAACAGGGTCATTCGATGACCTGCTGGTGAGGTGACGGGGAGAAACGACTGGTCCCTCTGGGAGGAATTTGGTCATTTTACATCGGCTGGACCCGTCACAACAAGCTGGGGGCCAAGTCAGTGTTTGGATTTCCTTGTTAGTTTACGATGTAACGCAATAGCTTTTATTTTCTAAGTGACGGGTCTAAATGGTGTTCATTTTGACAATACCACCAAAAGAAATGCCATTACATCAATAAAGATAAAAAGTGTTTCTCCCCTCGGGAGAATATCGACATCAACTTTGTGACTTTATCATCGACCATAACTTTGGTAAATTAATATTTTGAAATTGCCAGTCAAAACTAAAGGTCAGGGGTTCATGGTGGGAGAGATCATACTGTGTGGACAAATATCATAAGAGCATGGCAAGCCATAGTGCCATCTCCTCTAACCTTCTCTCCAACCCCAACTCGGTCAAGGCAGATGGCTGTGACATGAGTCTGGTTCTGCTGAATGTTTCTGCCTGTTCGAAGGAAGTTTTTCCCTCTGCTTTCCGTCTAGTTCTGCTGTATGTAAAAATGTCTTGAGATAACATTTGTTGTGATTTGGCACTGTACAAATAAAGATTGTTTGATCGATTGATTCAAGTGAAGAAATCTGTCTCAGAAAAGACGTATCCAAAATTACCCTTCTTAAGCTTATAACAAGAAAGAGGAATTGACAGCCGTGCTTGCAGTTACAGTAGTTCTTGGTACTTATTGCTGATATAAGCATGCTTACATTGTCTTAGCTTAAACAGAGGAGTAGGGTGTGATTAGCAGTGAACACAAAGTATAAACCAAACTGATGCAGTTATTAGATTCAGTTTTGTACGCTAATGTTGAAAACCTAAAGAATCAACAAAGTTTGATATGGACCTGATGCTAAGGGATTAAAATTAAAGTGAAATATTATCTTTACAAACAGACCAGGTCTTCTTACAGGGAGGGCTCTCTCTTAGCTCATCATAATCCACCATGAGCATTGCACCTCGCAGTATCAAGCTAGTTACAGCGGCAAGGAAAAACTTCCTTTGAAAAGGCAGAAACCTTGAGCAGAACCAGACTCATGTTGGACCACCATCTGCCTCAACCATTTTGGGGTTGGAAAGATCTGTCTGATGTGTCAGGTTCCCTTCCTATTCATACTTTGGCTGGCCCTGGTTGGGACATTCCAACTTTTTAAAAATCTTATATATGGCAGGTTTGATTTGAGAAATGACATTGAGGCATCCGCATGAACAACTAAGATGATGTGGAACACTGTTGAATCATTTATTGCATCGGAATCACGTAGACTGAAAGCAAACAACCACCCTCAAGGAAGTAGTTGTTAGGAGAAATCGTTAGGCTGAGAGTGCTACATCACATTTTATTGCTTTAACTGAATGTGACTGCAATTAGGTCGTGAGGCAAGTTTTGACAGAGCCACTTATAAATCAAACAGGACCCAGTTGTTCTAAACTAACTCCCATCATCATGTTGGCCTGCCGATATCTTGCTAATATCTCCACATGAGCACCTGTAAGTGTGTTTGATTGATGCCTTTTATGATCTTTAATTGGTAAACTGTCTTCCTTTCATTGTGTTTGTGCAAATTAGGGAGTAGCCAGTGCATCCAGGTCAACGTTGATTTGAATTGACCTTAATATAACTGAAGGGCTGGACTACAGCTCAGTGCATTCAGCTTTGAAAGTTGTTTGACCTCCAGAGAGGCAAACCCATTTAGAGTATGCAAAGCTTTTCCACCACAACTGCAGGGTTCAGTGAATAGCCTCTCGCTGCGTCCAGTGTTATTCACGACTATGTATTTGCCTGTCTTGACATCAAAGCACTTGCAGTGCGTGTATTTGTGTATTCACCTGCTATATGTGTTTTCAATTGGGGAGTGGTGAAAGTGGTGGTGGTAAGTGCTGAGATAAGAGGGTTGCTGTGTTCCTGTTTTCCGCGCGGTATTTTATGTAGCATGCTGGGAGGGTTACCATATTGATTGTTCGTAGCATAAAAGGAGGACACAGAAAAAAAACATGCACTCTCTTCCTCAATCTAAGGCGACAGCTTTATTGTCCTTGGCTACTCAACTAAACTTTTGTCTCTGTGCAAGTAGAGGGGACCCCAACAGAGGAGAAGGGGGTCTGTACTCTCCTGTAATAATGGGACTTGTTGGCGTGTTCAGCTCTTTTGGGCTTACTTCATACCAAAGCACTGGTTCTACAAATCTGACACAATTAGGCCAAACTGAGATTTGCTCTCAAATTGTCTTAAGAACTTCTAATCCTCCCACCGCCTTCTTTCTTCTCTCGCTCCCTGTTTTCCAACTTCCCAGAAGAACCCTGTGGTGGAAAAGGTTACCCTTGTCCTGAGGCAAACACATGTGCAGTGACAGTTTTCTTGCAGACTTGTGCTAAACCAGAGTATTGCAGGTTTCAGCCTGTGCTGTACCTCCCAAGGTTATAGGGCTTGGTCCTGAGGAATGCGGCTCAGATCATTAAGGTCTCAGTCCTGTGGAAACCAGTGGGCATCTAGCTCTCTGCATCACATGATTTGTCAGCGGCTCTCCCCGGAGTGTCGGTTGTCAATGGCAACTGCTCACAATGAAGCTGTGCAAGGTTCTCCCTTAATGCCATTCATGTGTGCAGCCAATGCTCTCATCCGATGCTTGGACAGCCCCCCCCCATCCCCCATCCCCCTCCCAACCCCCCTTCTCAAACCCAAAGATGTTTTTGTTCTCAGGGTTGTTTTTAGTAGGAGGACATTGTGGTAACATCTGATTCAAAGTATTTGCTCATTGTCATAAACTCTCAGCATCAAATGGATCATCAGAGGACAGCAAACTTTAGAAGAAAGTTAGTTTATTGCAGTTTGTTATGCATCGTGTTGAGGTTTTATGCATTGTTGTTAAACATGTAAAGTGCCTCTCACATTCATATCTGTAAGTCTGATAAATTATGTCCAGTGGTGTACTGAGATGTGCCCTCTATGTCCCAACAGGAGATTGTGTTGGTCGAAGGCAGCCGTGTGTTCGAGTCATGGAAAACCCCTCCCCCTCCAGTCTACATGGAGTATTTCTTCTTCAATGTGACCAATGTGGATGAGTTCCTTCAAGGAGAAAAGCCAGAGGTCAAGCAGGTCGGACCTTACACGTACAGGTAGGATAGAAGAGCATGACAATGCACAGAAGTGCACATGCTGCAACAAAGAACAACGCCACAAAGCTCTCAACATCTGACGTGTTGTCAAATATTTGATATTGAATGTGTAATAGGTGAACCCTGCTTACTGAACTATTTCTGACCTGCATTCTTATTAGGGCCCGAGCACTGACACGCAGTGGTGGCGAAGGCCCTATTGAAACCCTAAGGATTTTTCTTTTTATTTGTTACGCCACTTCGAACGCATTTTTGGAGCCCTGAACATGCATGAAAGTGTGGATATTTTGTACGGTCATCAGGCCTGGTAAAAAAATTGCGACTTTATGAGTCTCGCGCAAAAATTCTCAAAAATGTGCTCACTAGCGCCCCCTAAAGTTTTCAAAAATGCCTCCCCGTAGAGGTTATTTTGAGCTACATGCTTGAAAATTAATACACATATTCATGGCATCAGGACGCACAAAGAAGCCTCATCTCATCAGGAAGAGCGCCTCCTAGCTTGGAAAATTTAAAATGGCATCCTAATAAGGGTGCATACTTTTGCAAACTCCTCCTAGGGCTTCTCTCCGATTCAGTCCAAACAAGGCACATTCTATAGTAGACATATTGACGATTAAAAATTATTAAAGGAATTCCGTTCAGACTAAAATTGTGGGCTTGGCAGACTTTGAGGCGGTGCATCAAACACACTTACAGCTTTGAATGTGAAGAATGACGCCCAAATAAGGGTGTATACTTTAGAGAACTTGTCCTAGGGGTTTTCTCTAATTCAGTCCAAACCAAGCACATTCTATAGTAGACACATTGACGATCCAAAATTATTAGAGGCATTCTGTTCAGACTAGAATTGTGGGCGTGGCACACTATCAAGTTTGGAGGTTTTCTTGGCAATCTGCCAAAAACTTGGAACATTTGCACCACCTAAGGGACACAGGCAGTATACACTCTCAGATCTTGCTTCCACATCATGTGGTGGCAAATATCAGGCGGTGGTTTACATGTGGTGGTGGCTCACATTGGCGGTGGCTGCAGGTGTGCGAGGGCCCGTTCATCGCCGCTTGCGGCTTTAATTTACTTTGTTTTGACAGTTATGAAACCATGGCCTTGATTTTCAGAAAAAATAGCACAACCAATATAAGGGTCAGCTGACACAGATGTATTTTCTTTTATGTGTGGACACAACATGCAGCAAAACAGTGTTTTGGGTGGTAAAAATGGCATTATCAGGTCGTTTTTATAGCACAGTCCACTTGGATTCTACAGTTTATGACCCTCAGCACTGTCTGCAGCACATGTAGCAGCACTTCGCAGCTGTTAGACAATAATATTTATCAATGTAAAATATTCTCAAAGAGATTTGTTTAATTAAGTAATCTTCTGAATGATTGATTCTCATGGCAAAATTCCACCAGATCTGTGCCCGGTTCATCTCCAGGTTGATAGGTTTCAATTCTAGTCATTTGTTAACTCCAACTGGATGTGGCTGCGTTTCTGATCCGACATCCTGGAACCCTCCGAATCAGATACGCAAGACTTCTATTTTTGTTGGATGCCAGAGCACAATGCATCAATCTCAACAGAGCAGATCGAGTGGGATAGGAAATCAGGCATCAAAACAAAATTAAAGCATCCGGTTAATTTCCAGAATAAAACACTCTGTGTTATTGCCAGATTGTTTTTCACTTAACTATGACAACAAACTGTCATAATGAGTGAAGCAAGGCCTGGAGGCATCCGGTCAGAGGTTTTCTTTTTGGATGAGGAGACAAGTCGGATATTCATTAATGCAGTAATTACTGCGGTCACATGACTCCATCGGTCCAGCGGTTCTGGTCCGTGCTCCTTTCTGAAAATTGAACCAGTAGGTGTTGACGGATGAGAGAGCACGGAGCCGGACCGCAGCGGATCGGAGACAGACTGGATACGGATCTGGTAGAAGTCCCAGGTATCACTGTTGGGTCTTGGACCTCATATTGCTCTGGTTGAAGAGAACGATTTGTCAAATATTTGTTCTACCACCATGACTTGCTACATCAGAGGCCAAATGTATTTATTTTACCTTTATTTTACCAGGTAAGTCAATTGAGAACAAATTCTCATTTACAATAACGACCTGGGCAATTATAAGTGTGATACATATTCAATTCTACTTTTTAAATGTATCAGGTTTTCTTTGCAGGCATACTGCATAATACAAAACGGTGGAAGAAATAGCTTTAAAAATTTACCTTTTTTTTCATCATCTGGCAGTGCTTTTGCAATGTGTGTAGTATTTGCTCTGTGCCCATGCAAACCACAAAAATGGATGTGAGCTTCTCCTTATCTGCTTCCTATTTGTTTTATTTATGAAGCAATCTAAAAAAAAAAAACGTCAGATAGGTTGATTTAATTTGTAGTCAGTAGGCTCTCCTAAAATCTATCTGTTGTTTTCTATCGTGTGGAGTCAGTCTTTGAAGACCTGATGAGAAACTTTGTGTACGTTAGACTTTTGGAATCATGCCTGGTGCCCCCCTGATGAAACCCTTAAATAAATATCAAGGTTCAATGCTGAAGCACTAAAAATGTTGCAGCAGCAACATTTAAGATTTTCTACCTCAGCAATCTAACCCATTTGAACTCTGTTGGCTACCTTGACTGAAATTGATGTGTTGAAAGAAATAAGTTGTAGACTTTTCTTGCATTTAAGGTTTTAATGGTCTGCAATGCTCTTAATGGAATTCAAAATCATCTTGATAATTTGTTTATGTTTGCACAGGGAGTACAGGTATAAGGACAATGTGAGCATGGTTGAAAATGGGACCAAGGTGTCAGCCTACAACACCAAAAGCTTTGTGTTCCTGAGAGACAAGTCTGTCGGTGACCCCACTGTCGATAACATCACCACTGTGAACATCCCTTCATGGGTGAGTCGTGAACTACAGGTCTCAGCCAAGTAGAGGAAAATGCAAATCGAAAGAGGGGGAAGTATCATCATTCTATTTTCTGTCTCATGTATTTCCTACTTTGCTCCACTTTCTGTCTCCAGGCTGTAATGAACAAGTTGAAAGATAGTTTCTGGAAGGCCTCCTTGGTGTCAATGTGGATGAGCTCCATGGGGAGCGGTTTCTTCACCACTCGCACTGTGGATGAGTTGCTGTGGGGCTATGAAGACCCCCTGCTTGCACGTGTCTCTACCAGCAATCCTGATGTGGAGAAAGTCTTCGGCCTCATGTACAAGGCATGTGCAGCTGTGCTATAAACTTAAGCTGATAAAGTTTTGCGGGACAATATTTTAAAACAATATCCCGGTAATTTCCTTCACATAGACCACATTGTATAATTAGATACTAGCTTCGAAACACTGTTAGTAAGGAGTTAGGTGGCGTGTCCACTAATGCCCTGTTTTGGGCTGGCAGCGACAAATTTTCTATTCAAACCAAACATGACTAAGTGTTTCCAGCGCTCAGTATCCTCAGCACAAAAATGCCCACAATGTCTGTTTATCTGTGTTGCAGCGCTCTCAGTTGAAAATAGTTAAACTTTTGAAACAGCCCCGCACTTAGCAATGTCACTTCTAGATCACTGACCAATCAAAATATAGAAAGGGCTGGAGTCATGATATCATCTTTGTCAACAGCAATGGATTGTACGTAGGGAAAAGTCACCACGCCTGTTTTTTCTTGGTACAATTTCCAACTCTATAGCTGAGCTGCTGTACATTTGTCACAACACAATTTTGATAATGTTTCAACTTTTTGAAACCAGCTGTTAGCTGGTTTCGTAACATTTTGAAATTGATTCTGATGCCTCCTTATGAACTACAAAAGCAAACTATGCCATCAGCTACAAGATTGACAATTTTGACGTAGTAGTGTAAATGCCTTTGTCGGACAAAAATACTCACATCTTAGCGCAGAGATAAACAAAAACTGAAGGTGGCCCACAGCAGCTTTAAAGATATAACAATTATATTGTTGTATAACCCTGAGCAAAACAATTTAACTTTTAAAGTCAAGCCCGTAAAGCACTCTCCATTGGACACTGTTTATCCAGGGGGGACCACGAGCAGAGCTGATGCTAACATTAGCTGAACTTGTTGCTACATTAGCTTGTTTGAGGTTTGAGGTTTTATTTTGATATTTACAAAGTTTTAACACAGGCTGAATTATTTGGAGAGATCTCCTTCCCTCCAAAAGAGATTAAAAGGATGAGGTACTTAGACCAGTGAAAACAAAAAGTGTCTTTTGACACTTTTCTACATTAATGAAGCTTGTAGCTAAGCTGCCTCAATTAAATCAACTTCATGTGGGGTTTTTTTTATGTATGTTTGGGGGCTTTTTGCCTTTATTGGATAGGACAGCGGAAGAGATTGGGGGAAGACATGCCACTAATCCTCGAGGCTGGGATTTGAACCAGTCACCGCCGCGACATGGACAATAGCCTCTGTACATGGGGCGTGCACTTAAACCGCTACGCTAACAGCGCCCCAATTCAACTTTATGTTTCCATTTTGTACAACAATTTACTCATTTCTGGGGGATAACAGAAGTTGAACTTTAACATTGCCATTGGGCCCCTCAGTAGTAATCTTTTCACATCAAACACAAGTTTCTACGTTGCTGAGGTGTCTTTTCTCAGGGTGTCCTGTTCAAGATCAGTTTGTTTGTCCAGGATTTTGATTAACCTCTACAGTTTCTCTCTCTCTCTCTCTCTCTCTCTCTCTCTTTCACACACACTCTCTCTCTCTCTCTCTCTCTCTCTCTCTCTCTCTCTTTCACACACTCTCTCTCTCTCTCTCTCTCTCTCTCTCTCTCTCTCTCTCTCTCTCTCTCTCTCTCTCTCTCTTTCTCTCTCTCTCTCGGTTAAGAAAGACGATGTTTATGATTTCAATCTTTCGATTTTTCTAGAAAAATGGAAGTAATGATGGGGAGTTTGTCTACCACACTGGGCAGCAGAACTACATGGACTATGGCCGTGTCGAAACATGGAAAGGCGAAAGGTAGTGCTTTTGCAGACACACAATCACACCATCCCTCTATGTCCTCATTCACTGTAATGAAACTCCACAGTGTAACCTTTGGATTCAAAAAGCTTCTGAAATCGACTGCTTTCTGCCAATAACAGGGGAGAACAGGCTGTACGTGTATCTCTGTTTGCCTGGGGCTCTGGGCTGGTTCCCACAGTACAAAGCACAGGGCAGGACATCCTGAGACCCCGAATGCCTTAATAATGGCTTTTAACTGAACGTTCTCATCTAGTTTTATGGCCTCAGTTCCCCTCCAGTCTCTAATTACCCCTCTTACTCCAGGGAAACCTCTTTTTTTTGATCATCAAAACATTTCATTGTAATTTACTGTCATTAAGATGGAGATGATAACTGTGTTGACATTGAAAGAGAGACATTAAGAAAAACAGCAAATTAAGCCAAGAATAACCAAAATGTTCTTATTGAGAGGAACAGTAAATTTAACATAAACATGAAAAACATTGTGTCCAAAAAGAAACTCTGTATTGCATCATTCTTTTATTGATGCAACTTTTAAAAGACATTTCATCTTATCATATATGTGGCTATATTTTGTCTTGCAGCAAGGTGAACTTCTGGACGTCTGACCAAAGCAACAGCATCAATGGATCAGACGGGAGCGCTTTCCATCCTCTGCTGAAAAAGGATGAACGCCTTTATATCTTCACTCCAGACCTCTGCAGGTACAGTTTAGGAAAATAAAAGAAGGAAAGAAAGGAGGGAAGGAAGGAAAAAAAGAAGGAAAGGAATGAAAGAAAGTAAAATTAAAGAATGAAAGGAAGGAAAATAAAATAAGGAAAGAAAGGAGGGAAGGAAGGAAAAAAAGGAAGGAAGGAAAGAATAATAACTCTAGCTCTTTTGTGATGAGTTGAGAGGAAAGGTGGAGGATGCACTTCAGCCTGAAGAGAGTTGCATTCACCAGTGATAGATGGGCTTATTACGGTCCATTTCAGTGATTTATGGGGCAAACATAGTTGTAGTAGAAATAATAACAACAATAATAATCATAAATAAAAATAAAAGAGGGAAAAAAAAAAAAAACTTTAAAAAAAATGTTAATATACATCCAAGGAATGGACACTCCCCATCTGCTCCCAATTAAACGTTTGGCATGTATGATATTTAGTAAATTAGTGGTTATGGTGACAGACTAAAGCTTAATAATTTTTATGTCATGTCAGTGAGTGGGAAACATTCCTGCATGCAACAAACTAGCGTGAGTCTACAGAGGAATGGAAACCAGCTGACAAACTGAACCTAACTAGCGCCTCACAAAACTACTGGCAATGCTTGTTGTCAGTTAAATGTCAAGACAATATTGCCCCGACTCAAGTAAAAAGTTTTATCAGGCGTTGTAATGGAAAAGTAAGCCTGCTGCAAGAAGGATTTGCTCCCTATTAGCTCCAGTACTGCCCAGTATCATCTATATGATGTTGCACCTCATGATGATGAAGTTGCACCTCATGATGATGAGGTTATTAAAGGTTATAAATTGTTGTCTATTTCTGGTACATGACCTGACCTGAAAATGCTGGACTCAAATCAGCACACAGCAGGATGCAGCCTTTCATATCTGGAATGGAAACGTGTTCACAAGCCTTGGATCCCGCAGATTGTTATCATAACATCCTGATCACTTACAAACAGCACCACAGGTGACGTCTTGTTTTCTCACCGGGGCTCTGCAAGTTGTCTGTACTTTGAGGGATTTTTTGAAAGACTAACGTACCAGTTTTCCAGGAAACACTGTATGGAAAGGCTTACTTAAAGAGGAATGTTGATCTGGCACATAGGGGAGAGGAGAGCTCAGTATAAAGGTGTTTCATGACCGGAAAGGGGTGTAAATTCAAAGAAAAGAGAAGTAGAGATTTCTGTTTCTGAAAACAGTTAAGTATTGCTTTTCTTGCAAAGTGGCCTCTAGATTTGTTTTTTAAAGGCTTGTGAGAACACCCAGGCTTTGGGAGAATCATCTGGAGGATATCGTGGTCAGGATGTATTCATTAAAGCCTTGAGAGAATCTCTTCCTACACAATGACTTACTGGGGGACAGTTGTTTGGGATTTCACTTTGAAATGCTTAATGCAGACTTAAGTTATAGAGCTTCCTCCTTGCAGGTGGAAATTGGCAAGATTCATTTTTAACAGAACAACCTTGACCTAAAAAGCTGCTGCAGACATGTTCCCCTTTCTGTTGTGGGTGGAAAGAATCTGTTGGAGTCATGGTTGTACCTTTGACTCTGATTGGACGTGTGTCAAATCCCCTCTCTGAAATGTTTACTCTTTCACCTACTTATTCATTGCCTGGTGGCCTCATCATGGCTGTCTGTGTTATTATGGCTAAAGGTAACTCTCCCTCCCTGTTTCCTGGACTTTTCACCATAATGTGAAGAGGAAATGTTCCTTAGAGTCATACGTGTTAACCTTTCACACAGACAGTTTGGCTCACGTGTTCTTTTCTCTTATCTGAAAATCCTGTAGGAGTAGCTCAGCAATGCTTTGTTTTTAGATAAAGGACATCTGGGAATGATCTGTGAGATAAAAACAGAGCCAGAATTCCAATCTGTGACCTGACAGGACCCTTTGGTCCGGTCACTGGCATCTGAGCCACAAAAACCTCAAGATCTTGACAGATTGCAAGCAGGTGGCATAATCTAAATGCCAACTTGAGTTTTTCCCATACATGAATCTTCATTTTAGCTATGGCCCTTGATTCAAGTTATTCAATTTGATTTAAACAGATCAAGTCAAAGACAAAACAAACAGGAGCTAGCAGGAACAAAAGACACTGATCAATCCTTACAAGATCTGAATAAAACAATAAAACAAACTATAAATTCTGTGTAATATAAAAGTAGGGATGTGCCGATGTGTTGGATGATATTGGCCCTATCAGATACACAGATACCCTCCTGACAATTTCAGCTTGACAAGATAATTTGGGGTTTACAGATTTTGTCAATAGAAGCTGGTTGTAAGACCCCATGTTTTCATCTACTGTAAGATTTTCGAAAACAAAAACAAAAAAGTCGTATTTTTTTTAAATACATAAGCCGAATGATAGTCATGCTTATATTTTAACCTATACATCATTTATATTTTGGCCCGATTTTTTTTTTACTGCTTTTCTTACAGTTTGTTATTTAATTTAACTACAACACACAGGCTTTTGTTTGGCTGTGTGAGTACTAAAAGTTGTTCCTTACTGAGTTTGTGATCATAAAGCACCTGAAGACACAGCCTTCTTTCAAGAAGACTCTTTATATGAGGAAGAGGGCTTAAGTAAAGGCAAAT
The DNA here is from genome assembly GCF_009762535.1 of Notolabrus celidotus. Classification (NCBI taxonomy): domain Eukaryota; kingdom Metazoa; phylum Chordata; class Actinopteri; order Labriformes; family Labridae; genus Notolabrus; species Notolabrus celidotus. The sequence continues at coordinate 12,447,508 of NC_048290.1, read as the reverse complement.
GACACATTTAAAATGTTGCATAAACACGGGAAAACACATTCACACCCATTCAAAAAAGACAATCTTTGCAGCAATGATAAACATGTTAACAGCCTGGTTCAAAAAATGGTTTAGGTCTGAGTAGCTAATTTCGCTATCGGCACACACTGGGGGGGGGGGGGGGGGGGGGGTTTATAGCTTGAGAAGTTTTGACACCTTTAAAACAAAGCATCTTACATCATCTTATTAGGATTTCCAGATGTTTTCCCTGAAACAATGAAAGGATTTAAATCCAAAAACAACATATTTTTGCTTGTTTGACATTAAATCAAACGGAGTGTCTCATTCCCAGCAGGACAAGGCCGAGGCTTTCAGAGTCCTGGTCTTGTGTAGAAACACATCAGGCTTTCTACTTGGCTTCCCTCACAAAGGTCAAGGGAAAGGTCTGTACAGTATTGTTGCTCGGTTGGTGGGCCGCGTAGCGAAGGACTGCATCCTCCACGGCCAGTTGGCAGACATTGTAAAGACTCCTTTGTTCGCACTGAAAATTGTTGGGATTCCCTGAACAAAACAGAGCTGCAGATACATAGAACAAAGATGAAGCGTTCACAAGAGTGTAATTCAGTTCATAGCTGTAAAAACACAACAAAGATTCAAATATAATGCAAGGTTAAAAGAAGTTTAACAGCAGACTACACTGTATTTTCCTTGACTTGATAAATATTAGGATGCATTACGATCCATCCAACAGGATTTGAGCAGAATGATGAAGTCAGCACAAATCTTCTACTTTCTCTTTCTATCATTTCCGCTCCAAATCTTTTGGCTCAAACCTTTGCCTTCTGTGGCCATTTCATTGTTTCCCCAGCGAGATAATAAGAGCCGTTATGGACTGAAGCCAACACTAAATTATAAGTATTTCTGCATGTGTTTATGCTTTAAACAAACCCGTTTTTAAAATGTAACAGCTTTTATATGCATATGTTGGACTCAGACCAGCAGTTCAACACTGAGCTAATAAAAACAGATAACAAAAATTGAAAATAAAAAAACAGAATTATTATAACAGAGCTTTATGTTTATTTGTTACTCATCTTGCTCCTACTCAGGCTGTAAACTGTTGTAAAAAGAAATTGGGATCATGCTGTACCACTATAAAACACTTAGCAATGAACTGAAAGTAGTAATACAAGATAAGAGCAGAGCCATAATACCTCACAATATCCTTCTTAACACTCTAGGTCCATCTACATGGAGTTCGAAAAGGAGGTAGAGGTAAAAGGAATCCCAGCGTACCGCTTCACCCCACCTCGCTCCGTCCTGGCCAGCAAAGACGAGAATCCAGCCAATGAGGGTTTCTGCGTCAGTCCAAAAGAGTGCCTGGGAACCGGACTTCTTAAAGTCAGTCCGTGTCGGAAAGGTAAATGTCAGCTTGTGCAACACACTACTCACACACGCTTTGCTCTTTCACACGCCTGTTACAAAGTTCTCCGTGGGGCCTACCTCGAGGTCAACATCTGTAATTCTTTAGTTTTCTTCTACCAGCTGCACATCCCACACAAAGTGTCTAAGCTTCCAACCTAACCAAGGCCTTTATGGCAAACAAGTACCATTTTTATTTTATTTACTAACATTTTCATTGTTGTTCCTCTGCTCTCTCTGCTTTCTTTGAATGTTAAAACCTGACAACCTTATAATGCTGTAGGTAATATTTTTTAAATCAGTCAAGCCCTGCTTTTTATTTTCACTCCTACTATCAACAGTACTAATACCCCCTAAACAACCCATGTGACAGAGCTCTCCAGGCCCCTCCACACCTCCGGCGCCATCTGACTATGACTGACCAAGTAACTATGGCAGCAAGCCCTGTCACCTGATTCTGGCCTTGAAACTGACACAATACCTCCACTGACCAATTTATTTTTATCTCTGAAAGATTCCAGGCGAAAAATTTATGTGAGAACTCTGTTTTTTTTTAAATATTCATTTTTACCTTTTATTTTGCTATTGAATTAAATTTCTATACCTTTGAGGCCTTCATCAAATTCAATTATATCCCTCAGCCATAAATGCAGAGGCTGATGAACTGAAAACCAGTGTAACTGAGAAGTGTTGACCAATCGCTACCAGTAGCTGATTTTTTAAAAAGCAATATTGAATCTTTTTTATTTGATAGGGATGATAGTTCCAGTACAGAGCATTAAAACTGATGTGTCACACAGATAGTTTATAGGCTTTAGATTAATTATTAGAGATACCCAAAATTAAATAATTATAATAATAGATATATATATAAAAAATATTTAAAAAAGGAGGGATGGGGGGTGGGGACTAGTTCAGTGGGTCCTGCCCGAGTGGGCCAGGACCCAACATGTCCACAATCCACACTGTGGATAATTATTTCCTTATTTCAAAAGGTTTGCCATCTTGTCAACCCCCTCTCTTTCCATTTTTATATTAAGGGTGAACAGAGAGGGAGGTGGAGGGCATCTGGAGAGAACAGAAAGGGCGAAGCAAAAACAAATAATAGTGCATATGGGGCAAACATAGTTGTAGTAGAAATAATAACAACAATAATAATCATAAATAAAAATAAAAGAGGGAAAAACTTAAAAAAAAATTTTTTATATACATCCAAGGAATGGACACTCCCCATCTGCTCCCAATTAAACGTTTGGCATGTATGATTTTTAGTAAATTAGTGGTTATGGTGACAGACTAAAGCATAATAATTTTTATGTCATAAATCTAGTGCCACCATTGAGAAGGGGTTGATTGATTCACTGATTAACTTGGTGGTTTAAAAAAATCACATGGCTTATTAGAAGGTCATGTTTGAGGTCAGATTTTAAAGAATAAACACTGCAAGTAAGTGGCACTCAAACGTGTCCATGTGTGTGTAGGTGAGTGTGTGTTTGTTCTACTGTGACCTTGTGTGTTGTCACGGGAACAGCCTCTCAGGTGGCTCTGGGTGGCCAATGTTTTCGTCGACGTCTGTTGTCAAACACGAGAGCAGGAAAACTGTAACCTCTGCCCCACTTCATCAGCACCTTCAACGTTGCTACCATCTGACTCTGTTGTTGCCGCTGACACTCATGTGGCTCATGCAAAGTTAACCTTAGTCTGTTTTTGCTGGACAGAAAGGACACGCTAGTAATCACAGGTAGAGTAGGACCAAGAATGCTTCACTTTTACTGAACTGTTCCTTATCTCCACCAAGGTTGTTTTGTAGGAACTCAATGTCTCCTGTTAACAATATGTGGAAGGAACTCAGCAAGAGTAATGAGAGTCTTTATCTGGATAACAGATACAGCCCTTAATTTGTTTTACAAGTAGGGGTTTGTTTAATTTGTGTACCTATTGTTTGTTTTCTTTGGAGGACTGATCCTGAGTAATGTGCTACTTGTTCTGCGACAGAGTTCAGATATTATCTCGTCACAACACTTTATATTATTTCCAAATGCTGTGCTGTTAGCGAGCCTGATCAACGTCCAACATCAAAGTGCAGGAAATGTAACATTTGACGATAATGTTGTTTTCTTTGCTGCTGCTCTATTTTGCTTGCTCAGCCACAGTCTCAGTCTCTTATTTATTTATTTATTTATTTATAATTACAGTAATGTAGCTGTAAAAATTATATGACCCACTTTTTATTTATAGATCCATCACACACGTCATAAGAAAATTAGGTTGTTATCTCTATACTGATAAAGGATATATATAATAGTTAATATGGAAATACATTCTCCTAGATGAAGCTAACCGTTTAATGATATTATGATAAATAATATTTATTAAAAAATAATAACTGCAGTGTATTTTTAATAAGAAATTATGTTGCAAATAATTTTGTAATTTTTTCTTTTTCTATCTTTATTTGTTTTTTTCCTTCCGTTTTTTCTTTCTTTCTTTCTTTCTGTTGCTTTTTCGCACTCTTCTTTAATTTTTGCCTTCATTCCGTCTCCTTTTTATTCATTCTTTCCTGAATTTTTTTTTGAACTTCTTTATTTAGGTGCTCATTTGCATATAAGAACATTTTTTGAATACAGAGGTTTTAAGTGTCTTAAGTGTTTGAAGAGCCTTAAACAAGCTGAAGTTTGTTTGAGATTTACAGTATGTCCTGTTTAAATGTTAAAACTCAACACAGGAAATTAAACTCACTATAATAAAATAAATTACAAGGTAATAAAACACTAAAATATTAAACCAGTAAAATAAACTAAGATGCAGTAAATACAGCAAAGTAAAACAGAATGAAATGTTAAAATGCTGAGAGGTAATTTGTAAAAATCATAAAATGATAAGATCTAATTAATAACTAAATACAAAATGAAAGAATCAGCAATACATTCAAAAAATAATAAAAAATACAAATTGCCTGAATGAATAATATAGATGTGTCTATAATAATTTAAAATAAGACAGTATATTCTTAAAAAACTGACTAAAATTTGAACTAGATGATAAATGAATAAATATAGTAAGATGGAATATGTCCATTACAAGAATAAGACTAAAAAGGTACATCTTGAGGATGCTTTTAAAAATGTTTATGCTTAGTGCAGCCCTCAGATCTTCAGATAGGGTGTTCCACAGATGTCACTGTAATGATAAATTATATTTCTCTCTCCTCTCCTCTCCTCTCCTCTCCTCTCCTCTCCTCTCCTCTCCTCTCCTCTCCTCTCCTCTCCTCTCCTCTCCTCGCCTCTCCTCTCCTCTCCTCTCACAGGTGCCCCAGTGGTCGCCTCCTTCCCTCATTTCCACCTGGGCGACCCTAAATATGCTGCTGCAATTGCAGGACTGTCCCCTCAAGCAGAGCATCACCAAACCTTCCTTGACCTCAACCCGGTAAAGCTACACTTAATAATTATAACTTTTATTTTAAGACTCTAACTTTAGCCTAAAAGAACTGCTGCTCCACCTAGTGGAACATAAGTAGTACAGAAGTTTATCACCTGCTTTTGTAGCATGATCATCCTGGCTGTAGTCTGAAAACAGTGTTGTAGATTATGTTTTGTTTGGATAATGGAATGCTAATCATTAAATATTAATTACTCTATTTTTATTCAATTTTTTGCATGCAGACCACTGGAGTGATTGTACGTGCAAACAAGAGAGCACAGGTGAACATCTTGATGAGCAGAATCTCTGGATTCCCGTGAGTGTCTGCATCCAAAAACATGCTAAACACTGTTGTTCTATATGTGCAGTTAATTTGTGTTTGTATAGAAATTAACTTATCTTTTCGGATTCACTACAGGAAAACTCGAACCCTGAATGAGACCGTCTTCCCCGTCATGTTCCTGAATGAGGTTAGAAGCAATAAAGACTTTCTGAAATGCACATTTGTATCCTATAAAGCTTAAATACGATGAACGTTTTTTCCCTCTTGCACACTCTCATACAAATATAAATATGTTGCATGAAATACTTTTGCTTAGAAATGCCAAATGTTCATACCATGGATCAAGAATAAACCACAATGAATCATTCAAAATTCACATATCAAAAGTCATATACTGAATTTTCTCTCCAAAATGTATTGTTTTTGTTTCACAGAGCGTCACAATTGATGACGCATCTGCAGCCAGAGTGCACAAGCTGCTCTTGATTGCCACCCTGGTGTCAAACTTCCCGCTCATTATCGTAGGAATGGGTGCCATCATGCTCACGGTCTTCATCATTCTCCTGTACCAGGCCCGCAAACAGAAGGTATACCCTCAGCTCCTACTTTAATTCTGCTCTCACAGCTTCCCATTCGCTTGCTTTATCCCATGAGTCATTTCTGTTTGTTTTTGCACAATTCATTTACCCTCACACTAACGCACAGAGTGCATGTTTTTATCACTGTTTGTCTCTCGTGCAGAATGAAGTAAAGCGCATTGTGTTTACCAAGCCTCTCTATGCTGTAAGTCTTCATGTTTTTTTGCTGCTCTAAGCCTGTGCTTACTTACATTTTTTATATCCATATGCAACTTAAACCTAATTTTTCAGCGTGCAGCTACATCATTTTAACCTCTCCTGAAATAATTATGGAGCTTGAGAGTGTACATATTGCTGGGTTTAACAGATTAACTTTTCACAGTAAAGCTACATGTCACATTAAGTGCTTTAAAAATGTCACTAGCATTGCAATGTAACATACTCCATGATACCAACAATTTTTGCTCATGAATAGAACGGATTTAAGGCTTGTGTGAGTTTACTGCTAAACACTATTTCTAAATCCTTCTAGACCTCCACTGAAGAGGACACGTCTTACTCTCCGGTCAGTGACAAAGAAAAGGATGATTCTCAAAATGGGACCTACATCGGTTTATCGCCCAAAGCTGAACCTCAAGCTTGAGAGAGGAGGAAAGTGTGAGACGTGGGTGACATGAGTAAGAGTTACACATGAGGATAATTGTTTTCAAGAGCAGAAAAGGGCCCCAACAGAAAACTAAACGTTGCATTTGTAATTGGAAATCTCAGAGGGTGGAGGTAAGGCGTCGAGGTGAGGGTCATGTTTTTAGTCTCAAACAAACAGTACTGTTCGTTGTTATTTTAGCCATTGAGAGCTAGCCTTTTTCTTCATTTGAAGAAAAAAAAAACACTTTATAGTGCTACATTTTGCTGTAACAAATGACACTTCGCTGACTCTATAACATGTAGAGAGGACAGCACACTTTTTAGTTGTCTGGAATAAACAAAACACAATATTTGAATTTCAAGCCTGGGACCTAAAACAGGTTTTACTTTTTTTAATCAATACAAGACTTTTGACTTCAGATTTTAGTAGCTGACTACTACGACAGGTTCAGGGCCACATGTGAAAAAGAAAAAAGATAGAATCTAAAAATATTTTTCTATTATTACAAAGATAGAGTTCTATATTTATAATGATAAAGTTGTGCGAGAAATCAAATGTTGAATTTACAAAAAAGTGTCAAATTTACAAGATAAAAAAAATCAAGTTATGGACTAAATTAGCATTCTTACGAGAATGAATTGGAAATTTTATGAGTAAGATGTCATAATAACAGGCTATGATTAATTTATATTTAAAGAAACATAAGGGATATATCTGAAGAGCAATCAGCTGCCTGCACTAAAATGAGGAATTTGGTTTATCTTGCACAATCTATTCAGAATGCTGATAATGAGCTGATGACCTAAATCCCAGAGTATTCAGTTGTACGAAACCTACACTTAAGTGAGTATAGTTTCACAAGATGCTTCAAGTAGCTGCTTTTACTGCAAGCAGCTGGCTGCTCTTCAAATATTCCCCTTCAAAATAATATAACCTCAAATTGAACTTTATTCTTGTTGTACTACGACTTTAAATTTAGGACGTTGTTCTCAAAACCTGTGTTTTTTCTTCCTTATCGTGGCCTCATCCTCCATCGTAGACTGATATGTAACTGCAAGTCCATAAAGTTTTTGTAGATGTAGCTAGTCACTCTCAGGGGGCCTCTGCTTAGCTTCTGTCAAACATTATTAAAGCTGGAGAGAGGATGAAAACACACAGCACAGTCTCCTCTCTATGAAGACATCTAAAGTAGTTCAGTATTATGTTTCCTTCACATTTCATCCTAAACTTAATGTTACAAACATTTTAATGGCTCATTATATTTCCTATTCATACAGTGTTTAGAGGGATTTTTTGTTCGTACCTGTGAAGCCTTCGGGTATGTCTTTGTAAATATACAGCGTAAGATGTGCTGTACTGCTCACATTCTTATATTGTTTGATGGGGATGAGCATCAGACTAAAACGCTGTACATTTTGGACACGTTGATATTTGTAAAATAAGATGTTTTTTTCTTTTGTTTGGAATGTTAATGTAGAAATGTTGAATGAAAAACTTTTTTTGTTAGAGATTGAAAAAACGTGTTGTAATCAGAAACAATTAAATCAGCCATCAATGCTTTGAATTAGACAGTAATTTATGCTTGAATCAATGATTGAATGGTTGAGTCCATTATTCATAAACTACTGATTTTATGTGCTGACAGTATTTTTGCCCTGTGTAACTGCTTATATTATCTAACATGGCCATATCATAACTTATGTTATCATTTCAAATTGTGCTTTATTATGTTGTTGAAGGCCTTTCTTGCATTTTTGGTGCTGTGTGAACCCATCCATGTGACAGAGCTGTTTCAATATATTTTCAAACATCTGTGAAAGACTAGATTTTAATTCAGGTGTCCAACCTTTGGTATTCAAAACTCACAAGGGGTCAATATGAAGAAATGCTGTTGTTTTACCTTTAAAGAATCAACGTTACTGGACTTGTTTCGGCTGTTTTTCATGTATATTTTTTAAAGGATGACATGTAGTACCAACACATCTACATATCACTTTTTTTTCAGATACCAAATGAACCAAGCATGAAACTGGTTTTATAGTTTTTGTATTGCTTGAATACTAGACTGTTTCACAGTGTTTTCACTCAAGGCTGTTAAAAATGTAGATTTCAGGATCCATTTAATGTGATAAACTGTAGATAATGCTGCAGAATGACTTCATTGAACTGTGATGAGCTCAGCTTGTATTACTGCTCTTATTCGTAGTTGGATGAATGAGTTGCTTCAGAAACCTTGCACTCGTGTGCTTAGCAGTGAATAAAACAGACCAGTGGAGAGGCTGTAACATGTTTCCTCTAGAGATATCTTCTTATTTGATCTGACTTTTTGTGTTTGATGTATACTTACATTCAATTGTGTATAATAAGATCAAATAAAAATGGAAAAATGTATAAAGAGTGCATAATTAAGTGTCATCATACTTTCTTGAAAAGGTGAGTGTATAGATATGCCTGTAGTTTTTTGAATGCACAACAGTATTACCCAATATGAGTGGATAAATTATTTTGTTACCAAAACACGAAGCACCAAAAAGACTACACTCTCGTTGCTGATTTTACTTTCTGAAATTATAGTTACTTCTATCACCACATCTTCTTGCTGTCAACTTGTTTTGACAAATTGTTAATATTTTTTTCTGTGTACACAAAAATAAAGATATTTTAAATGACTGCGCCCTGTTATTTCTTTCTTTGGTTTGAGTTTCATTTGAGAAAAGAAGAAATTAGTTATTCATACATTTGCCTGTGAAGTTAGAAAGAGGTACTTGCTTGCTGCTTACAATGTGGCTCACTACTAAAATATAAACATATAAAAAAATCGCAATTGGCCACAAAGTATAGCATTTAAAATGCAAACAATGAATAAAAATCAAATACATATTAAGAGAATACTGATAATCTGATTATGGCGATTGTTCAGAAATTGATTAATTTTAAAACTGAATTAATTAAATACTTCACATTACACTTTTTATACATAGTATTATAATCAATACTTGGAATGAGACAACTTTAAAACCAGATCAATCTTTGTATAGCTCCAAATCACAACAAACGTTGGCTCAAGACGCTTATAAAAACATAACAGGTCTAGACTGTACTGATATATAATAATAATATAATAATAATCTGATAGATTATTAACAAAGACCCAACATCAAGACAGGATAAGATCCAGTCCCCTCTTACAGACAGGACTCTGTCTTATCTCATCTTAATCCACCATGAGCATTGCACTATTGACTATTTTATTTACCACTGCCTTCCTATTTGCCAGATTTACAACAAATGTAGAATAGCAGAAGAAGAAGAAGGAGAAGAAGAAGAAGAAGAAAAGGAAATGTGTCATGAAAGTCTTGAATTTTAGAATGTTAGGTGCACGAGACTTGGAACTGAAAAAAAACCACATTGAGTTTTAATAAAACTGGATCAGTAAAGACATTTTTTTCTTTCTTTCTATTCATCTAGCTGTCTAAGGCACACTCCTCCAGCATCGCTAGGTGGCGGTAGTGTGCCTTAGACACCAGTTGCCAGTCGCCAATAAACAAAACAAAGAAGAGGAGGAAGAGAGGTTCGGCTAGAAGTCAACATGGCGTTCAGTTTTGGCGGACCCACGAGTAACCCAGCGGCAAGTAAGTGCAATTTGGTTTTACTTGTGGGTATTTTATTGACACGTATGCCGCCCGTGCTTTGTTAAAACGAGGTTCTGTTGGTATACAGGCATCGGGGTATCGTACACAGGGCCTAATCGCAGCGCCCATCAAGGTTCTCAACCACAGGTGTTCTGTCGAGTTGTGCTGCTTTGTCGAAAAGTGCTATCAAGATCCCTCTTTAGAAAAATGCAGAATCATTTAAAATCACAGCTTGCGTTTTCAAAATAAGAGGAGCTTGATTTTATACCACATTACAAAACGTTTACCTACGAGTTCAGTCGTTTTTAAAAATCCAGGAGAAATAGAACTACATTTTTTGAGTTATTATTTACAGACAAGCGCCTACGTTTGGGTATGCGCATGCGCAGATATCAGAAGAGCGGATAAGGAGCACATCTTGAATGGTAACACTATTCGGTAGAACACCCACTGAGCATTTATGCTAACTGTTGTGAATTTATTTTCTCTAAAGCAGATAATTTGCTATTTTTCCACATGTGTAAATACAAGCTGAAGTATTTGAGTTCGTTCAGCATAAAGAGCTCAACCACTTATATCTTTATCTTTCCCTTCATTGTTGTCATAGCCTTTTTGGCTAACAGGCACCTCCGATAAACTAGTGCTTTCCTATTAATGAATGCTTCTGCTCAATAGACAATAGTGTTAGCTTGGCAAGGCAGCTTTATTTGTATAGAGCATTTCATACACGAGGGCAACTCAATGTGCTTTACATTAAAACATTAAAAGCATTGGAGACATTCAGACAGGCATAAAATAACATAATTAAAATGACAAATATAATAAAACAGAAAAGAAAAGGAAAATTAGAAATATATTAAAAATTACATTAAATTTGTATTTAAAGCAAGTTAAAATGAGCTAAGATAGGAAGGCAGTGGTAAATAAAAAAGTCTTAATCTTTGATTTAAAAGAGGTGAGAGTTGGAGCAGACCTACAGCTTTCAGGGAGTGTGTTCCAGATATGTGGTGCATAATGACTGAACACTGCTTCACCATGTTTCGTTCTGACTCTTGGGACTGAAAGCAGACCAGTACCTGATGACCTCAGAGGTCGAGGTGGTTCATAAAGTAGTAGCAGATCAGCAATGTATTTTGGGCCTAAACCATTCAGTGCTTTATAAACCATCAACAGGATTTTAAAGTCTATTCTCCGACAGACAGGAAGCCAGTGTAGAGATCTAAGAACTGGAGTGATGTGGTCTACTGTTTTGGTCCTTGTTAGGACTCGAGCAGCAGCATTCTGTATGAGCTTGTGCAACATAGCGTAGCTGTAATGTTACTGCCACTACATCTGACACTCATAGCACTCTCTATGTTCTTGTGAAGACGCGTCCGGGTTTTCATTCGGTTCAGTTGGTCCCAAAACCACATCATCAACCGCATTTGGCTTTGGCACCGCAGCCACCTCCACCACCGCTGCCGCCCCCGCCTCATCCGGATTCGGCAGTAAGTCCAGTCCAGGGAGCTGATCCTCACTTGAAGTGGGCACCACTCCTCTGTCCTAGCTGTTGTTGATCAAAGTCAATCGGGGGCGATGCACTAGTGCAGGCATGTCCAAAGTACGGCCCGGGGGCCAATCGCGGCCCAAGGTCCATTTATCTATGGCCCAAAGCTTCCATCTTAAATTGTGTTATTTATAGAATAGAAATGAATCACCTTCTGAATCATCTGTACATTTGCAGTTTCTTTCAAGTGCACAAACAAAACTAAAGTAAATCCAGAAACATCTCAAAAAGCTTCATATGGACTACCTGTTTAAAGCCAAAGCACTGGGAATTCTGCAAGACAGCAATAAAAAAGAAACACGAGGACTCTTAAAGTTGACAAGTTTTCAAATTGATATTTTTATCAGGATGTGAAAATGTTCTTGATGAACACTTAAAGTTCAGAAGACACGAAAGAGGACACAAGACAAGATCAAAATTACGAAGTTGTACTGAAAAGGGAAAAATTTGGTGCATGAAAATAGTTCAGAACTCAGGAAAATAATTATTTTGTTCTTAGAATATTGTCTGCTTGTCAGAAAAGTCCTAAAAACAACATGAAAAGAAGTGTGATGAAATCCAGATCATGATCCTGCCATAGGAATATAATGATACAATATTTTTTTCCCACATTGCTTGACTCTAATGAAAAACATTTTCCTCCAGAAGAAGATAATGTTAATGTTTACATGGCTTGTGGAGAACTGAGGATTTCCTAGTTACTGTTTGAGAAAACATTTAAAATGATTGTTATTAAATAGATATTTCATATATAACTTTTATGAATGCTAAGTCTCAGTAGGAGCCACTGGCCCTGAGGTATTCTGACAACATCATATGTGGCCCTCTTTGAAAAAAGTCTAGACACCAGTGCACTAGTGTGTGTACCTCTTTGCTAGCCTTTGTTTGGAAATGTCATATCCACCTGCATGAGCTACCAAAGTAAGAGAGAGAGAGAGGGAGAGGGAGAGGGAGAGAGAGAGAGAGAGGGAGAGGGAGAGGGAGAGGACGAGAGAGAGAGAGAGAGAGAGAGAGAGAGAGAGAGAGAGAGAGAGAGGGGTCCCCAAGCTGTTTGAGCCTAGAGCAGTAAAAGCAGGGGTTAGTCTGTCGAAAGACTGAGCCTGATCTTAATATGAGAAGTGATGAGACAGTTACAAACAGGACCAACCCTAGTCTGCTGGTGTTGGGTGACATGAATGAAGCAGGATACTTCCCACATTTGATCAAAAACCTGCATATAATTTATGTTGATGTTATCCCAGTACTGTTGTTGTTTCCCTAATCTTATTGTCTGCCAGTTAACTTATCAGTGTACTGTTTCTATGTTTTCTCCAAAGCTCTCACAGCCCCTGGTTTTGGGGCCACCACCACCACTGCTGCTGCTGCACCAGCCACAGGATTTAGCTTTGGCTCCACCAACACTGGTAAGATACACACAGTGGACATAGCATGTAGATTTAGACCACTTTTTTTGGTCTTGTCTCTATGAAGTCGCTTGAAGACTGTTTGTACATTTGATGAGGCCTTACTGTGGACTGTATATAAGAGGTAGATGGAGCCTCGTGGTTTCAAACAAAAGATCGCAGAATGAACAAATTCTGCGTATGAATAAAGCATTTCTTGACAAATGACACGTTATTTGAAGCATTCTTGTTTTCTACTCCCATGTCTACTTCTTGTAAACAGTCTATAGGCCATTCTAAGCCTGACCTTTTATCATTTAACTCCCTCATGTCATTCTCTCTTTTTTTCGCTGCCTGCCTCTGCTGGCTGCAGGATTTGGGGGGCTGGGAGCTGGAAACACCACGGCTGGTGGGTTTAGTTTTGGGGGGTTTGGTTTAAATGCCAACCCAGCAGCAGTCAGCTTTAATGTGGGGTGCTTTGGTACAGCAACCACCACTGGCACTGTTTTCAATTTTGGTAATAGCCTGGCTAGCACAGGTAGATGACTTTTGTGATTAATTAATCAGTACAAGTGTGTGTCTGTAAACACTCATCTTCATCCATTTCCACATCTATATGGTGCAGTTCTTCATCTCAAATGTTCGTCCCATTCAATGTCATGCATCCTTGTTTCCATTTGCATGAGGAGGCAAACTTTTGCATTATGCACTGACTGCATATCATAGCTCAGTATATTTCCCACTTATTTCGTAAAACAGAAAAACAATGCTGTTGGAAAAGAAAAGTCTGATTTGCCAGTTATTATTCCTAAAATCAAAAATAATGTTTTTCTTCTATTCCTATTATCTGTCATATATTATAATCTTATGTGTTTACACTGTTTTGTGTTTATTCTCATTTGTTCTTATTTTGTTTTTGTTTCTCCAGGTACCTTTAGTGGCTTTGGAACGGCCGCAACAACTGCTAACGCAACTGGGTCTACTTTTAGCTTTGCTGCTCCTGCTAGTACCACAGGTCTGCAGGCTTTTTTCATCCTTAACAACATTTCCCTTCTTTTCTAGTCATCTCTGTTCATGAGCAGGAGATAAAGTATGCATGTGTACTAGGGGTGTATAAGTATATGTATTTGTACCGAACCGTTTCGGTACGGCCCCTTCGGTTCATTGCAGACGCGTACTGACTGAAAACAGGACGCACCACACACAGCGAGCGCAACCTGCCAGGTATTCTACTGAAACTTTGGCTTCAGTGCAGCGACTTTCTCAACAAATCACCTCAAAACATACCGAGTTTGTATTACCTGTGATAAGTTTTGTGCTGTGAACTCAAACAAAGGTTACCTGTGATCATCGATGTGTGTTAGTGAGCAGTGAAGTGTGTGTCTTAGTGAGGAGTTGTTTGTGTGCGTGTGCGTGTGCGTGTGCGTGTGTGTGTGTGTGTGTGTGTGTGTCTTAGTGACGAGCAGAGTGCACTGAGTAGATTGCGCCATCTTGCGGAAAATATTTCAAGCCTCTTGTGGGTTCATAGAAAACAAAACTAAAATGAGCCTTCAGCTAGTAGATCCGTCATACAGTCTTCACCCTCCTGATATGCTGCGGGTCAAATTGACCCATTTTGAAGTAAAAAATAAATAAAAATTGTTAAGTATTATTTTGCTCTGAAGCTTCTTCTGCTTGGCTTAATTAGCATAAACAACATATACAATGAAAATGGCTCATTTCACAGATTTGCATTGCACATCTGTGAGAATTAAAAAACACAATTGCACTAAATATTGATTTAAATTGTTAGTAATGGAGTTCATAATGAGATTAAAAAATAGTTTGGGGGGATTTTGTGGGTTCGGACCAAGCGTGCCGGATACGGCCCTGGTTGTGAGGCTTTCAGCAGTGTGTCTGCCCCCTGGTGGCTGGCTGCAGTATAGGTCAAAAAATCTGTCTCCCCCCCCATTCAAATGAATGGGGGAGCAGTCAAACTTTAAAAAATAAATACACGTCGTACGAATGTTTCTCACATCCGTATGCTGTGGTTGTATGTAGTTAGTATTTGACTGTTTTGTGTTCAAGGCCTCTTTTTTCTGAAAAGTTTCTTTTTCGTTAGTTATTAGAGTTTAAAAAAACGGGGTTTTACTTCCTGGTTTCCTTTGATTCACAGCCGCCGTAGAACAAAACTTCAAAGGGCACACAGCGTCTTGTGACGTTACGCTTTAGGGCGGAGCTTATTACAGTGGCTTCACAGGCTCTGGCTGCACAATGGCTGCGCCCAGGAGAGGGATTTTTTGGCTTCAGAACTGTACAACGGGAAGAGGCGGAGCAACGCTGTCCATTTTTATATACAGTCTATGGTTGGGACACTTTTGGATCATTGAATATGCCCCGGGTCAAGTTGACCCAGGAACATTGTTGCTGTTCCTAAGAAACAAACATAACAGGAGGGTTAATCCCCAAAATCCGGTTTCATCGAAGTAGCTTGACCTTCAAAGAAGTGAACAGTGGCGCTCTGCTGAAGTTCCTATTTATGCATTTGTGTGCATTTATTTGTGTGTGATCTCTTGGAGCACCAACACATATAGCAAAGCAGCAGGTCAGACAGGCTGCACTTATACCCCAAAAAACGCTGTACAAATTAAGCATAGTTTTTAATAACAATGTGACTATTTTGGTACAGATATTTACTCGTTAGGTTGTAAATAGACCTCTGATATTTACTCACCTGATGGAAAATCTGCTCACAGTCAGTGCTTAGAGGGGGTTCTTCATGATTATGTATTAATCTATTAATATTCAATAAAAATCCTTTAAAAAATTTAATTTAATTTAAAATGGAAAAAGAAAAGGAAATCTGAACAGACCTGCAAGCCTGAACTCTCTATGCAGCACTTTAGACCATGCGTAAAAGTTCCTACATAAAGGAAAATAAGCTTAATTTGTTGACCCCCCCCCTTACGTTACCGAAAATGTATCGAACCGACCCCTAATGTGGACTGCCTTGTGCGAATGTCTCAAGAGGTGTCATTTCCCCTAAGCTTTGCATATGCCTTCCATTAGCTTCTCAATAATCCCTTCTGTAAAGCTGACAGCTATTACCTTAGTCCTCCTTAGTGTACAGACCAGTTTTCTTTAGCATTAATGCAGTGGAAGATTTCTGACTCTTAGCATGTTCTTGTTTCAGGAGGCCTTTTTGGTAACCCACAGAACAAAGGGTTTGGGTTCTCTTCTGGGCTCGGTGCTGGGACTGCTGCTGGGACAACAGGATTTGGAACTGCATTAGGAACAACTAGCCTTGGTGGGTTTGGAGGCTTTAATGTCCAACCCACTCAACAGCAGCCAGGTGAGTGTCTGCTGTTTAACACTTTCTGTGTCATTTTCAGAAACTACCACCAAAACCATGTTTCAAAATCTTGGAGCATTGTAACATGTTATGTGCAGTTAATTTTAGAAGTATTGAATTTTTAGACTTATTAGGCCATATTTTAAGAGGATCATCATAAAACCCACAAATGAACACAATGGAGTCAGGAACAATACTTCAGTTTTATTAAGGATCATTGATATCATTATTATCTATAAAGGACAGTTTATTCTACAGCCAGCAGTATCACGATTGAAGCAGATGGCTGTCTAACATGAGTCTGGTTCTGCTTGAGGTTTCTGCCTGTTAAAGGACATTTTTTCCTCGCCGCTGTAACTAGCTAAATACTGCGAGGTGCAATGCTCATGGTGGATTAAGACGAGATAAGATTGAGTCCTGTTAGTAAGAGGGGACTGGATGGTATCCCGTCTTGATGTTGGGTGTAATAGTAATAGAAAATAACAAAACAATAGATTGATTAAAAATGCCAATGGTGATAAAATAAACATCATAAATAAATATCACATTGCACTGTTAAAAAGGCTCATGGCAGTAGGAACAGTCTGTTTGTTCTGCATACAGGGAGGATGAATCTGCAACCAGACGGAAGCAACATGTTCTCTTTAAACAGCAGATAGGTCATATCATTTAAGTTTGACTGGCACCCATAAAGAGTCCTGAGTGTGAATACCTTGTATCTCCTTTTTTAAGAATTTTGCAGCACATTTTGACGTTTCCTAGGAACCTGTTTCTGTTTTATGAAAGGAAGTGATCCATAAAAATGAATAAAAGAATGTAAGAACAGATTCAGTGACATAAGCATAAAACATTTTCATAAGAATCCAGGGAGTATCTGTACTTAAGTTGAGCTTATACATCTCCGTCAACTTTCAGTTTTACTCCACTACACCCCCCACCCCCACCCCCCCCACACACACACAGAAATTTGGTGATCTAATGTTCCAATTTTCTTTATTTATTTACTTAAAGGGACAGTGTATATTAATGAATATTTCAGCGTAGCATCCATGTAAATATGCCAGAGTTAGCCATAAGGCTCATTTTCATCTGTAGTCCCGGACAGGTCAATACAGAGTTCATAACAAATGATAACAAACAGATGGAAACAGCACATGATGTTTTAACTGAAATAAAGAAATAAAGCTTAAAATGAGTGGAAACTGAGGATGGCAGTAATGCAACATTTTGGATGCCACTGGCAATAAGAGGTCATGAAACACAGTAAAAAGCGAGGTGAACCAGGTGCAAAAGGGCAACAAGTTTCTTCAGAGCCAAAGCTTTGCTTTCAGTTAAAATAAAATTTTTAAGTCTTGAAATTCTAAACTGATGTTTTTTAAAGCATCATGTAAACAGTAAATATCAGATACATGAACATTTTTGATTCATGTTGAATGTTAAAGTGGTTGACTTGCGCTTTTGCAAGTGTTTATTATTGGTGTGATTTATTTATTTTTACTCAAGTACAGCTTGCAAGCACATGATCCACCACTGTGAACACATTAGTAAAACATTTATAAGACTATCCTTGCTGATTATGCTATTGATTTATGTTTGAAACTCAGCCAGCACACAGACAACAGAAGACTTAACAAAATGTTTGTTTTTTTAATTCGAGATTGTAGAATATGTCCAGCAGTCCTTGTTTTTGTGCCCTCATATAAATAAAATAGCCAGCTCATACAGCACTACAAGCGCAGTACACCGTTATCACTGCAGAGGGGGACAGCAAGCAGGAAGATTTCAGTCAGGCGGTTAGATAATAAAGCGCATATAAAATTGTGAGTGATTTTCCTAAAATTAGAAACACACTTTAAAAAGTAGTTTCCTCTTGCCTCCTGTGAAAACCAATATTAAGATGTTTCTCATTATGTCTTTATTGATTTTCTTTTCCTCCCTCTCTCAGGAGGCTTGTTCGGCCAGCAGGCCCAGCAGCCAGGTCAGCCTCAGCCCACCCAGCTTTACCAACAAGTCACCGCTCTGTCAGCTCCCACCTTGCTGGGGGACGAGCGTGACTCCATCCTAGCAAAATGGAACCAACTGCAGGCTTACTGGGGCACAGGCAAGGGCTTCTTCAGCAACAACAATGCACCTGTCGACTTCACCCTGGAGAATCCGTTCTGCAGGTTCAAGGTAACAGCACACACAACACATTGTTCTGTAGAGTGGGTGGAAGTTTTGTGCAGTTGATTTGAATTGAAATGTTAAATGGTAGTCCTCTTTCTCTTTTTGTTTCCCAGGCGGTGGGCTACAGCTGTGTCCCGATGAGTAAGGATGAGGATGGTTTAGTAGTCCTGGTTCTCAATAAAAAGGAAGCTGATGTGCGAGCTATACAGCAGCAGCTGGTTGAATCCATCCACAAGATCCTGGGAAGCAACCAGTCACTCACTGTCAATGTAGATGGGGTCAAATCCCTTCCCAGTGACCAGTAAGCTTCTATAACATGTCATACAGCACTACTCCTAAAATACACAATTTACTTATTTCTCTTAAGTGGTCCTGAATCATAAAAGATATCAGACAAATCCAAATATGCTGTCTCTCAGGACGGAAGTGACCATTTACCTGGTGGAGCGTTCCCCCAATGGCACCTCCAAGAGGATACCATCCACTACCCTCTTCAGTTATCTGGAGCAGGTCAACATCAAAGTCCAGCTCACACAGATCGGGGTGGCCATGTCTCTCACACGCACAGAGCTGTCCCCAACACAGCTCAAACAGCTGCTTCAAAATGCGCCTGCAGGTGAATGTTTGCGTCGCCCATCTCTGCCGAGTTCTACAAATAGTTGTTATATGATTACATTTTTCTTGGATTGTAACTGAGGATGTTGTTTCCTCTCATCAGGAGTGGACCCCATTATTTGGGAGCAGGCCAAGGTGGACAACCCTGACCCTGAGAAGTAAGTTGGTTAAGAACTTTTGTTTTAAGATTTTTAATAAAGGCTGGTATGGAAATTACCTAAAAACCAGAACATAAGAGGCAGATTTAAGGGATACCCCAGAGGGAAAGGTCTTTTTTATAGATGGATTTATTATCAAAAACTTCTTGGCTTTTCAACTTGGTCAGGTGCTTTGAACTTTTTTCTTTTTTACATAAAATGTTCTGTCAAGCCTAGGTACAAGACAGGGTTTTCGCCAGACTGTAACACCCTCATCTTGGTAAAAATATAATACGTGCGGTTGTCAAGTTGTGCGCCAATATAGCAGGCGGCCCCGGTTTGATTCCAGCCTGCAGCCCCTTTCCATGTCATTCCCCCCACTCTCTCTCCCTCTGGTTTCTAGATCTATCGAATGTCCTAAAGTCTCCAAGTAAAGTTAAAAAAAATTACTTTCAAAAAATGTACATTCAATATACAGTAAAATTCCTCACCCATAATGGTCGCATCAGCTTAAAGAATGCAGCCTATTTTGTAGATGTGGGAAAAGGGGTACCAAAAGTGTATCTTGTACACCAAATTTGACGGTATGTGAAGAAGGCTGAAAGCACCAAAAGACTGTGAGATCCTCAGATCATCAAGTTACTGCATTTCAAAATGTTTCCTAACTTTATAACCTGCACACACTTAGCCCTAGCCCTCCCCCTTCAGCCAGAGCTAGGACTATAACTAGTATCTTTAAATCATTTAACTCATATTTTATCAATCAATCAAGCTTTATTTGTATAGCGCCAGAATTCAAAAACGTTATCTCATGATGCTTTTACAAACACAGCAGGTCTAATCCTTACTCTGTTATATTATTAACAAAGACCCAACATCAAGACAGGATAAGATTCATTCCCCTCTTACTGACAGGACTGAATCGTATCTCATCCTAATCCACCATGTGCATTGCACCTCTCAGTATATAGCAAGTTACAGCGGCAAGAAAAAACTTCCTTTTAATAGGCAGAAACCTTGAGCAGAACAAAACTCATTTTAGACAGCCATCATCTATGGATGAAATAAGACATACAGTATATCAAAGTAAGATGTAACTCCCTTTAGTCATTTAATTTTAGACAGTTTTTTCAAGACCTTTGTTTCCTACTGAAATACAAAAAAAATAATCAAAGCTTAACGGTAATCAGTCATTACATTTTTGTTTTGGATTGTTTTGTTTTCCAGATTAATCCCAGTACCTATGGTGGGCTTTAAGGAGCTGCTTCGCAGGCTGCAGATCCAGGAGCAGATGACCAAACAGCATCAGACCAGAGTCGATGTAAGTGTGATCTCTGCTCTCTCTTATTCTCCTCTATTCCTCTTTTCAACACCAACTCGGTCGAGGCAGATAGCTGTTTAACATGAGTCTGGTTCTGCTCGAGGTTTCTGCCTGGTAAAAGGAAGTTTTTGCTTGCCACTGTAACTAGTTAAATACTGCGAGGTGCAATGCTCATGGTGGATTAAGATGAGATACGATTCAGTCCTGTCAGTAAGAGGGGAATGAATCTTATCCTGTCTTGATGTTGAGTCTTTGTTAATAATTTAACATAGAGGTATGGTCTAGACTTGCTATGTTTGGTAAAGGCATCTTGAGATAAAGTTTGTTTTGATTTGGCTTGATACAAATAAAGGTTGATTGATGTTCTTGCTAGTCAAAGTTCTCTGAATACAAAACTGGATACCTAGAAAGCGCATACACATTACCACGAAGGGATTTTGAAACAGGTCTTGTTGCATCAAGGTCAGACAGCACAGATGTCCAAGACATGCCAGCTGCCAACAGACTGATGTTGCTTTTACAAATACTGCTGCAAAGGAGGATAATAAGGACTTAATGACATTGTACCATTATATAAGTTCATATATCTCATGTCAATGCTGTGGATTTTAAGGGCATTTGCATCAAAGATGCATTTGGAAACAAAAGATTGAGGTTAATGTAACAGGGAAGGGGTTCTCATGTCAAAAATAAATGAAATATAATCATTCATGGTGTTGCAGATCATCTCAAGTGACATCAGTGAGCTGCAGAAGAACCAGGCGACCACAGTGGCCAAGATTGCCCAGTACAAGAGGAAGCTGATGGATCTCTCCCACAGGGTGCTGCAGGTAGCTGCCTCACCTCTCTTACTTTGTTCAGCTAAAATGCAGAGCACATTTTTTTTTATCTCTTTAACATAACACTGCGATGGATCACTTTCTGATAGTTTGTTCTGGCACTGTATTTCCCCTGCACCGTGATTCATGCTCCAGTATTTGTTTTGCCTGCTCCATTATTTTTTGTTATACTTATCTACTGTCTGTTGCCATTTTTCTTGAAGGTTCTAATCAAACAGGAGATTCAGAGGAAAAGTGGTTATGCTATCCAAGTGGATGAGGAGCATCTCAGGGTGCAGCTGGACACCATACAGTCAGAGCTCAACGCCCCCACGCAGTTCAAGGTAAGTGTCTAAACTGTAGCATTTGGAAGTGCTCATTTTCTCACTCAATGAGCATTCTTACTAGACCTGAAGTGAGAGAAGGAATGGGCTGACCGTTTGAAGTTGTATGTTACCATACCAACAAGTTTCATATACCTTGGATCTTCTTTGCTTTCTGATTTGTTGCTGACTAGAAATAAATAATAATTTTGACTGCTGTCTAATAATGTTTTTCAAAGATATTTATATTGCTGTTTTTCTCCCAGGGTCGGTTGAATGAATTGATGTCCCAAATTCGCATGCAGAATCACTTTGGAGCTGTGAGATCAGAAGAGCGCTATAGTGTCGATGCAGACCTTCTAAGAGAAATTAAGCAGGTAAGTCAGCACATTTACACAGTGCATCTGATTCAAAGGCTTTACCCTTTAATTTTACTCCCAGACCTGTCCGGTTCTCGTCTAAATAATTTTAGAAGACTTAAACTGAGGCAATCAAGGCATCAACTGCAACACCTTTTTGTTATTTCCAACTTTCAGCACTTGAAACAGCAGCAGGATGGTTTAAGTCATTTGATCAGCGTCATCAAAGACGACTTGGAGGACATCAAACTCATAGAGCACGGCCTGAGCGACAGTGGACACATGAGAGGAGGCATGCTGAGCTGAGTCTGCCCTACTTACACACATACAATACAATAAATGCTTTGACTCACATATCAGTCCTTTTAAAGGTGGCATGTCAATCACCCAGACTTGGCAACATGTCCTATTGGCCATGATATTGAAATAATCAGACAACTACTTGTATGAGAAGCTTCTTGGACTTTACATCGTCTAAAAATGATAGCTGGATTACCTTATGTCATATCAGGTTATGAATATTAGACCATGAATGTGACCAGCAAGTATACAAGTTGTTGATTTGAGTGTGAATAAAGTGTAAATACATGTTTGTATTTCTTTTTTTATGCTGTTATTGGAATAATAAATTTCATTTGAATTTAAAACAAGTACCACTTTTCTAGTCCTTAGACCACACACTGCTCTGCACTGATGGCACATGTTGCTATAACAATTATCAGTATTGATCCCATTTAGACACATTGACACACCACAGGAGATATTTGTGGTTCAGTGTCTTGCCCAAGGACACTTCAGCATTTGACGACAGGAGTTGAGATCCTACCTTCAACCTTCCATTTGAGAGATGAATGACTACTACAGAGCCGCAGCCACCCATCTCATCAAAGAAGGGCTTGAGTTTATAGGATTAATTTCCTGGATTTGCTACTTCACAGGGATAAGAGACTGATTGACATTTGGACTAATGAAGCCACTATCCTAAAGATAACATGCCCTTATAGAGGATACCCAGCTAGCAGGGAATGTTCTCACCTCATTGGCTAATATTCCCTATAAGTTCTGACTATGTTTCAAGACAAGGTTTTGAGTGTAATATTCAAAGAACATGTTAAGGATGTATATTGATTTAAACAATGTTCATTTAATTTTAACTATTAATGAAACAAGAACATTTTGTCTTTAACATTCAGATGATGTTTTGATAATATTCTTTAGGTAAAATATTATTGAATGTTTTCAATAAAATGTTCCCATAATGTTACTTAATAACAAATAAGCAACTTTCTCAAAGCAACATGTAAAACATGTTTTCAGGATGTTTCTGATTCCTCAAATCACTAAATGTTTTATTTAAGAACATTCCTGTGATATTTCATTAAAACGAAGACAGAACGTTTTATCTTTAACATTTAAAGGATGTTTTGATAACATTCTTTGGGTCACAGACTATTTAGTGTTTTTAGAGTTTGTTATCTGATAATATTTTGTGAACATAAAGAAAACTTTCCGCTGAGAACATTTCAAGGAACATTAGGGCATAGTATTCGAGCGCTGTTGACACTTAACATTTTATTGATGGTTTTAGAGAATGTTATCGTAGAACATTCTTTGAACACAAAAAAAAGCTTCCTGCTGAAAACATTACAGTAACATTCTCTGCAACATTAACATAACAATTTTAGAACAAAAAAAATGCTAGCTGGGTAGACCCCATATTTCCCATTGGGATTAAATTCAGTTTGTTCTTTGAAGCTCAGGTTTAGTTTCAACACACTGCCCCTCAACTGCGGGAAAGTAATAAAAGACTCCAGTCGACAGTTATCCAGAAAAGTGAATCCAGTTTTTCTGTTTATTCTGGACTTTTACTTTAGTACCAACATCTCTTCAGCATATTACTTCAAAACACTTGACTGATCCTCAATAAATGCAGCAGAGCAGTTAACAGTCTTCATTTACTCCACTCATTCTTCTCTCTTTGTGAAACAACTCTCACATTAACAGTCTTTAAACTCAGCTGCAAGAAGTCTTGTTGAGGAATCCGGTGTTTTGTGTGTGTAGTTGCTAAAGTAATCTTGAGTTGTTGAGTTTAGAGCTCCTTTAGTCCTTACTTTTTTTATTCAAACACTATCTGTATTGTCACAAGTTAAGTGAATAAACCACCTTCTTGAAAAAGTTGAAGAAAAATACTACTAATAAAATAATAATAAATGATTACAAGGCTATTATTACAAGATACTGTTAAACATCAGGTGTTTCGCTGCAGGTCCTTGTCCTTGCTTTCAAGTATGTGCAGAGAGGTCCACCAACCGAAAAGCCTCCATAAACTCATTGATATCAATACTTCCATCTTTATTGAAGTCCATGCTCTTGGCCAGGTCTGCAATGGCCTTGTCACTGATCTCTACCTGAAGATGGGAGCTCAGGAGTTTCCAGGTCTGATGAAACTCCTCAAAAGATATTAAACCTGTAAAGAAACACAGAAGAGAAGGATGTAGCTTCTCAAATCTGTAGCATAAAAGACTGCATTGGGTCTGAGTGGCATGTAAGTCACCTGAGTGATCTGTGTCTATGATTCGGAAAATTGTCTCCAAGTTGGAATGGTTCTTGTACATTGTCTCCAGGATGCTATCATCTAAGATCTGTGATGCAAGAAACAAATATTTAAAAATGTGACACTGTATGTCTGAGAGAGAAAAAAATGGAAAGAAAAATACAAACTAAACACCCTTGTCATCAGTTATAATTCAGACCTCTAGTCTGGGCTCAGTGATGGAGAGCTCGCTTATCCACTGCTGGTAGTCCACCATGCCACACTGGGTGCTGCTGACAAGCTGAGGGCGAAGCACCCTCCAAGGCAGACCCAGATTTAGTACTCTCTCTGTGGCACTGGCCCAGTGACTCAGAGAGATTGTGCCTGAAACACATGGAGTTCTTCACAGTTTAGTTTTTGAACTACTACTTTGATGCTAATACACTGCTACTAGTTGGCGATAAATAAACTGTATTTAATCTTGTAAACCTTGTTGTCACGGTGTCAAAATCCACTGCTGTTTACCTTTGTGGTCTGGATCAAATTCCTGGAAGGCACTAATGAGAACTGACTTGTGTGCAAACAGCTGTTCCCTCAGAGCTCGCAGAGCTGATCTCTCTATCCAACCAACACTGACAAAGAACAGAACAAGAAGTAAAATCTTTGCTTCTTGTAATCCCTTGGAAATAAACTCTGAAAGTATGATCAGCTCTTATATTACCACTTCCTAACATTTAAACTGAAAGTCTTTGAACTGTGTTTACTACATTTGATTGATTGTTTTTATAGCATTGTCTTACAATATATTTTGTGCTGTTATGTGTTGAAGTACCTTTGCCTTAGGGTGAGCTCTGTTCTGGTCCTGCTGGCCTGGTACTGGAAGAAGTGGGGGATAAGATCAGCACCCATTCTGATGTAGGCTCCTCTATTGCTGCCCACTTCATAGTAGTTGGATGCTGAAAATATAGTCAGCACCTGGATTTAACAAAAGACAGTAAGTTTCACAAGACCCACTTACTGTATCTGAAAAACTACTTATATAAGGGGATTTGTCATAATGATGCATCTAGAAACTAGTCGTTCATTTCACAGTTTGTATCCAGTACTACTCTCTTTTCACACATTTGACACAAACGTTGAATCCCAAAAAGTTCACCAAAACGTCTGGCCCTGTTCCTTGTCTTCCTGTCCTTGATCACAAGTGTTGCCCCATGTGGCCTTTGCTCATCTGTTTTTCTTTTTGGCTATTGAAGAACTCTGCTTCAATCAATCAATCTATATTTGTATAGCACCAAATCACAACAAATGTTATCTCAAGATGCTTTTACAAACAGAGCAGGTTTAAACCATACTCTATGTTAAACTAACAAAGACCCAACATCAAGAAAGGATAAGATCCAGACCCCTCTTACTGACAGGACTGACAGGAGGAAAGGCAAGGCGAGGCAGCTGTATTTGTATAGCCCATTTCATACACGAGGGCAACTCTGTGCTGTACATTAAAACATTAAAAGCATTGGAAACACTCAGACAAGCATAAAATAACACAATTAAAATGACAAATATAATAAAACATAGAAAAGAAAAGGAAGAGGGAGGGATAGAGGCGAATGAGAGACAGCGCGATGATAGTGATGAGATGGATAGTAGTAGTAGTAATAGTAGCAGTAGCTGTTGCTGCTGAAGTCTGACACGTCCTTAGCAGCTGGAGTCTGGAATGTCCACAGCAGAACTTCTAATGCTTTGAACTCTTACCACAAAAAACTCTCATTACTTTCAACTGCCTTTAAGTCCTTCTTTCAAGCCCACATCTGTATATTTAGAACTGTTATGGGATTCATCCTCTTTAACAATATCATATCACAATTTCTTCCAGCAAAATGCTCTAAAAGAGAAGTTACAGGCTACTGTAATCTGTATTTCATCTACACTCCACCTCATGTGTATCTTTGTGCTTACCCTGCCATTGTGGCAGAACTCAAAGCCTTCCTGTTTGCACTCATGTGAGCGGATGAGGAGTTGGAGGTTGTGTCTTCTCAGCACTTCCTCAGTGACATCTGGTCCCCAGTAGCAACCTCTGCCTCGCACCTCATTGGGAATGCAGCCGCTCTGGGGCATTGGGTCACTCCACAACATGTCAACAACCTGTGTAGTCAAAGTAATCAAAGTGAACGATCTGTGCTGTTATCTCATTTAACTCGATTTCAAACAAGGAATGTATGAAATAGAAAACTATGTGAATTTAGGTACAAAAGTTATAATCTCAGAAAACAATAACAACTGTGATCCATTGTCCTTCCTGTCACTTACTTGCTTCCACCTGTGCTCATCTGTGTCGGTTGTTTCATCCAACTCTGGATCTGATTGTGAGTCAGATGTCTTCAGTTCTCCATAGGACTGGTCATACCCAGCCAATCTGCGTCTCCTTTTCAGCTCCTCTTTCACTGAACGGTTGATATGGTCGCTTCCAAGTGGAAAAATGAGCGATCGCCGTGGGAGGTCATGCCTTTGAGATGAAATTGAACTGTCGCAAGTCCAAGAACACACTCGACGCCGACCCTCTGCTGGTCCCCCAATCTCCTCATTGTCCATTGTCTGTCTTGTCTTTGTGCGATGGACTCCATTTTGGATCTGCTTAGGAGGCCTTAGAGCTGACACATACTGCATATTAAGGATACACAGATTAGATGCACATGATCATGATAATCTGACTTGCTTTGATGCTTGTACAATGCCCCAAAAAAATGTATCAATGCCATGGGCCTCTCTTACTTTATGTCTGTCCACTTTAGCTATCATGCCAAGGTCTGTTGTGTCAGAGATCCCACCGTGGACAATCAGCACTTTGTGATCAATTATTGTGGCCAGTGGCAATGCGCTAAAAATCTTCTGGAGAAGCTTCAGGATCTTCTTGCCATGCACCTGTAGACAAGTCAAACTTAGGGGGACTTCCATTCAGTAAGTCATATTAGCAGTTTTTGCTTAAAATTAAATTCAAAAGATATTTGAATTTATTGCCATAAAATTTAGTGCAGACATTCATGCTCCTCAGAGGATGTATCCTGACATTGGTAATGGTGTCGTTGTTCTTTTACCTCCACGTTAAAATATTAAGTGAATTGACTTCACAACCTTTGGATGGACAACCACTAAACACACATTCATGTTCCCCTCAGGATGAACCATAATAAAATTGGTGGTTCCCTGACAGTTTGTCTAGCGCCATCATTTGTTAAAAAAACATTTTTTCAATGCTTTGAAAAATTACCAACTAGCATCACCATTATTATTAGCAAATGTTAGCATGCCAAACTAAAACAATGCACATGGAGAGCGTTGTACTTCCTGGCTTAAATCAACATAATATTGTAGTATAAATAAAATAAATAAGACCTACCCTGTATTTTCCCAAAACTTCCTTAGTGAAACCATATCTAAGGAAACGTAAATTAAGAGCCTCATTAATACAAACATCTGCAGGACATACATTGAATAAGTGGAACACTATATATATGCTATATTGATCCAACTATGCTAACCTGAAGTTGACAATGTGGTCCTCATGGTTCCCTCTGTTTAGATGGACATCATTTGGATAGACCAGTAGGAACCCAAACAGGATCAGCAGTATCTCCAAGGAGCTTTTGCCACGATCAACAAAGTCTCCATTGAAGACATATGGTTTCTCAGAGGAAGGCAAACCATTCTGGATGGGTTGGGTAGATGTTTTTATCAACATAAACTAAAACTCCCTTTTTGACAAGATCATGATTTACATTTTGTAAATACCTTATAGAATATCAACAACAGATCTTCAAGGTGCCCGTGTAAATCTCCTAGACGAATAAGGCAATATTTGTATTGCAGTGAGTGTACAGCAAATATTTCAAGGCCTTTAAAAAAGAATGTGCCAGAGGCTATCAAACCAAAATGTGCCTGGTAAAGCCTTGCTTTTCCTTACCACATATGGTAATTTCTTTGTTGTGGCAGGCAGAGACCAGATTGATATTTGGGAGGATTCTTAGAAGTCTCCAAGTCTCTCCAAGAAGTTGCAGAACATATCGAGGATGGAGCTGCGACTGGGAAAGAAAAAAAGCAACAAAGAGGGTACTGAAGGAAAAAGGCAACCATTAGTTACTTGTGTCCTCTTGTCTGCTTTGAGTATCAGCTTTTATGGTGGTTTACTTCTTTGTGTTTGAAAGCCTCCACTAGATTTGACACGCCACAGAGGTTCATGGGGAAGGTCAGATGGGGGCCAGAGTAGCTCTCAGGAACCTGGATGCTGTTGTAGCAAAAATAAGTCTCCCAATCTGCGTCACAGCAGATTTCATCCTTGTGAAAAATGCGAGAAATCAGTTTCCCTACAATAGAAGGAAGAGTTGGGAAAGGGGAAGGAGGATCAGTTGGGTAAAGGGGGCAAGAGTTGTTTCTGAGCAGTAAAAAAGAGGTGGAGAGTCAGTCTTACTTTCACTGCTAGCTGGCTTGAAGTGTTCTATCAAGTAGCCATAAAAACTGTAAAGCTGCAGCAAGAAAAAGCCAAATATTAAAAACATGCAGCATCAAAGAAAATACAAAGCATTGTCACAATGATGCTGTCTAATATGAGTCTGGTTCTGCTCTAGGTTTCTGCCTGTTAGAAGGAAGTTTTTCCTTGCCGCTGTAACTAGCTAAATACTGCAAGGTGCAATGCTCATGGTGGGTTAAGATTAGATAAGACTGAGTCCTATCTGTAAGAAGGGACTGGATCTTATCCTGTCTTGATGTTGGGTCTTTGTTGATAATATAACATAGAGTACGGACTAGACCTGCTATTTCTGTAAAAGCATCTTGAGATAAAATTTATTGGGATTTGGCGCTATACAAATAAAGATTGATTGATTGACAATACCACTCTGAACATGTAGGCGTTAAACAGGTAAATGCTACTTTAATTTACAGTTTTTAAATGCTAACATTTGTTGAATAGCATTAAAGAGGAAATACAGCTGAGGCTGATCGAAATGCTACCAGCGGTTCTTTGGTCGTAAAACAAATATTTGTAAACACTTGGACCTTGACTCAATAATGGTTCACGATAAAAGGTTAAAGTGAGCATTGCAGTTCATCCTCTGGGGACCACAAATTCGATCAAGTCCAATCAATTTTGAAATGAGTAAAAAATCCCAGATAATATCTAAAATAACATAGACTTCATGGTGGCATTAGGGGAAAAGTCAAGAGGTCACCAAAAGTGTAAAGGTTTCCTGTTTTGTCACAGGAATCCATCCAGTAGATATCAAGGTTTTTCACTGGAAAACACAAGTGCTAGCCTCATGGAAAAAAAATAGGGGATCCACAGTGAGTAGGACTCAATCTCTGGGTCCTACAAATTCTGCAGAGAATGTTCTTGCAACATTTCCAATATTTTTTCAGGAATTTCAGTCCCGATCAAAGAGATAGACTAGCTGTCAGATTAACATAGTTACCCAGAATGCCAATGGTTAAAAAAAAAAAAACATTTTAGATCAATTTTTTTTTTTTACTTTGTGTAAACCTTTCCCCAGAAGTGTGCAAAACTATGTTGCTCACCTTCATCTGGTCTTGCTCTCCGGCATATTCAATAGACTGGAAGATATTCCAGGTGCACCTGCGCCTCATCTCCAGCCGCGCTGCATACTGACGGTACCAGCGCTGGATCAGCAGAGCCGCTCTGATTGCTGGAGATCAGAAGTGAAAGCGGAGGCATTCAGTCAAAACTATGCTGAGGTAATCTTCCTCCTCAGTACATTATATTGCTTTGGTGTATCTAGGTTGAAAAACCTACCAGTGACGGCTTGACAGAGTGCATGGAAATATTGAGTGGAGATAGTAAGAATGATCAGACTCTTTATTTGAACCTTTATTTCACGCAAAGTTTTGATGGAAAAAAAAGTTTTTACCTGGAACTGAGATGCTCCCTATACATGAAAAATAGCAATGACACTTTGTGATTAATTGCAATCAACACAGAAATTTCTTTAAGAATTGAAATATTTACTTATTATTGTAATTATGTAAATGAAGCCCACACCTCTGTCACATTTCTTCAGCCGTTTTGATTTGCTCATGCCACATCCCATGATCATTCGCTGATTTCTGTGTTGACAATAATGATACATTCACATGTGAGTTTGTGTGAGACGTCTGAACATGTGTTTTGCAACCAGGAAAAATTGCAATGTTAGAAACATTTTTTTCCTATTATTTATTGTTTTATCTATTTTGAGTTTTGAATGAGAGAAATTCTTGAAATAGTTATCTTAAAAGTGCAGATACTAGTTTAGATACATACAAAATACATAAAAAAATAGAGGTCATGCTACAAAACAAATTTCATTGAATCTATAATAAAACAGAGCGGTCCTCAACCCAAATAAAAACAATTCCATTGATTTGCCCAAAGCAACATTACCTGGATTCTTTATCTTCCCCTCATAGTGTCCTTTTCTTCCTCAGCAGCTTTTGATGCAGCCTTTAAAAAGAGTATCAATAAATTGCTGACCACGCTGCTACAAACTTGAAAGAGATTCTACTAAACAATTACATTTCACAGGCACGGTAAGGCATATCCAAGTGGCTTTAACGTGATAATGAGCAGCTACACACACCATCTCAAACACTCACTGTATGAAGGCCTGTGATTGCAGAGCATAGAGTCTTGACCAGGCCCTGTGATCACTTAAACAAAACAACAGGCAAGTAGATTAGGATTAAAACTAACTATGGCTGTCATCTATGCTGAATAAACAGATGAAGGCTCTGATAAAGGGCAGCTCTTGATCCAAAGGAAGGAGGTTATGTTTACCTTCAGCTTGTGACAGTGACTAATAAGACTAGTTAGCCACTGGCCAATCAGAGTTCAGGAAATAGAAACATGTCTTAATCAATATACAGTGATGTAACAGAACTTTTTTTAAATTGCATTACAGAGGAGTAAGGCAAGAATATGAAAACAATACTAGGAAAAGAGATCACATCACTCCCATATTAGCTGTTTCCATGTAGGATTTAAGCTCTTAATGTTAATACACCATCATTATTTTAAGAGCTCATAATACACTGTGACCCCTACTGAACATTACACTCCCAGATTGCAGGCCTACTTGTGGTACGTCTCTTAAGGCAACGGCACGTAGAGACTTCAATTTTAAGGCCCCTCTCCTTTGGAATCATCTACCAGTCAGGGTCTGGGAGGCAGACATCCTCTTTACTAGAATGAGTGGACCTTCTTGTGGTATGTCTCTTAAAGGTGACATATCATGCAAAATTGACTTTTTAATGGTTCTTTACCTGATATATGTGTCCCTGGCATGTCTACAAACCCCCCGAGAATGAAAAAAATCCATTCTGCCCCTGTTTTGATTTCTCCACCTTTCTGTAAATGTGTGTGAAACGAGCCGTTTCCGACTTCCGTGTTTTTGTTACGTAACAACAATATCCGGTCTGTCACGGAGTCAGAGCTCGGAGCTTGTTCAGCCCATAGACTGTATAAAATAATACTGAATCCCTCCCCCGTTTTTCATTACCTGCACAAATGTGTGCTAACAAGGAGCTTAGGAGGGAGGCATGCTAGTTGTAGGCTGTCTTAATAAACACAAAGGTCGGTTTTACTCCCCACGTCTGCAGATTTGAAGATATAGTGGATGATTTTTATTTGTCATGGATAAGTGCTAGCGCTAATTAGCATAGCCACATAGCTATATGTTCATAGCTGTAGCTGTAGCTGTAGCTTGTAGCTGTAGCTGTAGCTGTAGCTGTGTACCAAGACACACGTCGACATACTGACAAATAAAACAACAAGAAACACTAAATCTGTGACCAATCCTTCATAAAAGGTCCTGCTGCCTTTCTGGCAGAGGTCGGTTTTACTCCCCACGTCTGCAGATTTGAAGATCTAGTGGATGATTTTTATTTATCATGGATAAGTGCTAGCGCGAGTTAGCATAGCCACATAGCTACATGTTCGTAGCTGTGTACCAAGACACACGTCTACATACTGATAAATAAAACAAGAAACACTAAATCTGTGACCAATCGTTCAGAAAGGTCCTGCTACAGGCGCCTCTCCGTCAGGATCAGATTCAGAGGGTTGAAGTAACGCGATCTCTGAGCAGCCGTGTATATGCAACCAACATGTAAACATTAGATCAACGTGCTGGAGAGCCGAGGCACATCCACTTCCGGAGGGGGCGTGGTCAGAGGGAAAACAGAGTGTTCTGATGAGGAATGAAGAAGAGGACTTTTCAGGCATGCCAAAATCTGATTTCAAAGTGTTTTTTTGAGCATAAACTTTAAAGACACCCTCTTTACTATCATGAGTAGACATTACTTTTTGAAGGGTGGTTAGAGCTTATAGTTTGGGCTGGCTTTAGGCTTGGACCAGTCCCTTGTTGTGCTGCTATAAGCTTAGACTGCCCAACACACTGAGCTGCTGGAAGGCAAAACCTTGTGAGTGATCAACAATGAAAGACTACTGACCTAATGACAAGCTAGCAGCAGCTCATCTTGCAACCCTTCCTGACATTGGTAAAACAGATTTTGTGCTTACAAAGGTAAAGTTCTTTACAAGGCTATGAGACTGTATTACACTGTCACAGAAGGTGTTTTATTTCCCTGTCGTAATCATTTTAATTATTGTAGTGTGGCCATGAGTTTTGAAATATATCTTTATGGAAGCATCTCCCACAGGTGAAGCTGTTAATGTAGCTTCTCCATCTGGCCACATTAAATCTTGTTACATTTGTAATCAATCCACATTAGATTACACTCTGATGAAAGTATAAGTATTTCAAAGAACCCTGTGACACTATCCTTTATCTGTCGTCTTGTACTGAAATACTTCTCAGGAACACTTTCTGTGTTGTCTGCTTGTGAAAATATCTGCAACTTGCATCCTCCACAGTCCTTCATCTTCATATAAAGGCTCTTTGTGATCCTCTCCAGGAGCAGCTGTTAGTGGTGTGACTCCCAGAGCTACTACAGGGAAGTTGTGGGAGACACCTGATACTCAAGGACTCTGCTCATCCATGCATGGTTATAGGGCGTCAGAAGCTGCAGGATCCCAAAGTGACCTCGGGAATGTGTGTGTGAGCATGTGTAAGTGTTTTTGTGTGTTTAAGTGTTTAAATATAGCTAAAAATACTATACTTTTTTAGTAGTGTAAACACCAAAAAACAGTGAATTGCTTACTGTTGCACTAAGACCAATCCAAAGCATGTTTTCTATTCCCACTGATTAAAACATACACTCAAAAATGGGAAACTACTTCCTACAGCACAGAGAAATGTTGCTGGATCAAAATTCATACATATATGTCTGTGTTTTTGTATCTGTTATTTACAACAATATATTACTAATATTGTTTCATTAGTAATAACTTTATTGACACTTCACCTTTCAAAACCAGTAACAAAGTGGGATTATTTAAGTGTCAAAGGCTTTATTGAACCAGGCAGATGAACTCAAGTGTAGCTGAGTTTTGTTACATTTAAATAAGACATGCTAGTTCATGATGCAGGTACAAGCCTGCTAGAAGAATTTAAATGAAAAATGAAAAGCACTCAAATAAGAATAAGTATATAAAACCACTTAAAAACAGATTTATGATTTGTCATGTCTTGAAAGTGGTTCAGCACTGAGAAGTTGAGACCCGACTATTGCATAATACCACAGATAGAGATCTCCGCAGTGCTGTTTAGACCTGTAGACCATAAGGGCACGTCACATATTTGTGATGTGATGCCCAATTAGGTTACTGAGGGCACACGTTGCTTTAGGCTTAACAATGAAAAATAATGAACAACATTTAAACCACCTCTATTGCACCATGTCGTTTAATGTTCTGGAAAATTAGAGGAATAAGAAGAATATATCAAAATGAACAAATTACAATAAATACTGATACAGTGCAATAAACTCAAGCATTCAAATTGACAATAAAAAAGCATGCAAGAAATGACAAAATGAAATATGAACAGGAGGAGTGTTGAAAAAATAAATGTTCAATTACTGCATCACATTGGTCACAGAGGTTGCATTTCTTAAAGACTTGGGCAGAAGATCCTGTAGTTTGGGTCAATATTTAAAAGAAGCAGAGCTTCTAGATTGTCCAGAATTTGACTGAGTCTATAAAAATAGTTGTAAAGGATCAAACTTAAAAGCCTCACAGCAGAGTTCTGGGTCAATTATAATCCATCAATGTCTGTTTTAGAGGACCAGTGAAAGGGGAATATAAATGGTCAATCTATTTGGAAATTAATATATGAACTACCTTTTTGGCATCTCATGATCAACACAAAATTGTTTTCCAACATAAGTTATTCCCACATATTTTATTTTTTAAAAAGATTTCTCCTAAGTAAACCACTTTGCTGCAGCCAAACCAGTTGTTTACTGTAATAGATATGATCATAATCTAGCGCAAGTGAGGTAGAACTATATAGTTGTGTATCATCAGCATATATTTAATTTGATTGATTTGATTTATTTTTTTCATACATCAAAAAAAAACATACCAATCCAACAAATCAACTGCAGGTGGGGGCCTAACATAAAACAAATATTAACAAGTAATTAACACATCCCACAAAATGCAACAAATAAGACAAAAAACAACAGAATAATCCCTAAACACAATAATAGTCCAACATTAATTCAATGGCGTGGGCTTTATAGTACCATAAAGCACCTCCGGGTCCCAAAAGAAAATGTTACATCAGGAGCCCTTGAGCATAAAAGTCACTTCAGGCCAAACCACACAGTGGCCGGAGCAAACGGAGACCAGCATAAACCAGCATCAGGTAATTTACAAATACAAAAGTTCAATTCAGAAACACAAAACATGGAGATAGTCAAAATTAAGAGGTTTAGATGTTCGGTGATAATGTAATCCAAAAGAAGTGTATGTAAGAAGAAGAGGATCCCTCTTGAACACAACGGGGGCTAATCTGCCAAGTTTGGAGAGAGCTTGATATTTTTTTATCCTGTTTTTTTCTTATTTTTTACAGACAAAAAAAAATATCTTTATTGATTTCTATTCTGCACTATTTATTTAAAAAATCAGTTCACTGTCATTTAAAAAAAAAGTCATATAGGAACACTCCCCCATATGCATGGAGTCTAAGCTAAAATAAGTTTCACTTATTCATGCAGAGTTCAAGGAGGTCTGCATTTGTATTTATCACTTTTCTTTGATGTCAACAATACGGGACTACTTTTTTTGCAGTCTGACTCAAGGATGTACTAAATGCAATCTTTCTTTAGTAAACTGTCAATAAAAACAGAACCCTAATTTGCATTTTCACTTCACAATCAGCTTGTCATTTCCTAATAGATGGGAAAGAAAGCAATGCAAGGTCTTGTATCGACTTGTATGAAGAATTCCTGTGGCATTGTTGATGACATATGGTTTGATATCCCATGCAGCAGATAAACTGTGTATTTTGGGCCGCATGGGAAAGTCTGGTGGTGACCCAGTTGAGGCCTCCGTGTGGGTTCAGAGGAGAGGGAACATGAGGACTCAAAGTTACCATTCTTTGCATGCCTGTGGACCTTACTGGCTCACACAACTGTCAGTGTTGCCAAACTTTTTGCTCTGGGCTTTCAGATATTACCATCACCTGCATTACTAATCATAGCTTTGTGATACATTTCCCCTCCAGATCTCGTCCTTGAATGAAAACTGCAAGGGAATAATATTGGTATTATGTTTATCATGTGAGATTTCTGCCTTGAATGGAGACCTAAAATGAGATTTGTAATGATAACCACTCGTGTGCAGATGGAATGGACACCTTGTGTTTGTGGTCTACCATCCAAAACAAGTAAAAATAGGCACTGGCCATATTTCACAGGGGATTCTTACAATGACCTGGAGTACCTACATCCAAAGTCGCCCTTTTGGTTAATTCCTTAAACATTTGAAATATTTTACACATCTTTTATAGATGTGTGTGTCTATCGCAGCACCATATATCAGTTTTGAAAGTGACCATGGGGATCTTTAAATGGACAAAAGCAAATAGACCCCTATTTTTTCTATGTGTGATTTCTATGTATTGACTTTGCAATGGGACATTTTGGACATACCTAGAATATGTAGATCGAGTCCACACTTTTATGACTATACCTGTGGTCAGACAGAAAGACCTAGCCACTTCCTTTCAGTTTAATTCCAAAGCTTGGAGTGATTGATCTAATAAAACTTAAACAGGGCATCACACATCCACTAAACACCTACCTCATCCCACTCCCCTCAGGGCGCAGATACAGGGCACCGAGGTGTAGAAGGGCTCACCTTGGCAAAAGCCCGATCCCTGCTGTTAAAGTGACCCTGAACAACAGACCTCGCTGAATAATATCACTTTGTTTGTTTGAGTGTTGATGCCTTTGTTGATAGTTTGTTGAGTTGTTTTCATTTGATTTCTTTTCTTAACAATGTTGAGAAGCGCTTTTAAAAAAAACAGAAATATAAAAGTCAACAGAGAAAACAACACATTTAAAAGGATAAAAGAAAATACAGAATTTCAAAGAGATATAAAAACGAATGATTTATTAACAATTCCCAAAAACCTTAAAAAGGAGCACAACCCTATAAAACAAGGTTTAAAGAGAGGAGTTAAAAGTTGTTGCAGAGTCTGGGGGCTCAATAACTGCAGGTCACAAGCCTGGATTTTGGTACAACCTGCTGAGCTGAATCTACTGGTTTTAAGGCATGTGCAGGCACATTAGAAGTAAGAGACAAAAGCTTCAAGAGTTACCAATACAATCTTAAAGTCAGTTGAATAAAATATGGGCTGCCAGGGTGAGCTGGCTAGTGCAGAGGTGATGTGTTGATGTGTGGGTGCTTGACACAATTCAGCAGCTGTGATGAGCAGAGCAGCAACACTTTGAACCATCTGGAGTGGATGAAGGGAGAGGAAGCTCTGAGTTATTGTTTGGTAAAATGGAATGGTCAACAGCATAAGAGGCAGCGCTCAAACCTAGAAGTTTAACCTTCAAAAGGGCTGTCTGATTAGACTGAACAGCACAGAAAAAAACTCAGTTAGTTTCAACTTTATTTATTACACCTGTGCAGCTAAATGCATTTTATTGCAACTGTTTTGTCCTGCAGTCTACTGTTATGATGCATGCAATTTTCAGTTCTTTAAGGCAATAATAAGATGATACTCACTAATTACAGCCTAATGTAATCCCACAAAGCAACATAGCAGCTTAAATTTATTTATTGGACTCTGTCAAAATTGTTAGTTATATTTTATGTTTATCATTAACATTATAGTAAGTGCATGTGATATATCTAATATCTAATAATGTTAATATGGACATTTAAAAAAACAAACAGATCCAACATAATGCAGTCCAGCTCAAAACTACTGCAAACTACAAAGTATATAATGAAGGCAAAGTAAAATAAATTATTCTCCAATAGAGGCAATTAAAACGTAACATTATTAGTTAAATATGGAGGACAACATGACTTACAGCTTTCATTATAGTAAAACACCACCTATCACTGCAACCTTAACAGACATAAAATGTAATTTTTTTAAAGTTTGGTTGGCTTGTGTTCCCACGCTACTCCGGTTGCTCAAGTTGTCTTTTGTTTCACCAGCTTTATATTTTATCATGACTCAAAACTTAACGTCATAACCTGATAGCATATGCCTATACCTTCTCTTTTTTTCCTTCCTCCCACCTCTCATTCCTGGCTGTTTATCTGGAACTTATTGGGCTCTTTCTTTCCCCGCCGGATTACCCTCCCGTATTCTTTCACACAGGACAGTGGACAAGACAACAATGTTAAGTATCTCAAGGCCAAGCTGGGGTACAGAAAGATAAAAACCCAGGTTCCCAAGCCCTGACAAACAGTACCTAGTGCAGCATCACTGACTGGTGACTTGTATCTCCTCCTTCAACCAGAGCCACTGAACCAACCTCAGCTCAGCACTCTTAACTTGAAAGCAGTTGATCTGTAGATTGACCATCCATCACATGCACAATGTCCTGTGCCTTTATTGTCATGACAATGCTTCTCGGCCTTTCGGTAGTGAGTGCGTTTGTCTTGCAGCCATCGAGGGAAGAACCTGCAGCCTCTGCAAACGCTCCTGATTCGCATCACAGGTCAGTATCAAACATGTTTGCTCAAAAATGTAGGCGCCTAATATGCAAGCTTTTACTTTGAAGTTCTTAATGTATGGGACAATTTGAACTGTTTTCCTTGATTTTTGTGCATGGAATCAGACAGTTTTGTAGTTCACATGTGGGCTATGTTTTGAAATTCATGCTGAGGCCTTTCTACAATGGTGAAATGACAGAATTTTTTTCCAGGATGTGTGCAGTGTTTAATCTTCTTATGTGTAATTGATGCTCTACATCAACTAAATACCAATAAAGTGTCTCCACAGTTCATTAGAAGGGCATGTTGTAGAATATTTCATTGTTTTTGTTTGTTTCTGCTGAGTCATTTCAAATATTTTGAACTCTTTAGATAATATGTGTGCAATTTAATGTCCAGGTGTCAGGGTGAGTCATTGCAGTCCATCAGGAAGGGTCTCCTCCGGGCTCTCAACCTGCAGATTGAGCCACGGCTGCCCAATGGTGGATTGGACATGGTCACAGAGCAATGGCGGGCCAACTTCAGCAACATCGCTCACAGACCCAGGGATGCTGCTGGTATGTGGAACACTAAACTTTGATAAAACTACTGCAGTCCTTGACTTTTCCAATCTGTGGACAGAGGATGACAAAGACAAATAATAATAACAACAACAACAACAACAACAAAAACGAACATTCAGACTCAGAAATACAATACAGATAATAATTGTGAAATTAATGCTAATAGACTGATCTCAATACTAAAGCCAGTTAAAGTCATCAGGTCTCATATTAGTATTTACAGTAAAACAATGTTGATAATAGGGTTAGGAATGAAAGTGTCAATTATAGCATTTTGAGTCAAACTGTTCTGAAATTAACATTAGCGTTGCAGCAGTGATGATAATAGTGAGACTGATATTAAAAGTTGTAGCAATGGGGTGCTGTTGGTTTCAAGCAGTTTCAAGCATACTCTTAAAAGTAGAGAGGGTTTCTGCTTCTTAGACCCTGACTGGCAGATGATTCCAAAGAAGAGGGGCCTGATTAGTAAGAGGCTAAAAGTCTAACTTTCTGTATGTCTTTTCTATGTCTTTCTAGTTCCAGCCATCTCTGGCAGCCCTGATGGTGGAAACAGTACGAGCCTGAAGTGTTGTTCCATGGCCTCTGAGGTCTTCATGAAAGGTATGCCAGTGCACATATATCAACATATTTTTTATTATGAAGAACTATGATGTAAACAATCCATCCATCCATCTATTTTCATCCACGTATCTGTGAATAATTTAAAGACTGAAGATGGGAATGCACATAATATCATTTTTCTATTCTCCAGATCTGGGATGGGACAGCTGGGTGATTCTCCCTGTCAGCGTGACCACTGTTCAGTGTGCACTCTGCAGTCCCGAAGGGAACATTGTGCAGTGTCCATCATCCCAGTCTAATGTCCAGGACTCAGACTCACAGGTATTGAAATATGGTTACTTTAAATGAACTGCTTACATTTACATACATTCTCACATTTACAGGAATTCTCCCTTGCGCTCAGACATCCAGCTAAAAGAGAAATTCTGTATATGGAAAAATTATATGTTTGTGTTTTTGATTGGATTATGATGAACAAATCACAAATTTGAAATAATAATTTTACATTTGTAAACAGTACTGAGTATTACATTTCATAATTAAAGCTAGCATATAGATTTAGCAATGCATGAAGTGTAACCGTAGATTACTAAAGTGAAAGTTGTAGAACGTTAAGGTATTGCAATACTTGAATTTCTGTTTCTCGTTTTTTTCCACCACTGCACCCAGGTTCAGTGTCCTCAGCAATAAGCACAGTTTATCCTGGTGTGTTCTGGAAACAGCTGCCAATAGATAGGCCTGTTTTTTTTCCTTCCTCTGCCAACAAAAACCTTTACCAAACACAAGCCAAGGCACTCCCTGAAGCTATTCAACCAGAAATGAATGCAATGTAGCAGCAGATGTGTATTTTGGAAACAGCAGATGTTGTGGATGGAAAGAGTTTGTATTGCTAAAATCAAGACAACTTGCACAAAATGAAGGAAATATATTTTTGTATATTAAATAAATTGAAGACATGCCAGCTTGCACCTTAAACGTTTTTTTTGAAAGACTATGATCTCAATTACATTTTTGTTTACTTTTGGCAACTTTTTGGTACATAAAACCATGATTATAACAAGCAACAAGGTTTTTCTGCTGTCCATTACTTTATCAGTTTGTCCAAAAAAATGCTAAATGTCAAACTTTAAATCATATAATACTTCATGTTTCGTACTTCAGGATAAAAAACTAAAACTGAACATATTTTTCCTGAGTATGTCTGACTCTCCCTCTCTTTATCCCTCTGCAGGTCCAGGTGCCATGTTGCCAGCCGGCCTCCCAAGAAAAGGTGCTTTTTGTCTATGTTGATGCATCCGGCACTATCGTCCTCTCCTCTGTGCAGATGACCAGCAGCTGTGGCTGTGGACATGGCGACCTCCAACAGCCTGGCCAACAGTAAAGTTTGATTTATTTACCTGAGTATGTGGCACCTAGCTTACACGCTGCAGTACAAACTACATAATATCCAGGCCTGTTGTTTTTCACCAACTCCTGTGCCGATTTAGTCGAATATTTCTCTTTATTCTTGGTGTTATCTCAGATCCTAACAGAGTGAGTTTAACACTGAGCATGGGAACCAAAGCAAAGGGACTCTAAGTACTCAGTGCAGCATTCCTGTCTCTCTGTTCAGGCTTGAAAGAACGATGCAAGAGTCAGCTGAGGAATCATCATAAAACTGATTAGTTATTGTAGTGTTCAAACATTTCATATCATTAAACTTAATGTCATGTTTCTAACCTCAAATTGTAATCTGCATTGGTTTGCTGTTGTATTTTTAAAAATTACAATTACCAAAATTTAAACTTAGATAGAGCAATAAAAAAAATATTTCAGTGAAGGTCAAGTATTTGTCTCGCAACAAGAGATGGATGAGAAGTGAAGCTGACACTAGGGTGATTAATGCAGCCAGTTTATCTTTAAATAAATCTCATGGGTACAGCGTGCTATTTAAAGCTACCAAATGTTACAGTGTTCCCTTCAAAAATGTGAGAGTATCACGAGCTAGATCTTCTGACATGCAAGTCATCAAATCACTGCCTCCTCTTATGGGTAAAAAATCTTTTTCATCCCCTTCAAACACACACAGGTCAGATAATTGATTTAAATTCCATATTCTACTGAGAATTAAATCTGCCCTGCGCTCTCTTATGCACGTCCACTGGCCACGCTCTGATTATGTTTGTTAACCAGCAGAAAACCCCCAAAATTATACTTTAATATGAGACACCAAAAATGTTTCTATGTTATACATTGAGTATTCTTTGCCACACAAAACATGTGAATTAATCATGATTTCAAGACAATTCAAGACAAATCATTTTCACTCCTCTTCATACACTTTTGTTTATGACATTTTACTGCTTCACTGTGATTTTTGTGTTTGACCAGTAAGATATGTGAATAAAACACAACATTTGTAATGATATCTAGCAGAAATGGCCAGGTTGGTTAATTGTAGCTGACTGCAGAGATTCAGATTCATATTTTATGTGAAGTGTCTGGTCCCTGGTGTTTGTTTTCACTGTTAATCATGTATGAATCAAAAACTTTTTGTTTTATTTACATATCTTTAACAGCAGTTCTCAGATATGATTTTTTGTCAGTGTGTTTTAAACATATATTTACTATTTTTTTCTGTGTTATGTGTGTTTACTTATTTTACAAAGTTACCTCACTGTTCTCTCTTTAATTTTTTTTCCACAAGTGCACATCATCCTCTTAAATATAACCTATTTTTTACATTTGCATGAAATGCATGATTGTCACACTTATGACCCTGATATGATATCATGTTGTTTTTACTTTTACATAATTTCTAGCTCATAAAATGTTGAATAAAAATGCTTGACATCAAAAGGTTCTTTTGTTTTTTTTCTTTATTTGCTGACAAGGTTTATAGTTTACTGAAGTTCATGTACAAAAGGGGAAAAAAGTTGTTCAGTATGCCAGCCTTTCAGGATCTCATGCCTGCCAGACAGTTATGTGTTAAGTTAAGAGGGAGGA
Source organism: Notolabrus celidotus (assembly GCF_009762535.1). Lineage (NCBI taxonomy): Eukaryota > Metazoa > Chordata > Actinopteri > Labriformes > Labridae > Notolabrus > Notolabrus celidotus. The sequence goes on along the minus strand of NC_048290.1, from coordinate 12,404,774 downwards.
ATATAGCAGATGAAGAAATGTTGGCTCTTGTCTGAGGGGAAGTGCAACATGTTGCGCACTTCTTAGAAGTCCACAGAGTTTTCAGTGGCTGCTCAAGCATCGTCACAGAGGCTTTTTTTTCATGTTTTCTTGGCTGCTGGAATAAAAACTCATGATCCTCAAATTGTGCAAACAAGATATTGATCCTGGACTACAATAAATCAACACATCTACAAGAGAACACAAGGAGGTCTGTGTGGAAACCTGAGCATTGCCGGCTCTTTGGTTGTTGTTTTTTTCTGGACAGGATGTCAGGGTATTTCAGCATGTGGATGTCTTTCATTGTACTGTCACCCCTTCTAACGGGTGCAGGGGCAATTGTGTGTTCAGAGAAGGAAACGTTGCTGAATCCAATCTCCCAGACGGTGACACAGCTATCAGACTGTTTAATGGAGTGCACTGGGATGATGTATTTCAGAAAACTGTTACTGCAGGACAATCATAACATCCGGCTCACAGATTCTACTGAAGGTAAGGAGACTCAGTGACATTTTTAACTTCAAAGTGCTGAAAAATGATGTATCCTGAGACAAAGCAATTCCTGAACTACATGTTGAGACAATAAATAAGTTGTTTTATGTGAATGCATCTTTGCCTGAGTGAAACGCTTTTAAATCTCAAGAAATTACCTGCTGTGTCCAGGCCTTCATAAAACACCCTCTTTTTCCTATAGGGGACCTCGGGGAGTACTGTTGGTCCACAGAGCTGAAGTGCACTGTAGGTGAGAGCTTCCAGCAGGCCTACGTGGTGCTGCCTGTGGATATGTCTACAGTTGGATATGAGAAGTTGGAAGTCAAAGCCACAGGCCCGACAGCTACGCCACTGCACGTACACAACAACCCCACCATTGTAGCAGAGAGCTGTGGCTTCCGCTACGACGTGACGCAGCACTTCAACAGAGCAATGGTGGGAACTTTATTTTGCGTACAGGTCGCAACCCTGGATGATGTGCTGGGGGACAGAGCTCTGAAATGTCCTCCCTTTTTGGTCACCTTCTGGCAGAGAAATCCAAGTCAGTATAGCCAAGGAGGTGTAAGATGAAATCTCATCGACGGAAGAGGCTCTGAACCATTTTACTAATGTAAAAGCACTTTTACCACACTGTAAAAAATGCTCATTTACAATAGTGCGATGAATGTAAAATGCTACTTGAGTAAAAGCACGTCCTCATGATTAGAAAAAGATTTATGGTACAAGTCCTCAATTGCTAAATTGCTCTGACTATTATACTACTAAATATTATACAATTCTGTTTTTATTTTTTGTAGAATATACAGTCATATAAGCTTTGTGTACATTTCCATGCAAACAATCTTTCTTTGTAAAGCAGCTATTCACTTTAAAAGTCAGATTATTTCTAGAAGAGTAAAGAGTACAGTTAGAAATAGAGTGGAGGAAAAGTAGTCTACTAAAAAAGCATCATAAAAGAGAATCACTAAGCTAAAGTACTTTTAGCTTACATTTTTGCTGGAGTCAGTATTTGTGCAATTGTGTTTATAGTTAACATTCCACCACAGCAGTACCTGTAAAGGAGCATTTTGGTTGATTTTACACAACTACAATATGTTGCACTCATACCTAAAACCTAATATTGATGTGTAATTTTATATTATTCACTTCTATGTTATTATTATTTTTATTGTGCTTATGTTTTTTTACCAATAGACCATATTAGAAGATGGACAGCATAACCACTCCCCAAACTGAAGCCAAACATTTCCAGAGCTCCCCCTGGTGACTGGCAGTGGGGAAGGTCATAAAGCCCACCACCTCCATGAAACCAGATGGAACAGGGTCAAACTAGAAAATGAAAATATATGTTGATTAAGTTTTTCACAAACATACTTTCTGTCAGGACAGTTTTGATCAATCTGATTTATGTGCAAGTGTTCTCATTTCTGAGAGGATTTGGGATGTGACATCATGACTTCTGCAGGTTTTTTTTTTTTTTTTAACAGATGAGCAAAATAGAGGAAGACAGGTGATAGAAAACTTAAGAAACCCTAACGCAACACTCATTGAACTTTCCATAACCGTTACTGTCTGCTTCAAATCAATACAAGAATTGTTCTGCTGTATCATTTGCTGATTTTACCCTTCTTATTGTTGAGTGTGCTTTTGGTTAGCAGAAAGGGCATGACGTCAGCCACACAGCACCACAAGTTCAATCATTTCTGTGCACGCCGTGGATAAAAAAGGGAAAAAAAAGATAACAGCCAAATAAGTCTGCACACATTTATTTATTTTGGCATTACTTTTTCACAATGAGATGTAAGCATGCTGTTAATATTTATACACAGTCTATTGATGTCATATTTTGAAAGACTGAAATTGTATGTAGCACACACAAAATACTCAGCAGACAGAGAAGGAGTGTGTGTGTGTTTGTGAGAGAGAGAGAGTACTATGTGTTTTTTTTTTTATGGTACATGTGTCATGTGTCTGTGTGGGAGCAGTCAGTCAGTTATCTTTTAATGTGAAGCTTCAGTCATTTACCACAAACAAATTTCACCTGTCCAGGGTCTGTTCTGTAAAGTGATAGAAACAGTTGAGTGCCACCTGCTGGTTATGATTCAAAGTAAAAGAATGCAGTTTTTCACATTATGCAGCCTGTGGGTGGAACACTTGTAATGCCAGTTTTATGTTTGTTCATTGAGATTCCTCACCTAATGTGATTTGTTAAGTATGAATATAGTTTAGACATGAACTGAGATATTTGTGTTTTCTGATATCAACAACAGATAATCCTGTGTGGGATTGATTGAATTGAAATCTTAAATGGATGTTTTTGACTGCACATAGTTGATATGACTTTATGATTGCTGCACGATCAATGAATCCAAACTAATGTGCTCTGAATCAACTTTTTAGAATTTACTACCGTTTAAACAAGTATATAAAAAGATGTTGAGTTTGGCCCCTCTATTCAGTTCATTTTTTAACTCTGTAAGAATTGGTCCCGTTACTAATGAATACATGCATATGAATGAGTGAGCTCAGAAGTGACATGGATTGGACACATTTTTGCACATGTTTTGATTAAAAAACACTCTAAAAGTAACAATACACGTTTCTGTCTATTCATTTTTTACGATTTAATAGGTAACTGTATTCTCTACAGCATATGATGAATATGAGGCCTTCACATTGTCTTTACTCCTAGGCTTTTATAGTTCATTCAGCTGTCCTCAAAGTCTAAATGCAGGAGGATGATGTTAGTGTGCTCAGTCTGGCAAACAGGCAGCGGCAGCAGCGTTAAATAACCACCCAGGATGAGTGTCCAATAACAGACCTGTCTGTATAGGAATGCATTGAAGCATACACATGCTGGTATTCATTGCTCCTAGAACAGAAACAAACACACACAGGCCGTGATTTTTTCTTAACCTGACAAAACGGTTTTATGATGCACTTAGCATGTCCATCCGACTTGTCTGCTTGAAATGTGTCAAATGATTCATTTGTTTTCTGCTGCTGGCTTAGATATGAAAGCTGTGGGAGACTTTTGAGCCCCCGCCAGTTTTTACTCAGTGTCATCAAATCTGAACTGGCATAACAAAACTGGCACAGGGGTGGCAAACTGAGTGAGAAGGCCAGCTCCAGTATTTCTGGGCAGGACAATGAGTCCCAGCCAGGTCCAGAAGTGAAGTAATGTATCAACAGGAAATCAAAAAGTATGTTGCAGATGTTTCTTAATTTATAGATTACTTGTTCCTTTTGTTTAGTTTAAACTTAACTTTAGTGTGTCCTCTTAAGCACTTAATACTATTTTTTAACTTTATATGTTCTATACTAAGTTGACACTGTTTTTTTAAGCAGCCCGTGCAAGGTGGTAATAATTTTCCTTGAAAATGTTGAATAATTTTTCATTATCAGTAGAATAAAATGATTTTGTCTTTGAAGAAATGTCTCTCATAACGGTCCAACTTATAAGCTGAAGACTGCCTGTGTTAAAAAAGTGGCTTTTAAAGTTAGGTAACATAAACAAGAAGAACTTTTGTTAAAAAAGCAGATAATTCTGTTCATGTTTCAAAAACGTTTTAAATTAGTTAAAATAATTAGTTTATTAGCTGATGGTACATTAACAGTTTTGAGGCCAACCACATAAGTAAAATCACTTAATAGTGTGGTTCTAATTTATGCTTCTGCTATTCAGGTTCAGCAATATCAGTTACTCCCACATTTAGAATCATTTCTCAACTGTAACTGTCTTTGATATGGAGGATCTATCTTTAATCATGAGCCTCTCTGCTACAGTTATTGTAGCAGGTGGCCTGGCTTAATTCTGACCCTTGGCCTCTTGCCACATTTCATTACCCACTCTCTCTTAAAAGTTTCCTACTCTATCCTCATAAAACATGGCAATAAACAAACCCAAAAAGCTTAGAAAAGGACGATTCTGATTTGTTTTAGATGATAACTTTATTTTTCTTCAGCTGTGAACAGTCATCAGAGACAGAATCAGCTTTACTGATCAAGTTGAACACATAAATAAACTTCAGTCCAGCATTCGTACAGTTATATAGCAAAATTTACACAGCTTACAGGTCAAAATAACAAAAAATGTAAACATAAAAGTAACATGAAATAGGTTTGAACATTTTTTTTACCATATGATTTGGTAATGCCCTAGTGTGGCCACTTTTTGGAAAATGGTTAAGGTAAATTTGTCCCTATTGTTACATGTGTTTATCCCATTGTCTCCTTCCGTCTTGATTTTAAATGACTTAAATCAGCTGCAGGTCCTGGAGCTCAGAAGTGTGTGTCTTTAGCTGGCTTGACGGCTGCTATGAAGTTGGTTGCTACTAGATGGAAACACCCCTTACTGCTTTCTCGTAAAAAATGGTTAATAACGTTTATTGATATTGTGTATTTGGAACTGTCTACAGCTCGCATCCATGGAGCCAAAGAGGACATAACTCAGCTATGGTGTGCTACAGTGGACAATCTTAAGAACTTGCTGAATTGTGCAATCCCCCTCACACAATTTCTCTTACAAACCCACATACACACACCTACATCGACATAACTTTACCACATTACCACAGCATATGAATTTTCTTCCTTCTTCTGAACCTGTTGTTTTGTTTTGTTGTGTTTTTATTTTTATTTTTGTCTGTTTGTTTTTTTATGTTTGTTCCTTGTTAATCTATGTTTGTAACTGCAAGAAATTACAATAAAAATTTGATCACAAAAAAAAAAATAGGTTTGAAAAATGCAATACAGATTTTGTTATCTGTAGATTCTGTGCATATGGAAGACCTAAATGGACATCCATACATTTCTGCTTCTCTCTTGAGATCATAACTTGATGTTCTCGTTATCAGCTTTGTTATAAGGATAAAGCTGGTTGTCTTGTGATGAGATTCCAGTCTCACCAAAAGAAAAATTAGATTTTTAGATTAGACAAAGTGTGATTCAATATTTTTAGACAAGTGAAATGATCTTTTCTCCAGAAACTGAGTAAACACAATTTGCAGAGGCATGTCCATAGAGGGCTCGCGTACACAAATTAAGGAAAGCAAATACAGTTGTGCTCAAGTTTACATACCCTGGCAGAATTTATGATTTTTTATTCCATTTTTCTGAGAATATGAATGATAAGAGAAAAACTTTTTTTTCACTCATGGTTAGTGGTTGGGTGAAGCAACATTTTTTATCAAACAACTGTGTTTACTATTTTTATATCATAAAGACAACAGAAACTACTCAAGAAATCATAAATTCTGCCAGGGTATGTAAACTTATGAGCACAACTGTATATTGACTCGGTGAAGTTCTATAGGGCTACTACTCCATGTACACACTGGGTGAATGTGTAAGGACCATAGCAGGGTTCCCACTCTTTTCCAGAGATCATTTTCCAGGACATTTCTAGGACATTTTCAGTGATGATCAAGCTGGTATGACAGTCTAAATTTAGTTCCTAATTTAGTTCCTAAATAGTCTAATATGTTCCTCTCAGTGGAAGTGTACATTGAAGACATGCAGTCTATGGCGATCTATGAAATCATCTCTTACATGCTTAAAAATGATGGCAAATTGATTATGGAATAATGCAACCACAGATGTACAGCACCTTATTAGTGCAACCAAGTAACAATGATGGCCAACTCTCATCTCAGCTTTCTCTTTTCTCAAAAAATATAAAATTAGCTAAGAAAAAAACAAGAGCCAGCAAAGGAATCTGGAAGCTGCCTAACTGAAGTAAATAAATAAATAATATTAATAATCAGAGGATAAGTGCATTGATTGACAAAATTAGATCTGAATGACAAAAAGGGCCACAAATGTTGAATGGGGATGTATTTTTTTTTAAACCTTGTTAGATCGCAGGCAGTCATGTTGAAATAATTTTCCAGAACAATCCATGATTTTCCAGGACATTTTACTTTTTCTCCCATTTTCCAGGTGTTTTCCAACGGAAGAGGATTAGGGCCACTGAAAAAAAAATTAAGTTTAAAAAAAGCTTTTTTAATTATTATCAGAATTCTGACTTTAATCTAAGAATTCTGACTTTTTCCTCAGAATTCTGACTCTTTCCTTAGAATTCTGACTTTTCCTCGGAATTCTGACTTAATTCTCAGAATTCTGACTTTTTCCTCAGAATTCTGACTTTAATCTCAGAATTCTGACTTGTTCCTCAGAATTCTGACTTTTTCCTCAGAATTCTGACTTTAATCTCAGAATTCTGACTCTTTCCTTAGAATTCTGACTTTTTCCTTAGAATTCTGACTTTTCCTCAGAATTCAGACTTAATTCTCAGAATTCTGACTTTTTCCTCAGAATTCTGACTTTTTCCTCAGAATTCTGACTTTAATCTCAGAGTTCTGACTTGTTCCTCAGAATTCTGACTTTAATCTCAGAATTCTGACTTTTTCCTCAGAATTCTGACTTTTTCCTCAGAATTCTGACTTCAATCTCAGAATTCTGACTTTTTCCTCAGAATAATAATTTCAAAAAAAAAATTTGACCTTAATTTTTTTTTTTTTTCAGTGGCCCTAAAGACCTTACATTTTTTTGTTTTCAGTGGCCCTAATCCTCTCCCGTATTTTCCAGTACTGGAAAACTGGTCAACTGTTTTCCAGGTTTTTCCAGTGTTTCCAGGACGTGTGGGAACCCTGCCATAGGTAAAGACACACTTGTATATAAACATACAAACTTTAAAGCAGCACTCTGCTGAACAAACATAAACACATATGACCGTACCATGTATGAGGCTCAGGGGTACTGGAGTAAAGTTTGGCAGAACTGATCTGGGAAAGACAAAACTGTTAATAATGTCACCCTAATCGAATGCATTTGTTGTATTTGCCTTTTGTTTACGCATTTGAGAGTAACACAGCTGCTCTAAGAGGTATTTCAAATAAAGTTTGTTCTACACTGAGTGTATAAAACCGAGTTTGGTCCCCGGGTGGCTGAATAGAGTAGAACAATCCAGTGGGCAGAGAGAGAGAGAGACGGAGAGACAGAGAGAGTCGAGAGCCCTAAGACGCACGGTTAGCTGACAACTATCAAACAACGACGGCCTGACAAGTCTTTAAAAAGGTCTAAAAACCTCCACCGGTAAACAATGTGACCAAGTGACAAGAACACCGTGGGGAGCACCGTCAGAAACACATGACAGCCAACTTTGGCTGTTGTGAGAGGCGCACCATGGAATCTCAGCCGAGGTAGGCAGACACGACTAGCCACCACTAGCTGTTAGCTTCACAGCCTGTCTGGGTAGCTGACGGTTAATTAGCCACATACAGTTAGCCTGCTCCTCTCTTACTAGCAGGGCTGTTTACACGACTCTACGTGAAGTTACTGTCTACAACTTTGTGAGACTACAAACAGGAAGGTTGTGTGCTGCGTGTTTGTTGATATTTATAAACTGACATTCAAGGTTTTTCACGCTGGGTACGCATTTTCGAGGAAAGAGGTGGAATCAGCTGGAAAGAGCAGGCTGATGTGATTTTTACCAGCTGGTCTAAAAGGGGCTTGTCATCTTTATTCTGCCTTATTTGCATTCGTTTAATAGTTTGGATTTGAATATGTTTTATCTTGCAGTTTAACATCCTCCTTCAAGGTGTTTGACGTCTGTGTTTGTGTCTCTGAGTGTATGTCATCATAAAAATATTTATATTAATAACAATAAAACAGGACTGGCAAATGTAGCAATCTTGGACTGTGCCAATATAAGCAGAGGTGCCTTGCACATGTTTTTAATTTTCAGGCACGATTGTGCTAAGCATATTTACTAATTGATAGGCTGTCACTATCTTTGTTTAAAAGATTACTATGAGCATGTATTGCAGACTGATAAAAAAGATTAGGGATGCACAGATCCTACCTTTTAGGTCCCGATACCGATATCGATACCTGGGCTTTGGTATCTGCCGATACCGATACTAGCTGATCCTGGTATTGATTTAACAATCTCTATTCTGTAGTGTGAGGATAGAATCATGTTTTGGCAACTTCAGGCTTTTCTGACTTGATGGTGAACTGTACCTGGGTTCCCAGTGCTCAACCAGAGGCTGGAATCCCTCAATTTCAAGGATCTGGAACAATTAAATCCAATAACCTGTCCGTTTTTTCACACTTTGAATCCATGTACAGAAGGTTTCTTGCTTCTTTGCAGTCGGCTACAGCTGATGTAAACTTCTTCCTTTGGGCTACCATTATATTTTTCAGCGTGACTGCCATCCGTCGAACTGTTAGCGCTGCACATGTTGCAAGTTTCTGGCGGAGTTGTCAGCAAAAGAAGCGTGACATGCAGCTAAACTACAGAGCCTCTGTATTTATCCTCCATCATGCTCCACCAGGCAAAAATTATGATATAGGAGACGCACATGGCTATTGTAAACACAGAAAAGCATAGAACTGAGATGAATAGATCCGCCATATGGATCAGCACTATATATCGTCCCTTTGTCACGATATCCAATCTAGCTTTTTGAGTCCGATCTAGCCGATATCCGATACCAAGATCGGATTGGTGCATCCCTAATATTTACTAATTGATAGACTGTCACTATCTTTATTCAAAAGATCAGTATGAGCATATATTGCAGACTGATATAAAAGATGCCTTGGAGTGTTATTGTAGAGGTTTTCAATTAATGCATCAAATCACTGTCTAAGTGTTTCCTTGGGTTACTTGTAGGACACACTCTGAATACTTTGATTTATATTCTGCTTGCAAACTCATTACCATCTTAAATTATTTTCACTGTCTGCACAAAGACAATTTATGACAAAAAAAAATAGTTTTAAAAAATGTCTTATTTTCTGAGAATAATAATTGGGGATGCACCGATCCTGGTATCGGCTAGATCGGCCTCAAAAAGCTAGATCAGATATCGGTGACAAGGGAACGATATTTAGTGCCGATCCATATGGCAGATCTATTCATCTGTGCATTTTTGCCCAGTAGAGTAACAATGTATTCAATTTCTTTAATAGCCCTCCTCCCTGTCACAGGTTCCTCTTATCCACTGCTGAGGTTTAAAGTTGAATTGGAATATCTGTTGGTTATGAAGATAACTCACCAAACTGCTGGTACACATTTATAATCTCTTGAATAATGATACTGTCAGTTTAAAAATGTTTATTTTATTTTGGTTTACAAAGTAAGAAAAGCCTGAAGTTGCCAAAACATGATTCTATCCTCACATTAAGGAATAGAGATTGTTAAATCAATACCAGGATCAGATCAGCTAGTATCGGTATTGACAGATACCAAAGCCCAGGTATCGATAGCAGTATCGGGACCTAAAAAGTAGGACCATGCATCCCTAATAATAACAATTGCAGAGGAAATCTTAGATTAACCACCTGTCACCTAAGCAGTATGAGTGTGGAGTGTTTACGGCCTGAAAAGATACACAAACACCATTCTTCTTTTCTTTTTTTTTAACAGTTTTTATATAAGGGCTGTATAAAAACAATTATAAACAAAACTAACAACTGAGAACCCAGAACAAGGGTTTGTCAAAATATTTTATTTCCACCATATGACCTCTATGAACCCCAAAGTATGTCACTCCCAGGTTGCCTTTTTGTCCCTGGTGGCTCTCTGCTGTGTAAAAGGCTTTGCATCTTTGATGCGCTCTGCCATCTTAAGTTTTGACAGTGATATAAATACATTTTCTCTTTTGTTGTTTTATTTCAACATTTTCTTAAAGCCCCTGTGGCTGTCAGTTTTCAGTTCGGGTGATTTGAGAGATGCACTGACATTTTGGTGTTTCCTCCTAACAGCAGAATATAGTACCGAAACATAGGTATAGCATATAACTTTAAAAGTATAGATGTTCAAGAGACAGAATGTCTGTTTACCTTTTGCAGTTGTTTTTTTTTTTTTTATCAGGACCTGTGTGCTCTGAACGTACATTTAAGTATTAAAGCAGAAATTGGCACGTCTCATCAGTTCATCTAAATCTGACACTGTGTTAACAGGATGCTTGATCGACTGGAGTCACACTGTTGGATTTTGTGGCTGCACGTTGGTTTCTCTGATTGTGAATCATCAGCCTACTTGCTACTAAATAATCTGTTAATCTGTTCCTGGCATTTGTCATTAGTGATTAGTAGGTTAGTTGAATCAAAGCTCTCTGACGCGCCTGAATGGAAAGATCTTTAGAGAGAGGGGGTATGGGCTACAGGAAATTAAAGCAAAATTAAAGACAGAAAACCATAGACTGTATAAAATATGGACATAGCATCCGTGACGTCACTCGGATCTGTTTCTGAAGCGCTGTTTTGAGGCCGATCGTCGGTGGCAGCCATATTGTTGCTGTTGAGCGATTGTGACGTAAAGAGGCTGGCTTTGAGACTCCCAGCCAAAAGCTACAGTGTTCCTGCCTGTCAATCAAGTCAGCTGTGCCTCTCATTGGAAGACTCATAATCTCAATATCTTCAAAATTGCTGCGTTTGAAACACCCCCCCCCCCCCCCCCCCCCCCCCCCCCCACAGTGTGAGCCGATCAAGAAATTCGCTATCCAGACTACACTCGTCTTTTGTATCAGGCTGAAAACATGTTTATTTCTGCTGTAAAGATTGTCTTTTTTGAATGTGAGTGTATGTGGTTTCCAGTACTTCCGGAGCCAGCCTCAAGAGGATCCTAAATGAACTGCAGTTTTCAGCACTTCTGCATTGGACTCATATTTTTAGACCGGAGGTTGCCGCTTGCAGAAAACGTGCCATCCAAACTGCCAACAGGGACAGGAAAACTGCTTGAAATAGGTTGTTAAATTAGCATGGAGCTTCTGGCTGCATATGGCAACAGACATACCAGTATACAGGGGTTATGAGTCATTTTGTTATGATAAATTACGATACTGTAAGCAAGGCAGTGACTGGCTGCTTTGTAGGCTTGTGTACTTTCAGTTTAAAGTACGACTTTTTCCCCTTTTACTTCATTCTGTCTTAGTTTACAATCATAGACTGTATGAAAATGGGCGTAGTATCTGTGACGTTACCTATCTGTTCCTGAGCGCTGTTTTAAAGTCAATCGTCCGCAGGAGCCATATTGGAAATGCTGAACACAATCCAAACCTCGTCCAAGCAAGTGTGAGGTAAAGGGGCGGGCCTGTCTATCAAGTCAGCCATGTCCTTATTTGGGCAAAACTAGTAAGTTTGATATCTTCAAAAATTAGAAATTAGCTACTCAGACCTAAACCTTTTTTTGAACCAGTCTGTTAACAGGTTTGTTATTGCCGCAAAGATCTTGTCTTCTTTGAATGGATGTGTATGTGGTTTCCGGTGTTTCTGCAGCCAGCCTCAAGCTGATGCTCGATGAAATGCAGTTTTTAGCATGGGCTTCATATTTTAATAGCGGAGGTTGCCGCTTGTTTACGCTATGTGAAGAAGTTAATTACTCCAAATAACGAACAAAATTGCCATTTAGTGTTAAGGGGTTCAACCACAACATAAAGCACTGCCATAAATCTTTGCATGTAAAATATAAATCTTATGGTGTCATTTCAGCCCATACAGGCTGAACACATACAACTATACATTAGGGAAGGGCATTTCAAGCCATAATACTATATTCAACGATTATTCGAATAATCCCCCCCACGCACACACATACTCACACACCTGTCCCATTGACTGCCCGTTTGTGTCACATTTGCATTAACCAGCAGCAGGACAAGGTGTTGCAAGTCACAAGCTCTGTCTGTGTCTGTCTCGGGCTTTGTGCCGGTGTTTCTGTGAAGCAGGGTTGGGTGTATGTTTACCTTTTTAAAGCCATGCTCAGTCTCTGGAAATACATGTGTAGCATTGTGAGATTCAGAAACTGAGAAAATCACTGCGACTGTTGCGAATGTTTTCTTCTTCTTTTGCTATTTAATGCAGTTAGCAGTCTTCTTCTGTTCGCTCTTGTGGTTAGCAAACAACTGTAAGACGCTCTATAGCCACTGTCTGGCGGGAATACTGTATTACAAACAGGCACCGGTGAAAATCTAAAATTGTACTTTTTAAATGAGGAAATATTCAAAGTAACACTTCGATTTTTACAAAGTGAATGAATATTCAATAATCATTGCCCATCTCTACTATACATGACAATAATAACTAGGGATGTCCTAATCCTGATCTGAACTATAGGAGTGGCACCGATCTGGGCGTTTTTTAATTGATCAGTGATCGGCATTAGAGCTGATCATCTCATCCGATCATTTACGTCCGCTGTCTCTGAACACAAGCTGATGGTGCGAGTGTGCTTCACCGTGTATACATAATGAGAAAATAATAAATGGGACATTGATGTAGAACTCGAGCCATGTTTAAAATGTTATTGTAGAACTCACATGTGCACCGGCAGACACATTTCAGAAAAAAGGCATAAATGCTCTACGCACTCTATAGTAACTCTCCAGGGACATATGGTTCAGTTGCTGCCATTGGGAATTGCACACTGTCTTTTGAGAGTTGTGTTCAGAGCAGACTCGGATTTAAACGTGCTGTAATGCATGCACATCAGTTTTGTGGGTCTCATACAGCAGAGCTTGTAAAACAGATTGAGTTTACAACCATGCTAGCTGGATTAAGTTAAAACATACGACATTAACATAAGACATATTTTAGCAATTTTCAAGTAATTACTTTTTTTTTTTAAGGGAAAAAAACCCCAATATGCATCTCAACTCTCTTATCTGTTGTGCAACTATTATGTAGGCAAACACAAGTATCGGATTGGGGCCAGTATGCACGTCCAGCCATTAGCGATGAAAACGGGCAGTTTGTACTAATGGTGAAGAAAAAGAAATCGATTAGTTGTATGCATGAGCCAGGTTAACGCCCCAACAAAGCATTAAATGTAATGGTAGTAGACCCCACCATTACAGGTGCTAACGGCAGGATTACCACACCTGTTAGGCTGTTCAAAGGATGGAGGACATCGTGCTTATGCGTTACCGTTTAAGACCAAATATGCAAAGACAACTGATATTTAGGGATCGAACAAAAAGTATGACGATGTAGAAATACACTACCGGTCAAAGTTTTAGAACACCCCAATTTTTCACTTTTTTATTGAAATCCAAGCAGTTCAAGTCCATTGAATAGCTTGAAATGGTACAAAGGTAAGTGATGAACTGCCAGAGGTAAAAAAAAAAAATGGTAAGATGACCCAAAACTGAAAAAAGAACGTACATTTCAGACTTATACGAAAAGGCCTTTTTCAGGGAACAACAAATGGGTTGCTGTTCTGCAGCAATTGAGGTTAGTCAAGCCTTGAAAGTTGGTGCTACCAATTCTTACACGTGTCCCAACTTTCCTTGATTACTTACAACCCCCTCCGTCTGCATAGAAGTAGTGTTGGAACACACTGTAGTACCATACCCTCGTGAGCATCATTTGAACAGTCTTGTACTCCAGAAAGTAGTGTGTTGCTTTAGAAATGGGCAGAAAAAGGCAATTAACAATTGAGGAGAGACAGACCATCATAACACTTTAAGATGTAGGTCTTTTCTACAGAGAAATTGCAAAGAAACAACAACCGGACTCTAGTTGCTACGGAAATGCCTGACTCCAGCAGAAACAGCTAATACTACTACTACTACTATCCGTCTCCCCCCTCTCTCTCTCTTTCCAACCCTAACTCGGTCAAGGCAGATGGCTGTCTAAGATGAGTCTGGTTCTGCTCAAAGTTTCTGCCTGTTAAAAGGAAGTTTTTCCTCGCCGCTGTAACTAGCTAAACACTGCGAGGTGCTCTGCTCATGGTGGTTTAAGATGAGATAAGATCGAGTCCTGTCAGTAGGAGTGGACTGGATCTTATCCTGTCTTGATGTTGGGTCTTTGTTGTTAATTTAAGAGTATTTTAAGAGTATGGTCTAGACCTGCTATGTTTGTAAAAGAGTCTTGAGATAACGTGTGTTGTGGTTAGGCGCTATACAAATAAAGATTGCCATATGTTGGCCATTGTGTTCCAGGACTGTGTCCTACTTACTGTATATAAGTTCGGCTGCACAGGGACTGTTTTCTTTCATATGCATAATCTGTTAATTTAAGAAAAATAAACTTCTAATAGAAAAACAATATAGATACATTTACGTGTTTTATGAATGCCTGTTTAAATAGTGAATTGATGCAGCTGTAAGAAAACTTATAAAAGTAAATACACATGTGAACAGCAAGATAAAATGCAGGATCTAATCTGCCAAATGTACTGTCACCTCAGGAATAATGTAAATCCTGATATTCCTTTCAAGTCTCATCATTATGTAGGCATACTAACAAAGTGTGTGTTTCATGTTTGGTCTTGAAGATAAGCTTTTCACAGGAACATTGTGTTCCTTCACCCATGGGTGGTAGTGGTGTAGGGCCTGTGCCTGGGCAGTGTCAGTTTGTGCTGTACCAGTAGTTTGGCCTGTGTCTCTGCTAAATTAATGAGTAGGTGCTCATCTGTTTGGCTTAATCCCAAATCTGCGCTGCTCCACTTGTTGCCATGGAAGCATCCCTGTGGAGTAGCTGTGAATGATCAGCACTATAATTTTAGGAAGAAAACTATTGGGTTTCAAAATTAGGGCAAGTTCACTTTAGTGCATTAAAAGTCTCACAGGGTCTGTTCCCACCAGGGCTGCTGGTTTACCACAACTTATTTTACTACAGTAAACAGTCTTTCTGTCATCGGGATCATATCAGGACAAGTGGTCGTAATTATCCGTTTGATGTTTGCATGGGCTGCCTGTCATCTTCAGGGACTAAAGGGAACAGATGTGAATGTTGTGCTGAATCCTCATGGCATCTGTGAGTCTAATTGCACTCGTCTGTAGATATGATGGGCACTGTCTTCTCCCATTAGACTCCACTGCTCTTCCCCCAGGGTAGATCAGTCTGTGATAAGATGCCTTAAAATTGCACACCCTACATATTCTGTTGTTTCTGCTCCAAATGATTTGACCATATGGATCAGTCATGTTTGTTATTCTGAGGGTTATAAGTGTATGAGAGGTTTTTGAATTTTAAAAAAATGTAGATTCAATAAGTCACTGAAAACTTAGTCAAGCTTTGCAGTATGGAAGGCACCTTCTACATCTCATCTCTGGTATTATATTACATATTTAGTGTCACAGTAAAGGAGGTTCTGTTTCAAATGATATGCTAATTTTAGGGTCTTGCTTCTGTTCTGTTTTTCAGTGTATACAATGAAGAAAGGAACATTCTCCGCCTCCGAGCATGGGAACAGAGGAACCAAGAAGCAAGCCAAACCCCGGAACTCAACACTGAGAGTGTGCCACTATTTGGGCAGCCATACAAGGTACAGATACACCTAACAAAAGTGGGAAGCTCTTATTCTGAGACTGAGTCTTACCCTGTCTTGGTGTTGGGTCTCTGTTCATAATTTGACATAGAGTGGTCTAGACCTCCTATGTTTGTAAAAGCATCTTGAGATAACGTTTGTTGTGATTTGGCGCTTTTATATTTGAAACAAGCATTTTATTATCATTAAGTATCAGTAATTGGTTTTCTGGTACTAAATAAGCATAATAATGATCTTTCTCTCTCTAAAATCCATGGATAGAGAAGTGAAAATCGTATGTTTCCATTTTTAGACAAAAGAATATAAAAGAAAAACTAATCCTCATTTCCTTCATCATATTGATGAATATAAAGCATACCCTTGAAAAATGTTTGATTTGCTTACTTAAGGAGACGGCTTCTCTCACTCTCAACAAGAGCCTGCTCTCTTCGTCTGAGGCTGCAAATGTCTCAACAGCGTCCATATATAAGACTGGACACTGTGTGCAGAGTGAGAGGCAAAAAGGGTCAGCAAATTACTCACTGCTCGTAAAGTTTAATTACTGAGAGTGCAACTGCTTTGCTCACATGACAGTAATTTAAGGCGACTTAGATGGCATATCAGCTTCTTCTTTTTTTAAGAAACTCCTCCTGTTTGGGAACTACTGGCGCCTTGTATGAAAGAAGAGTTGTCGTGAGACAATCTGTGTAGTTGGTATAGATCACCTGCAGTCAGTCAGGGAATGACTTGCAAAGATTTCAATGATGGAATCATACTTTTTTCAACAGTGGAAGAATTAGAAGGCTGAAAATGTTTAATAGAGGTATTCCCAGGGTGTTTTCACATCAAGTGTATGGACATAAGTAGCAGTTTGATGCTGTATATTAGGATACCTAATACTATTATTAGGAAAAAACCTACTCCAAATGTGGCTTTTGATTCAGTTTGGACGTTTCAAAGAAATTTCATGAAGTATTTGTCACCTTTTAAAGCTCCTGTGAGGATTTTTTTAGCCAATTTCGATGTTATATTTATGACCAACAAGAGCAAACCAGACCACCAGTATAAAGATAGGCCATGTTTGTATAGTTATTTTTAATGTCTGAAACCTCTGCTGGGCCAGTTTTACTTTAATCACCACAATCCCAAGTTCTTCACAGGACCTTTAACACAGCTGTTGTCTTCTTTTTTCAGACAAACAAAGGCGATGAGCTTTCCAATCGAATCCAGAGAATGCTGGGAAGTTATGAGGACGTGAATAACCCCTGTCCCTTTGCTTTGGAGCCTTTACCCATTCCTACGTATATAACTTTCACGCAGTCTGATCAGACTCCGACAAACACAGAAAAAACAACTCGACCTCCATTCCATAACCAGGTCAATAATGTGTCCAACCAAAGTCAGAGAGCTCCATCTAGTAGCGGCTACTCCTCTCAGCCTGTGAGGACGTCCACTCCTTCTTCTTCTTCTTCTTCCTCCTCTTCTTCATCCTCTTCTTCTTCTTCTTCTTCTCCAAACCACTGTGGACATTTGTCAACTTTTCCTGGACATCAGCAAAAGAAAAGCAAAGCCCATTTTGATCATATGGTCCAGGAAATGTCTCCTTTGTCGCCTGATGTTAAGCCGCTACCGTTCCTACGTTCCAGTGATCATGATAACACTGACATGGACAGTAAAGACACCTTCGACAGACTTCAGCTTCAAGGGTCCATGAATGACCCCTCTGAGTCTTCCTGCATCATGGATATTTCCACAGTTAACCTCAAACAGTCCCCAAAAGACGTTTCTCAGCCTCATGGCAACAAAGGTAACACACTGCCTTCACAGACGTTTCCTTCACTCCTGCCATCCAAGCAGCCCAGTGTAGTCATGACCCAGAAGCCAACAGCGTATGTGCGGCCCATGGATGGTCAGGATCAGGTGGTCAGTGAGTCGCCTCAACTAAAACCTTCACCGGAGCCTTATGTGCCTCTGCCGGAGTTAAGCAACAAATCCGAGCAAGGCAAAAGGAAGGTACTGCCTCAATATTTGGAGGTGAGTAAATTATCTTTAGTCTCATTCAATCAGCTGTTGAGATTATATATACATACAGATGCTGATATGTCTCTTATATATCTGGGACTAAGTTCTTTTACACTGTATTCTTTAGGGATGCACCGAAATGAACATTCTTGTCTGAAACCGAAAACTGAAAATGAGGAAACCAAGGCCGAAAACCAAAACACCGAAATATATAATTATACCAATTATTAGTACCATTGCATTTATGGCTATGACTGTGTACTAGGGATGTCAGCAATTAATCAACTATCATTTAATTGATTGTTAAGCACTTACTCGAACACATTTTTGGTTTCAATTTTATGCTCACTTGCTTACTAGTGAGAAAGTTCATTGTACAATGTTGATTAGGGATGCACCGTGAATTCTTGGCCAAAACCGAAAGCCGCAAATGAGGAAACCAAGTCTGAAAATCTAAAACCAAAAACCGAAACACTGAAAGAAATTATTATGCCAATTATTAGTATGAAGAAGGCCATACATTTTCTATTTGTGTTGCACAGGCATTTTCTAGGCCATTCATTAGCAGACACTTGAAGCTAGTTTGTATAGCAGTTTGAACACACTGGGTTAGAAGAGCTCAAAGTTATAGACAGAAATGTCAAAAATGTTACAACTGTCCCTGGTCTCTCCTACCATTGTATTTATGGCTATGACTGTTTACTAACCTCACTAAAATCAAGGATCTCATTGAACATTTCAGACAACGAGGGTGCATGCCCCTCATCTGGCTCAGAGAGACAAGTCCTTTTTACTGCGCTCTGTTCTCCTTTTCCTGTCTTCGCTGTGCACTTCTCCGTCTCCAAGCGGGTTCTCTGGATCCATCGCGGCCTGGATCATTTCTCGTGCGCACTGCTTTATTCCCACATCCAAATAATGATATTTATAACACGGATCAAGTACAGTCGCGATGAAGTGCAGAGGATCCGAATAGATCTCAGTGAAATGTGTGGTGACAGACTCTAAGAGTGTACTTTTCATTGTTTTCACTCCGTGGTCCGTCTCAACCTCTTTGCTTAGAAGACGCTTTAGTGCTGCAATTAAAGAAATAACAGACGCGGACATGTTGGCCCTTATCCAGGCAAGCGCGTAATGGCCAAGGTTTTTGCTTGTGTCATCACATCATTCTGTTTCGGCTGTGTTGTTTCGGGGATAAAAGTCTTTCGGCCGAAAACCGAAAATGCACTTTTGAGCCATTTTCGTCCGAAAATGTTGCAGTGGCTGAATTTTCCATGCATCCCTAATGTTGATATTTTATTTTGTTTTATTTATTCATTTTCATACGGATTCAGAGGTGCATGATATAGCAAGACCAGAGACTGTGTGGGGAGGGGGGGGGACAACAGAGGGACTACATATTGTTACTCAGTGCACATACACTGCACTTTGGACTAAGAGGATTGTGTGCCTGGCCTGCTGATCACAGGATGTTCTCTGAAACCACAATCATACTTCCGATACTCTTTCTTGACTGTTCAGGCGTTTAAAAAAAGCTCTTGGTCTTCCTTTTGTTTTGGAGAGTTTTGGCTGAACTCCAGTTCAACTCCATTCATCTGCGCTCTGCCTCTCTCTCTCTCCCTCTCTCACACACACAAACACAACCCTTGCACCTGCGGCACGCCACACCTCCCTCTTACCCTCCTGCTGCAGCACGTTGCTGAATGTGCTGCTGTTAATCCAATACAGAATAGCTCTGCATTTACTCATTCTCCAATTTCAATCAACCCTGATAGTTTAACACCTGCCATTGAAGGGATGTATACAACCGTAAACCACTGAGAAGATGGTTTTGATCTTGTTTTAGTAAGTTATGCATTGCTGGAAGAAACATAACAGAAAATACAACAGAAGAAAAACAATGACATTTCAAAATAATAATTCCAGGAACCGTAATCAGGTTGCCCGTGAAGGTTCTCAGTCATCCAGGTCATGGTAGGGATCAAGCTTTGAACGTAATCAGGTTGTTATTGTGTATTTATGAGACATTAAATTACACATATCTTTTTTTTTTACGAAGGCGTATAGCTTGGTTTTCGCTGCAAGCAGCCTGTTAATCTTTTTTTCTTTCTTTGTGTCTGTGTGTATATGTGACCTCAGCTGCCTCTGATAACTTCAGCCCCAGGCTCAGCAGAACAATAAATGAGCTTTGTCACCAACTTACATAACTGCTCCGGGGGCCCATTCACTCTGACCTTATCTCAAACACTGTTCATTCAGAAGGAAAAAAAAAGGAAAGACAGGCCTGAAAACAAACTGAAATACAGCCTGTTGACTCTTACACACACACTCACACACTCACTCACACACTCACTCACACACACACTCACTCACACACACACACACACACACACACACACACACACACACACACACACACACACACACACACACACACACACACACACACACACACACACACACATTTGTCTAATGTTGTGGTCTGCATGTCGCTGCTTGATATGAGGTATTGAGGCATTGTGTCTCTGCAGTGCAGTGATTGAGGCTGTATTCAAAGGGGCTGAATAGTACATTTAGGTGTCTACTCTCCTCACTTCACATACAATGCTGTTATTCAAAAAAGTTTGTCCCTTTAAGAGGTAATATAAAGTGAGCGGGTTGTTACAGCAGATTGGAATCCCAACAGGGTCTTCTACCACCCTGTCCAAGACTAAGTTGAAACAGCTTATGATGCATCTACCAACCATTGGTAGGTAGCATTGGTACCACTTCCATTGCAACTGTAATTCCTATCAGCCTACTTGCGGGTTACATTAACATATATTTTCACTAAATATAAAGTAAGGACTTTAGCAAATTTTTGTTGGAATTTTGAACTGAAGCCCTGTAACTTTTTAAGAATGACGTTTTCTTTTCACATAACCAGTCCTTTCACGCTGCTAAAGCCCAAACTATGTTCTGTGTGTTGGCTTTGTGCCTGACTTCTTAAATTTGGTCAGCTTTTCTTTCATTCAGCTTCTTGTGTCCTTTAATGTCCCTCACTAATTCCTCACCGTTTTCATTTTCTTTTCTTCTTTTCCTTGGGAGTAACTGAGGACATGGGATGTCAATTTTTAGGGGGCAACCGGGAGCACAACCGGGTCATAGTCATTCCGGCGCCAGAGAAAGAAAATGCTCATGGAGACATCCATGAGCGCCCCCAGCCCCCAGCCCCCAGCCCCCAGCCCCCAGCCCCCAGCCGAGTGTCTCAGCTGTGTGCAACACCATTAGTCAGCTGATTCACATCGAAACATGCTTTAAAGCTGGGGTTGGTAGTCATGGAAAACTAGCATGAGTTTGAATGTAGCATTTCCTCCGTCTAACCCCTCCCCTCGGAGCTCCTCCAAAACGATGCCCCCGCGACCATATGATCGTGACTGATTCAAAACCGGTCCTCATCGAAACATTACCATAGTGAAAGTTAAAAACACAAACAAACATGGCTGCTGTTAGTACTCACAACTGTCATGCTAGCATTATCCAGTTGTACTGGTGACACGATATCAGGAGAAAAGTTATAACACATATAATACTGTAACAACTCTACTGTTTGTTAAATGTGTTCAGTGTAGATGTTCTTAATTCCTACAGTGTTGACGGTTAGTGAAGGCATCAGGAGAGGTGTAGAGTGTGCAAGCTGGAGAGAGGAGAGACAAGAGGAGAAGTTTTTCATTCATTCAAACATTGATTGTTGCTTTGTTGGTTGGCGTGATCACAGCCAACAGTGACCGATTAGTAAAGATCAACGTGTTCACGAATCGACTCTTCATCCCTACAGCTTCCGGATGGACACTACAATACATCTAAACGTTCTGTAGGACTTACTGAATGTCATTAATTCTTTTGCTTGTCAGAGCCCCCGTGGTGAGAGCTTTTTAGACTCTGATCCGGACTACAGTCCTGAGCAAAGCACCTCATTGGGTCAGAGGGGACAGGCCTGAGGTCGAGCAAGAGGGGCAGTAAATAGAGTCAGGGGAAGCAGAGGCAGGAGACGGGGAGTGAACACCGGGGAAATGTACGCGCAGGAGGCGGGCAGAACGGCAGGACGGGATTTGATTTGTTTAAAAAATTTGACCCTAAAGGCGGTGATTGGTTGGTGTTTCGCCAGGTTTACTCCGGCTGTAGATGGCGGCTTTTTTTCGCTCTTTTTTAGGAACACATTATGTATTGATTGCCATCAGGACATACAGATCATTTTAACCAGTATGACAAAAAGTGTATCTAAATCTGACTACCAACCCCAGCTTTAACCCTCCTATTATGTTCGTTTCTTGGGGACAACAATAATGTTCTTGGGTCAACTTGACCCAGGGCATATCTAATAATTCAAAAGTATCAGAACCCCAAAAATCCCAATTTTTAAAAAAATCTCATTATTAACTCCATTACTAACCTTTTAAATCAATATTTAGCACATTGGTGGTCTTTAATTCTCACAGATCATAGTTCAATGAGGACAATTCATTTGTTTTTTATGAAATTTCATGTTAAAACTTTTTATATGTATATTGAAAAGTGATTGGGGTGAAATATGTCACACAGTTGCAAAGAAGCATTTAGTATTTGACACTTTTGACCCCTTTTAGCCTCCACTTTGACTCCTGGGTCAGGTTGACCCAAGAACAGTATCTGTGTAATATAAACATCAAGGAGGGTTTCAAATGTGTGAAATGAACTGTTTTCATTTTATATGATGTTCACGCTAATTAAGCCAAGCAGAAGAAGTTTCATAGCGAAAAAATACTTTTAACATTTCTTTTTAGATTTTTAAATTTTAAAATTGGGTCAATTTGACCCGCAACATAACAGGAGGGTTAATTGTAAAAATCCTCCCTGAAAGCTGAATGAAATATGAGACTACATGATGTTTGTTCCACATGATACAAAATTGGAAACAAAAAAACGGGTTTGAATAAGTTCTTAACAATCAATGAATCGATACTCGAACAATTGTTTCTATCCCTACAATGGACCTAAAGTTAATTGCTCTCCATATAATAAAAAGTAATATTGAGTAATATCCTCTCCATTTCTAACCAATTCAGAATGCTATGGGTTGTGTTTTTTGCCACAGTGTCAACAGGCAGAGGTTAAATGTGCCACAGTCCTATCTGCATCATTATTTGATTTGAGGTGTGGTTGTTGGGCAGAAGATCCCCAGTTGCCTGTGTCTGCTTTCAAGAAATAACACTCCCTTTCTGGGAGGTGTCAACCAATCATTATCGAGTATTTATCACAGTAGGATAATAAAGTATTATGATTGCTCTAACCCCTAATAAGGTCTAATAATCTTTCATAAATGACCATGAGAGAGAAGCAGATTTAAAGTGTTTAGTTGTCACTTCAGATTTCATATACAGGAAGGGATTTAACCTGTAAACATTAACCTCATACAACTCCCTCTATGATTTTTCTTAGTAGTAAGTTTCCATTGAAAGGCAGTATACAATTCTAACAATTTGTGTTGTCTCTACAGACAAAGATAAATGAAGCTCAGTGTGTGGAGGACATCTTAAAGGTAAGTTTGTCCCTCAGAGTCACACCTTTGTTTTGCTATCCTAAATATGTTAATTAGAGGTTAAGGAGGGTTAAATGCAGCACCAGTTTAGCAAATGCAAACTATCATGCCACATTCAAAGTCATATACTCACTTATTTTCTCTGGTACATTTTCTGGTGATGTGTCAATAAATCAATCAATCTTTATTTGCATAGCTCCAAATGACAACAAACGTTAGACCCAACATCAAGATGGGATAAGATCCAGTCCCCTCTTACTGACAGGAGCTAAATACTGCACCTTGCATTATTTAGCTAGTTACAGCCCCAAGGAAAACAGCCTTTTAACAGGCAGAAACTTTGAGCAGAACCAGACTCATGTTAGCCAGCCATCGGCTTCGACTGAGTTGGGGGGTGTCGATACTGTTCATATGTTCAGTTATTCATAGTGTTGATATGAAGCCAACAATTGTTGTCAAAGCATACCCTGTTGCTTGATCTGCCAACATTTTTAAAATAAGCTCTACTGCAATCATTAACAAAAACACAGTGGTAATTTTACAAAATTAAAATTAAAGTATAAGCAGTTCTAATCTTGGATAACTTTGTTGAAAATTCCACCATAACGACTGCAGCTTCTTTTTGATGTTATGTCTAGTCTTCTGTGATTCCCCCACAACATGCATCCACCCCTGGAAATTGGGAAAATTTCGGGGGTCAGAGCTCCTGCAATTCCCTTGAAATTGTGTGCATGTCTGAAAACAGATGTACTGTCAATATTCATTATCATGGACTGCATTTTTCCTGTTACTGGACTGGAAGGACAGCCCAAAGTGTACCAGCACAAACTGATAATTAAATATACCAACTGAGTCCAAATGTCTATTCTCCTCCACAGGAAATGACCCACTCATGGCCTCCTCTTCTGACAGCGATACACACACCTAGCACAGGTGAACCCTCCAAGTCCCCCTTTCCAGCCAAGGTAAGCGCTTACAGATTGAGAATGTTTGAAATCTGTGAACATACTGTATATAAGATAATGGGTCTTCGGTGCAGCAGTCCTGCATCCTAGCTTGCAGCTTCTCTTGGATGAAACCCACTCTGAAAGGAAAAATCCTTGTGACGCACAATAAAGTTTCCCAACGTTAAACTGCAGCTGATGTGCAGTAGCCTTACAAAATAAGAGATATTTTTACCGAACACATCAGTGCTTCTCTAAAGTGGGCCACTTTCCCTTTTGGATGCTTAATGAAATGTTCTCTGTTGTCCTGTTGAGGTCAAATGGTCTCCTACACTAGAAATTGAGTTCCGTGCAGTTGAATGTAGATTCACCTTGTTCTCTCTCTCTCTCTCTCTCTCTCTCTCTCTCTCTCTCTCTCTCTCTCTCTCTCTCTCTCTCTCTCTCTCTCTCTCTCTCTCTCTCTCTCTCTCTCTCTCTCTCTCTCTCTCTCTCTCTCTCTCTCTCTTACATATTTTTGCTGCCCTCTTGCC
This sequence comes from Notolabrus celidotus, assembly GCF_009762535.1. Lineage (NCBI taxonomy): Eukaryota > Metazoa > Chordata > Actinopteri > Labriformes > Labridae > Notolabrus > Notolabrus celidotus. The sequence goes on along the minus strand of NC_048290.1, from coordinate 12,379,952 downwards.
ACTTTTTGTTTTGCATTTTCAAGTTTGAATCCACAGATGTTTGTACCATTATAATTTTGGAGCACCAGGTTGACATGAGGACCCAGGACCCTTTGTTTTGCTTTTCAAAATCTTAGGAATGATCTGTTGTGTGTAAATGTAGATTAAAATAGACAGATCTAAATCTAACACGTGTGGCCTAGATGAAAGCTCTCTGTTTGTCTTTGTCCTCACAGGAAGCAGAGCGTGTCACATCATGTCCAGGACAAAGTAAGTAATGAGGCACAGTGAAGAGAAAAAGATGAACATGATAAAAAAAAAAGAAGAATGATGACGCAAATATTACGAAACTGTATTATGAAAAATAAACACCAGAAAAACTGGGGCTAGTCTATTATGTTGGTGATTGATGTTGGAAGCAGATTTAGAAAGATAAGTATACTCTTCTTTCTGTTCTCCTGTAATAGTCTGTTATGTATTATTTGCTGCAAAGAAGGGTTTCCATGGTAGCCTGTCAAACTGCTATTCTGTAAACTGACCACAAAATACCAAAGAAAAGAAACAACCCTGTAATTTCAGCTCAAATTAAGCTCCACCAAGAGAAAAAATTCTCGTATACATTCACTGGTCTTAGTCCTTCCCGTTATACTAACGTCAGATATCAAGATTTAATTATTGTATTTTTTTGTTTTAATGATAACAGTTGGTGTTTTAACCAACTATAGGTAAACTTTTCTGCTCCTTATTTTCTTCAAGTGCTACATACTGTATATTAAACCATTTATCAGCACCAGTATTATAACTGGAAAGTGTTAAAGCAACATAAGCAGACAGTAAATCAATCATTGTATATTATTGATGCATTGGTTATCATACAACAAGTAATCATTGCATTTTTCACAGTTTTGGATGAAATAATACAAATTTAACTCTCTGAAGACTTGATTCAATTTGAAGTCACACAGCCTGCCCGACGAGTTATCTTACTTAATGTTTGCGTAGTATATTCTGTGGCTTTGCTGGCTGTTGTATTCTGTCTGACACCACATTGAGCAAGAGAAGAAATTTTTTGAATTAAGAGTTTGAGAAATATTAACAAAAAGTGTCACTTTATGGTGACTGCAAACCTGCTAAACTGTGGAAATCAAGTCTGATATTCCTGACATCAATAACAGGTACAGAATGTTGATCGAGAACTTGACTAACTTGATGAAGTGTAGAAATACTCATGATTTCTTTTAAGCTTTGGTATCAGTTGTTGTGAAGCCCTTGCTCTTCAGGATGAATCTACTAGAAAGCAAGAAGCCTTTGATCACTCATGACTGCTTGTCATGGTTGCTTCTTTCTAAAATATTTTCCTTCTAAAGCTATACTTGTATCATCTATTTTTTATTTCTCTAATGTGTGTTTGTCTCTCTGGTTTCCACCAGAAAGCTTTGTGTCCTCACCACCAGATCCATCCAAGCCCATCCAGAAGAACTCTTCATTGTAAGTGGATTTTCAAAGAAATTTTTTTTATGTTATATCTTCAAGCTTTCATGCCTCTAGTAGCGAGAACAAGACAGTAGATAGAGCAGGAAACTGGTAGAAAGAGTGAGGAGTGAAATGCCGGGAATGGAGGCACATGTTGGATTCAAACCATAGACTTTATAAAAAATAGACGTAGTATCCGTGACGTCACCCATGTGTTCCTGAGCGCTGTTTTGAAGCCAATCGTCGGTGGATGCCAGATTGGAAATGCTGAACACAACCAAACTTTGTCCGAGCTAGTGTGAGGTAAAGATGCGGGTTCTTTTGCTAAGAGCTACAGGTCGCCCGCCTATCAATCAAGTCAGCCATGTCCTTATTTGCGCAAAACTCGTAAGATCGTCTTTTTTGAATGGGTGTGTATGTGGTTTCCAGTGTTTCTGCAGCCAGATTTAAGCAGACGCTGCATGAACTGCAGTTTTTAGCACCTCCGCATGGACCTCATATTTTAAGACCGGGGGTTGCTGCTTGATTCAAACCCAGGCCACTCGCTCGAGAACTGTAGCCGCTACACTACAGCGGTGTGTATCCGTGCTCATACAGCGGAAGAACACCGGTCTGCGTGATGCATCCGAAAAAAGTGCCAGAAGAGAGGGGGTTTCTGACGGCAAACTGAATAGCTCCATTTTTTCTACAGGTGCATGCATTTGCACCGTGATGAGTTCCTGGACCATGTTTTCTCAACTTTGAAGCGAAATTCTGCCAAATAGGTGACCCCGTCCGCAGAGAAAATAGCCTAGCTTGCCTGCCGCTCGTCTGGGAATTTTCTCATTAAAGGGAAAGAGCTCACCGGCACTCATTGTGGCTATCAGGAGCACTAGTGTTATGTAGCTCATACGACCCCACTTCAAAAACACGGAAATATCCCTTTAAGGGGGAGGCTTAACCACCAGACCAAACTGGCGGCATCAGGAAAATGTTTTTTTACCTTTTGATTTAAAAAACTAAAACTGTCAACAAGAGGGAATCATTTGGTGCACAAAGGCTGTGTCTCAGGCTAAGCAGGGTCATTGAATGACATCGGAACTAAAAGAGTGTAGAGCAGACGAAGCTTAGCTGGAAGGACTTTTAAAGTATGCAGACTGTTAACATTGTGTTGCCATCATCCCAGAACCTATAAAATTGGGTAGAGGAGGACCCATCATGCCCATTGTGTGCAGAGATGGCAAGGTTGTATGTTCAGTCTGCTGCAAGGTCGGTATACATGGCAGCATATTGAAGTTTTGAAGTGGCATGAGTTGAAAGAAGGAACCAGGTCAATTCAGAATGTATTTGGGGAAAAAGAGTGTAGTCATGCAGTCTGTCCGTGAAGGAAAGATGTTTAAACAGTGGCGGCTATCTTTTTACTGTAGAGTTGAGGACACAATGTCTATAATTTCCAAAAAAAAGTCACATTTTGATCTGTAAGACCACAGAACAAATTTCCACTTTGTCTCACTCCTTCTAGAACAGACTTGAACTAAGAAAAGTCACTGACTTTTCTAGATGAGTTTTATACATGGTTTCCACTTTGAATGATACAGTTTTAACCTACAATTGTGAATGCAGTGATGAACTGTGCACACAGATTATGGTTTTAGAAAGTGATTTTTTCTTTACTTCAATAATTTTTATTGATTTTCATACAAACAAATATACAAATGTGCACAGAAAATTGCACGATGAGATCAGCTGGTTCTAACACAAAACCCATCCCTCATAACCCAACAGTCCCAACATCCGTATAGTGGCTCAATGTGCAAACATTTAGTAAAAAAACAGTCCTGGAGTAAACAGTGTTCAAGTGCTGGAAGTCAGGTCGTCAGTTATTTTCGAGGATTACAAAGGTACTAGACATAACAATAATTGGGTGGGAATACATAGAATAAAGAGTGTAATCAAATAAGAATAAGAAAAATAAAAAGACTATAGAGATGAAAATTGTAAGGTCAAAGACAGAGACAGAGAAGGAGGGTGCTTCTTAAATTGACTGAAGTTGCTGAAAGTGCTCCATGAAAGGTCCCCACATTTGATTAAACTTGTTAATGCAGCCAGTGACTGAATAGCGGATCTTTTCAAGGTTTAAGCAGGACATGATATCCTTCAGCCACTGACTGTGGGTGGGCGGGGCAGCCTCCCTCCATCTCAGCAAAACTGCACGCCTGGCTAAGAGCGATGAAAAAGCCAGAGTGCGACTTTTAAATGGAGTCAGACACACAGCATCCTCTCCAGTAGTGCCAAAAATGGCCACCAGAGGGTTCGGCTCTAAATTGAAGTCAAGAATTTGTGACAAGGTCAGAAACACCTCTCTCCAGAATTTTTCCAGACTGGGACACGTCCAGAACATGTGGATAAGGGAGGCCTCACCTATCTTACATTTGTCACAGTAGGGGCTGACATTAGGATAAAAACGGGACAGCTTGGCTTTACATATATGGGCCCTGTGCACAACTTTGAACTGCAACAGGCAGTGGCGAGCACAAAGGGATGTTGAGTTCACCAGTTTAAGGACAGAGTCCCAGGCATCCTCTGAAAGTGAAAGGCCCAGATCCTGTTCCCATGCAGCTTTTATTCTGTCATGGGGAGCATGTCTCAGACCTGTCAGCTTATTGTAGATGGTTGATATGAAACCTTTGCGTGTTGGATCCAGGTCAAGAACCTCATCCAGTACACTCATTCCAGATGCCACAGGAAAACTTTGTACCTTTGCTTGGAGGAAATGCCTTATTTGTAAATACCTGAAAAAATGTTTACTTGGCAAATGAAAATTTCCAGAGATCTGTTTGAATGTCATAAAACTGTTATCCACAAATAAGTCTTTGAAACACCTGATAACCTTTCTGTGCCATTCTTGAAATGTAGGATCAAGCAGAGAGGGTTGAAAAAGAGGGTTGTGTAGGATAGGGCTTGAGAGTGAGAAGCTGAGCAGGTTAAAATGTTTTCTGAACTGACTCCATATTCTCAAAGAATGTCTGATTACAGGATTTTCCACTGAAGCGATTAAGGGAAGAGGGAGTGATGATCTAAGCAAGGCCGGAAGAGCAAAGTTTTGAACTGAGTTCAGCTCCAGTGCCACCCACTCCAGACAGCCATCCCTGCCGTAAAAATGTCTCCAGAACGTGAGACACCGCATGTTAGTTGCCCAATAGTACATCCGGTACTCCGGCAGTGCAAAACCCCCGCTGTTTTTAGACTTTTGCAGATGCGATTTTTTAAGTCGAGGACGCTTGCCCCTCCAAATTTAAGATGAAATAACTGAGTCCAATGAGTCGAAGAAAGATTTTGGGATGAAAACTGGCAATGTCTGAAAAAGGTATAGGAATTTGGGAAGTATGGACATTTTTATAGAATTAATTCGTCCCACCAGAGATGTAGACAGAGGTGACCACTGCGCAAGATACTGTTTGACCTGGTTAAACAAGGGGATAACATTTTCTTTGAAAAGACACTTGTGTTTCTTTGTAACCGTTATACCAAGGTAGGAGAACTTATTTTCCAGAAAGTGATTTTGAGCCCATGCAGTGATTTCCAATACAGAGTCATGTCTGTTTTTGATGCAGTGCCGTCTGAGGGCTTGAAGATCAAAGCATCTAGTATTGTGTTTTGGCCTTTTCTTCAGACTCTCTGAATATTCTAATGCTCTTATGTACTGTAGATGATGAAACCCCCGAATTCTTTGTAATTATACACTGAGGATCATTATTCTGAAATTGTTGAACTAATGCTAATTTGCTAATGTGTCTCAGAATAGTGAAACTTAGTCTTTATTTCTAAAAGACTCTCTGGAATGCCCTTTTTATACCCAATTATGTTGCTGACCTGTTGCAAATTAGCCTAGTGAGTTGAGACATGTTACGCCATGTTTTGTTTTTTCTAGGATCACCCTTTTCAGTCAGTTTTTGATGTCACCAGCTTGTTAGAAGTGTTGCTGGCATCAAATCTAAAAGGGGAATAGATTTTTCATGAACTGCAAACCATCAAAATCTGTTTTTATCAACATCTTATGTAGAGTTGTAACTCTTTTGGAATCAAGATTCTACTACTACATGATGTCATTAATGCATTTGTTTGTCTTTTTGGTGTAGGTCATTACAAGCAGCACATTCCAGAGGGGCAGAGTCAGGCAGCTCCAGCGACTCTGAGAGCAGCTCCAGGTCAGAGTCGGACAGTGAAAGCAACGCAGAGGAGCTTCCTCAACTCCCACCGAGCAACTCGGTCAAATCAGAGGTGTGTTTTTGCTCGTCCTGTTTGTATGTGAATGGTTATTAAAAAAACACACAACACTGAGTTACTGATCTGATGAAAAATCGTTCTGTTTTTTTTTAAGCCTGATGCACCAGCAGTGACCCATGGCGATTGGCAGTTGGGAAACTGGATCAGGTCCAGCCAGAGCTCAAGAGCCGAGAGCCAAAGCAGCTCACAGGCCTCTGACAGCCTCGCTCACAAACAACCCAAGCCCACTCAGAGCACCAAACACTCTGGTGTGGAGGTCGTCAACCCCACCAAAGAGTGTAAACCTCAGCTTTCTTCTCATGTGAAAGAGTCCACTGAAAGCCTTGGGAAACCCCAGCTGTACAGGGAAAGCCCTCAGGACAACTACAACCAGCAAAGTAGCCAAAAATCCCTCGCTGCTGATTGGAAAAGCAGCAGCAGTTTGACGAAACTTTCATGCAATACCTACTCTTCAAAATCAGCCGAGTCAGGTCACTCAGAAGCGGCTCAGGATGTTGTAGCCAAGCGAGACAAAGACCCGTGTTTCATAGACAGGCCAAAGGTAAAGACGAAAACGGGACATAGGAGAAAAAGCAAAGACAGTGGTGACGCTAAAAGAGACAGTAAAAGGACTTCTAAACAGGCATCACTTGACAAGGGGACAGTCAAATCAGAGCCTGATGTCACGCCGGTCCTGCATGGTCGGTGTTTATCCTGTGGTGTTGGATATCCCAACCCCTGCTCCTGCCCCACCCAGAGTCCTGCTCAGCCTGACCAGCTGCCTCCTGCCCCATCAGTCAGAATCAGTTATAGCAAACCAAAGTCAGAGGAAATCAGCCAGACGGGTCCCAAGATTCCTCTCAAGACAACCAAGAAGCACTCGCGAAAGACTGAGCATGCAGCTAAAGGTACTCTGGACCCCCACAGGCCCCCCACATCTCTGCTGGTGAGGATTGATCTCAGTCTGCTATCAAGAGTCCCCCAGAGCTCCGGCAGCCATCAGGAGACACCCAGCAAGTCGAAGAGATCAGTGGTGATTGAGGAGCAAGAGGGAGGGGGGAATGACGCCACTACAAAACACAAACTTACCAAGACCAGCAAAAAGAGTATACCTCAAAATGTGAGATTTATAATGAGGGTTGTTTTAGGGTCAAACATTCACGTAATGAAAGTATTCATCTAAATGTATGATTTGTTCTCTTTTAGCTTGAGGTAGAAACTAAAACTATTCCCAGGAAGAAACAGAAGCTGGAAAACAAGAATACCTCATCAAGTCATGCGTCAATCAAACCGGAGTAGGTCCCTGAAACTGATAAACGAACCCCATGCTTATTTTTGTTTTTGTATCATCTTTTGAATGATTAATGGTCTTCTCTAACGGGTGTTTTGTGCAGCAGTGTCATCAAATCAAACAAGCTCTCTCTTCTTGTCTCCTGCAGAAATTCCAGCAATTCAACAGACGGCTTAGAGCGAAAGAAGGCGAAGAAGAAACCTTTGCAACTGCCGGTGATCCCCAAAGACTCTCAGAAAGACTCAAAGTTGCACAAAAGCACGTCAGGAGAGGTTGTGGGGACCAGGAAGGAGGCTGAGAACGGAAAAAACTCACAAAAGCACAAGAAGAGAGGGAAGCAAACAGAGAATGCACATATTGAAAAGGTGACTGCGAGATATTAGCATTAAACATTTAAGGATTCATTTAGTGAATTGAGACTTACTGCAAGGTCATGACTGTTTGATTGTTTCACCAAACTTCTGTCTTGCACTCCTCGCAGAAGCTCCCAAAGAGCAGCATCCCATCAACGTCACAGTCGACCAGGGTAGCTTTGACCAAAAGGCCTTTGCTCCGATTTGAGGACAGGTAAAAAAAAAAAAAAAAAAAAAAAAGCTATTCTAAGACTCTTTCAACCAAATTAGCACCAGTGATGATGCCCTTATGATTCTGACAAGTGACAGATATGGCTAAATGCACTAGTTTTCATTCATCTCATGAAGGAGTTGTTTGTATGGGTAAAAATGAACTCAGTCAATAAGTGAAAACTGCAATTCTCCTTCAGAAAGCACTTCAAGACACACTAGAATTAAAAAGCCTTCTTTTTGCATGGCAAGAAAAAATGGTTAAAAACAAGAAAGTGATATTTCATCATTACAAGGAAAAAGGAGGGAGGAAGAGAGAAGATGGGGGGAAAAAAACGTAGATCAACTTTAAACACAATACAGATGAGATGGAAAGAAGAGGAGAAATAAAAAGAAGAATGATCTACTGTGACTGACTTGTTGTGAGAGGTGTAATGCCCCCCCCCCCTCTCTCTCTCTCTCTCTCTCTCTCTCTCCTCTCTCTCTCTCTCTCTCTCTCTCTCCTCTCTCTCTCTCTCTCTCTCTCTCCCCCCCCCCCCCCTCTCTCTCTCTCTCTCTTCTTTCTCCTTTTTTTTAATTTTCTTTCTTTATTGTGGCTTGAAGTGTTTTTTTTAAGGACAGTTGCAGTTTTCGTTTTTGGGACTTTGGTGGTCAAAGGTCAAGGACACTGTGATCTATATGACCATAAATCAAAAAGAAGTGATAACACTTTTTATCTGAAAAGTTATCTGTCAAAAGTGCTGAGTCATCATAATACCCTGGAATATTAGAGACATATTTTCTGTATTACAGTAATGGGGAGAATTTTAAAACATCTGGGTGACTTTTTATTTCTGAATCAGTGTGGATGTAGAACTCTATCTGCAAAACAACGAGTCACAATCTTTGCTGTCCACACCAGGCACCTCTGTGTTCAGTTACTCCTGTGAGTGATTGTGGTGCAAGCTTTGTTTAATACAGGCTTAATGATCCCTTCATTTCTGTATTTATCATATATTTACGAGATAAAAATATGTCTCTTATGTTTCTGCCTAGATAGAGTAACACTGTCAGTCAGTAAGAAATACTGATTGTTATAAGCTGCTGCTTCATTGGTTTGTAGAAGCTCTAAATCTAACTGTGTTTAAGTTGTTTTAGTGTGTTGTTGTAAAATCTAATGAGGTGCTTTCACCTGCAGGCAGTATCCAGTGAAGCATTACATAAAGGAGGCCAAAAAACTGAAGCACAAAGCAGATGCAGAGGTAAGTGCTTCTCTGATTGTTTTGAGTCTCTGGCCTTGAGGACTGCAGTGTAACCAATAACTAAGGAAGTCATATTTTTGTTCTACCTTTATCTCTTCAGCCAGATAAGGTCAGTAAAGCTTTCTTCTACCTGGAAGCAGCCATGTTCTTTGTTGAGAGTGGTATAGCCATGGAGAGAGATCCACAGATTTCGATGTCTTCCTACACAATGTTTGCAGAAACCGTGGAACTACTCAAGTAAGAAACTACTGTTGTCGTTGTTTATCTGCTCTTAAACTTTCAGAAATCCTGAGTTGTCATGTGTGAAAAGTCATAAAACAAATTTCATCTGTAGCTAAGTTTGTAACATGGAAGTTTTCCTTCCTTTCCATTAACTTCCACATGTCCTCCCTCTCACAGGTTTGTCCTGAAACTTAAAAGTCCAGCAGACCCCTCAGCTCCACCTTCAGAGAAAGACTTTATAGCTCTGTGGTAAGGTGTAGGTTTTTATAAGTCTATCACAATCTAAGATCTAGTTCACTGCAGCATTTTAATGTTACATGAAACGATTATTTTCTTTTTTTTAAACAGTTAAGTCTTGAAACACTGTTTTATGTAAGAGAAGTTTAGTGTTCTGTTGGGTTTTGATCACTGATAAATTCAGGTTACTGTTATGGATCAGAAAGAAACCAGATAACACTACAATTTAATTAAAAAAAGATCATCAGTTAAGTCCATTGACATGCATAAGTCTGTGGTATGTGATGCTAAAGAGTTGTTGAATATTACCTTGAAAACATGATCAAATATATGAAAAATGGCACTGCATGTTGTACGTATGAGACTACAAAAAGAGAGTAGGGCTGTTTTCGAAACTGCCTGTGACATACTATTTACATATGTAGTATGCAGTACCTACTGTATACTGCGTTTAAATTTAGCATGTAGTATGACAGTTCTGTTGGATCTTTTTGCTGTATGTCGGGCCAGGCGTCACTGAAATTCCGGTTTCGGAAGGCTCAAGTAAACAATGGCGAAGATGAAAGCGTCTTGAGATAACGTTTGTTGTGATTTGGCGCTATACAAATAAAGATCGATTGATTGATAGCAAAACTGCTTCTTTGACATCCACCTATGATTTTAAAAAGTTAAGAAGTGGTTTATATGGAGTTTAATAATTTTCACAGCACCTAGTGTCCGACGCATAGGCTGTATAAAATATGGACGCAGTATCCGGGACGTCACCCATCTGTTCCTGAGAGCTGTTTTGAAGCCAATCGGCGGCGGCAGCCATATTGGAAATGCGGAACTCAACCAGGCAGAGTGTGACGTAGTGTGAGCCTCTCAGCCAACAGCTATGTGTTCCCAACCGGGAGTCACGTCAGTCATGTCCTTATTTGGGCAAAAACTTGGAATCTTAATATCTTCTGAACCGTCACGTTAGAAAAAAATTCACCCCCGTACAGTGTGTGCTGATAGAGAGATTAGCTTCGTAGGGCCAAGCCGTTTTTTGAACCAGGCTGTCTGTGTGGTTTCTGGTGTTTCTGCAGCCAGCCTCAAGCGGATTCTCGACGAATTGCAGTTTATAACACTTCCGCATGGGCTTCATCGTTTGAGACTGGAGGTTGCCGCTTGGTCCGACGTCATACACGGAACGTTAGTGCTGTGCATTGTGGGAAACAGTACGCAAGGGAGACTGGTCCGCTGCATATTGAGAAATTTTCCCAAATCAGTACGACATCCGGGTAGTTTTGGCTTACTGCAGATTTTGCTCTAGTTCACATAAAACATACTACACAATACATTTTGGCAAAATCAGTTTGACTGCTAGTATAGTAGGCGGCTTCGAAAAACAGCCTAGGTTTGCGGCAGTTATCAAGATGGGCATTACAAGAAATAATCGATTATTGACTCTGCAAGTTAAACTGATTTGTAAGGATTCAAATCTAAAGTCAGTCTTCTTGCGCTATCTTTTAAGAGAAGAAAAAAAATGCAGGACATCAAGGAAACTCCCAAAAACTAAAACAGGAAATGACTAAATAAACTGTAAGCTAGATCAAATCTCTGAGAATCAGTAGGATGCTGCACAAACAGCAACACAGTGTCTATCTGTGTGTTTTCTTTGAGTCCTAAGAATAATTCAGTATCATTTAACCCTGTGTTACAGTCTGAAGAGCCAGTCTCTCCTGCAGATGGCCATGTTTCGCCACAAACACAGAACTGCACTCAAGTATTCAAAGACCCTCTCTGATCACTTTCATGTAAGTGTGCAGGTATCACCACAACTCTTTTTTTCAAGACACATTGTAACAATTTCAATTTACGTTTATGGAAGTGTTGTGTTTTTTCAGAAGTTTAGAAAAGGTACCTTTTAGTACAACTTTTGCTTATTAAATGTGTTCCTGTTTCAGATCTCTGCTCAGAAAACACATGATCACTCTGTCTCAGCATCGAAGTAAGTCCTACTGTTTCTAACTTATTACATAAAACTGTTTAAGGTATTGCTCATAAAGACTCAATCATCCGTACTCTTGTCCTTAAGGTCCTCAGACACACCGTCCCCCATGCCCAGCCTTCCATCTCCATCCACCAGCTCAGGTCCCGGCTCCAACCACAGCGGTGTGGTTGTAGACCCTGTCGGCAGCACCGTGGCAGTCCCTCAGGCCATCGATCAGGTGGCTTTCACCTACGTCAACATCACTACATTATTCCTGAGCGCTCATGACATCTGGGAGCAGGCGGATGAGCTGGCACACAAAGGCAGTGGTAAGAGCGAGCAGATGGAGGAGAGGTAGTTTAGCGGAACTGTTCCTTTAAATCGCAAAAAGGCAATGTTTCTCATCATCAGCATATTTGAAGACATTTTTTGTGTTGCTGTGTGTTTCAGGTTTGCTGGCACAGCTGGACAAAGCTCTGTGTCCTTTGAGTCTGATGTCGAGTATGAGCTCTATGGTCCATTACACTAGACAGGGAGTCCACTGGCTGCGTCTGGACAGCCTGAAGGTAAAGTGACCGACAAGCTGCTGCAGCTCCTGAACACCTGCCAGCTCTTCAAGCTGCCTCTCACTGCCCTCTCTTCACTTCAGTGAGTTCAACACTGAGCTGAACTTCCCCTCAGAACATGTACAGGTATTTTTCTTTGTGTGGGTATGAACTCATCTCATCCAAAAAAAAAAAAAGGTGACACAGATCAGACGTCTTCTCATGTGTGTTACCTGCTCATTGTTGCACTTGTTTTTTTCCTTTGGCCACTTCTTTCTCTTTTGCACTTTTATGAACAAGGAAGTCTGCTGAAGATGACATATTTCATGCCTCACACCTTCTGCTCCTCTATCTGCCTTCATCAACTGAATATGTTTTGGTGGTTCTATGATTTAATGCAGCCTTATTATGCAGTTGTGGTGCAGGTAGTGACCCAAATTTTGTTTTCTTTGCACATCTTTTATCATCAAACTTGCCACTAAAGCTTGTAAAATGTAATCAGGAGACCCTGTCATGGAAAAACTCAATTCACAGATAGTTCTCATTGTTTTTTTCCCAGTTCCAATCTGACAATCTGAATGACCTGTTTGGATTATGAGGATTTTGTGTTCTCATAATCCAAAGTCCTGCATTTTACTTTTCCCACATCAAAAAGGATCACCGTGAGAAGTCAGGTGTTCATGTAACCGAGGGCTGGGACCATTTATTGTAACTCTTGTGCCTGTGACGTGACGCAATCTGGACCACTTAGGAATTTCAGACAAGTCAATAATTGGGAAACTGTTGATTGCAAAAGTGCCAGATATTCATAAAAATCTGCATTCAGTCACATAGTTCTGTTGATCCCTGTGTTGCAATTGTGTTCCTAATTCATGTTGCAAAATCTACAAACCTGTAGTTAGATTCCTGTGCAATAATGAGCGCATTGATAAAGGAAAAAAAAACATGTGCCCTACTCTTTGCCCTCTCAGGACAAAGCACATGTTGAATGTAGGTTGAGCCACTTTTTGAGTGCTCATAATGGAGAAAACTGGACACACTACAATCTCAATCCAGATTAAAATCATGAGATTAGAATGAGTTTATTGAACCTGAATGCAATACTCAGACTGAATGGAAACTGTATGGTGTGATCTAAGTGATCATGTAGCAGGTGTAAGCTAACCCATTGTCACTCGCTCCTCTCTAGTTTTGTTGGATATTTCTGAGAGCTGACACATACAATGTTGCACTTTTGCCCACTTTCTAATCAAAATTAATTAAAATTGTTAACCTAAAGGTTTCCTAGTTGTAACTACTCGCAACACCAAAAAATAGAGGGATACATTTCACATCCCTGACTTATTTTTAGGTAAGTTATGGATGCATTGGTTTAAATTGGCCGTTTTTGAGTTACCTTAGTGGAGAACTAATCGCGTTTCCTTATTTGCTTCTGCACCAGTAAGCTGCTGTGTATGTTTCCCACACTTTAGTTGAGCGGTGAATACTAAGTGGCAAAATGTTTACTTAATCTTTGGAGGGAGATGGAATGGCCAAAACTAAAGCTGACTAAAGAATGCACTTTTCTTTTTAGTTTTGGTCTGTTAAGCAAAAGAACACTACGTTCCCCAGACCGGCAGGACTCTGCTTGTGTTTACTCTTTGTTTGTTGTAACTTTGACTGAAAGCAATAAAGCAGTTTTTTTGTTGGCTAGTGATGGGGTGACAGAAGTAATCAGTATGAAAGAGATGCAGGGAAACACTTGTTGGTTTAGGTTAGGTTTAGAAATGTTTACCTGTGAGTTGAGTTGCTGTGTCGGTGATCATACACAATAAAAGGGCTAAATAAACAAGGATCACTAAGTGGTCCTAACTTTACTTTCTCTAAATGATGAAGTCATATTTTTTAATTAAGGAGTGAGTAAAGCAGAACCCTGGCATTTGGGATTATTTTTTATGTCAAGTTTTCTACCATAAACGTCTTCAGTTCACATGAGGAGATTATGGTTTTGACATTCATGAACTTTTCTTTTCTTTTCTTTTCCAACAATCATCCTCGACTGTCAATGCTTAATTTATGAAAGAATCTGCAACAAGTTTACACTTCTTGTCCAAAAAAATATTGACTGGAAACATTTTCAGGAAGATTTTTGAAGGATGCTTTTTTTCCTTTTGTGAAATCTGTAAAGAATTTGTGTTGCAGTGTACAGAAATGAATAAACACTGGAAACTCATTTATTGTTGTTTACTTATTATTCTAAAAGTCAGTAAATTACAAAAAGAACATTTCTGAAAAGACACCCATCACAACATTATGAAATTCAACCTTTAATATTTATTACTTCAATCATTGCATCTCAATATGTACAATAAAGATTAATCTAATGGAGCCCAAAAATCCACATTAGCTGTGATTCTTTAAAAAATGTACCACATTTCAGAACTGTACAAAAATGTAGTCATGAATTACGTGTCAGATTCTCCTCCGAAGTTGGGGTTATTGAAAGCAGGCTGTAAGAAAAAGAAAAAAAAACACGCTTAGTACTTTAACTAGCACAACAATTGATCTTTGTGTACATAACGTGATCGATTACTTACCACATCAACATGACTGGTTGCTCTAGTTGGCAGGCTCAAGCTACTCATTTTATATCCCCTGACACTGAACACATAGAACAGCAGTCCAATAATCAAAGTGAACACCACGATGGCTGCAATGACTGCTCCGGCTATAACACCTCCATCTGTGCAGAAAAAAGAGTGTCAGTGCAACAGTTTTCAGCATTCGAGTGTCAAGTCACTACCATAGACTGTATAAATAATGGACATAGTATCTGTGACGTCACCCATCTGTTTTGAAGTCAAACGTCGGTGGAAGCCATATTGGAAAAGTTGAAGTCAACCTAACTGCTGTAGAGCTAGGCTCAATCTCAATGTCCACCCTCAAGCACTTGCTGACTTTAAGGCGCCTTCCCGCTAAGTCCGTGAGGGTTTAAGGCTGTCCCACTGTCAAATCATCAAGTGTGTGAGGGATCTCTCACTGACTTTTTGAGCCCTTTATGCCCCCTTTCCATAAGTGGGCATTTTTGCAAACTTAGCGTGAGGGAATTACCCAGAGTTCATAGCATAGTGACGTGAAACACAGGATTCCCAGGGGAAGCCCTCGAGCTTGGAGGGTAAAAGAACGCAAAAAGTGCGACAGTAAAAAAGAAGCATGAAAGTTGCAATAAAATTTACAGGTAAAAAAGTTTGCATGTAAGCATAAATATGGAAAACAGCCTTAATCTATTTATCTTCACAGATATTTGTATACAGTATAATTTATATATTTATAGCTATACAGCCTATTTATATCTTTTATATTGTGTGGTTAAGCAGACTGTATGTTGAGAGTCGGATCACTTGGCAGTCAGTAGTCCCTTAAGCACCTTGAATTTGAGGAAAGTAAAAATTGTTCAATAAAAATTATTAATATCGCTAAGGTGAGCTGGTGACGTCATACACGTCACGTGAGAAGTCTCGAGGTGCTGTCCCATTCCCAGTTCTACAGTTTGAGCCCTTACAGCCTCCTGCCCTCAATCACTTTCCAGCTGATGTCAATTAAGTCAAGAAGGGCTCAGGGCTTAGGGAGGACATTGAGATTGGGCCCTAGTGTGAGGTAAAGAGGCGGGCTTTGAGCCTCCTAGCCAACAGCTACAGTGTTCCCGCCTGTCCGTCAAGTCAGCTGTGCCTCTTATAATGGAAACTCATAATCTTAATATCTTCAAACTGACGTGTTATGACAAAATTCACCCCCCGTACAGTGTGTGCCAATAGAGAAACTAGCTTGAATTAAACATGTTTATTTCTGCTGTAAAGATCGGCTTTTTTCAATTTGTGTGTATGTGGTTTCTGGTACTTCCAAAGCCAGCCTCAAGTGGACACTCAACAAATTGCAGTTTTGATTGCAGCTTGGTCACTAGTAGCAAATCTACATCTTCTGTTAGGATATTTTACGAGCAACAACTTCTGGTGTTTAGAAATGAAATGAATGTGCAACATACTGCAGTTCCAAGAATGTCCACTTGAGGCTGGCTCCAAAAGTGAAGGAGTCTCTTTTAACACTGGTGATAAATTATTTGAGTGTACAGAGTTATATTTTTTTAATAACTCATTAGTCCTGAAGATATAAAGGTTACATGTCTTGTAAATTAGGGGCGGGGCTGACTTTACTGACAAGCAGGGACATTGTAGCTGTTAGCCTCTTGCTAGGTTGATCAAGTTAGGTTGAGTCAGCATTCCTAATATGGCAACCACCATGATTGAGCTTCAAAACATGACAACATGACATCACTGGGACTTTTTTTTAGTCTTTGAATAGTATTAAATATTAGTATGAAATATCTGGGCCCATGTCAACACATCAACTGACATTAGCCAAGCTATTACCATTTAGCAAAGCTTGTGCTTGCATTGCTAGTCATTTTCTAATACCAGCAGGTCATATGCTAATTCACAGGGGTGGCCAGAAGTGGTCATTCCTCCCCTGTAATCATATAGGCCATCTCAAATCATAATACATGATTGACTATTTGCCTTGTCAGAGGCAAAACTTAAATTAGAACAACTTTTTTAGGTGTAAACGCAACAGGTTAGTGCTAGCTTTCTTTGCATTTGATTGTAGCATCCTGTCCTTCTGGTATTACTTTAAAGTGTCACTTAGGACATACATCTTTTTGAGCCCTCATTGAATCAAACTAAGAGGATTACACAGGAATATAGCATAAGTATGATACTCTAAAGGTAGTCGTTAAAGTAGATATGATGAGCCAGAAAGGTGTTAATGTTAGTCTTATGAGTGAATCTTTTGGGCTTTTTAATGTTTATTGGATAGGACAGCTGAAGAGAGACAACGTACACTTAGAATACAAGGCTAACCAGCACCACAGTATTATTCATTTCTATGTGTACGCACACATTTCAGGTCACGACAATAAAAGTCCGAGCCCAGGTTTTGCCACCTAAGTCAAGAGTCCGGCTCCACCCAAGGTATATAGAAATTGTAAGGAGACTGTATTAGTGACTTTGTTGTACTCACTGCTTCCACCGGGACCATCGGTGGGAAAAACTGGATTACCACCATCATCTGTCGTGAAGTCTGAAATAAAATTTCATAAAGAGAAACTTTTTTTAATCTGCTGCTCGACATTCTACAGTTTTTTTTCTAAAACGTCTGTGTTCTGCTTTCTGGACAACAAAGAGCATACCAATCTTTCATCCAAAACCTCCTTACATTTGCGATGGCGGCATGCAAAACCTCTCTTCTGCAGACAGTTGTTGTCATTCCAGCGTCCATCAGCGTACATCTCCACACAGTTCTCTGTGGCCACTTCTCCTGGGTGAAAGGCTGCATTTGGCTCACCTTGAGCCCAGTTCAGGAAGCCCAGAGACATCTTGTCTGTCCAGCCCCAGCCAACTGGAAGAATCGAACATAAAGGTTCAAACCTTGAGGTTAGTGCACATTTCTGAAGCTTGTGTAGCATTGTTCTTAATTCTTAATTTCTACACTCACAGTTGTTGTCTCTAGTGAGGCCGATCCAGATGTTGTGATTTTTAGTGTAGTTGAGTTTCCTGATGAACTCCACCTCCGCTCTGCTGTGAATGGACACCAGCTCTGCCTTGGCAGAATTACAGTAGTGCCGAGAGTCTGGCCAGGAGAAACCCTGCTTCTCGTTGTACACATAGTAACAGAAGCGACCATAAGGCGCCCAGAACGGCAGACACTTCCCGTCACCAGGGGCCGGAGTTGGTGGTGGTTTCTCTGAGAGAGAATAAATTGCATGTTAATGCATCAGATAGTGACGATTTTTTTGTATAGCACACGGCTTTAAAATTCAAGAGTGAGTAATCGGGAATAATAATCAATCAATCAATCGTTATTTGTATAGCTCCAAATCAAAACAAACGTTATCAAGATGCTTTCACAAACATAGCAGGTCTAGACCGTTTTCTATGTTAAATTATTAACAAAGACCAAACATCAAGACAGGAAACAGTCCAGTCCCCTCTAACTGAAAGGACTGGCCCTTATCTCATCTTAATCCACCATGAGCATTGCACCTCGCAGTGTTTAGCTAGTTACAGCAGCAAGGAAAAACTTCCTTTTAACAGGCAGAAACATCGAGCAGAACCAGACTCATATTAGACAACCATCTCCTTTGACCGAGTTGGGGTTGGAAAGAGAGATAGAGGAGAATAAGATAATAATATGTTGGATACCTGAGGAGATCTTGCAAATGTAGGGTTTAGCCAAGTCACACTTGGTGTCATTCCAGGTCCCATGGAAGAAGATTGAACCGTGCATGCTGACACAGCCCTCGTCCTTTATGATGCTGGGCTCACCTGGTCCCCACTGAGTGAAAAACACTGGCCAGCCATCCGTCCACTTGTAGGAGCCATCCTCCTGAATGTCAGGAACATAAAAAATAACAGTTTTCAGTTTAAGAGTACAAAAAATGGTGGCGCTAATTACTCAGAATGGAGTTTACACACACTGATAGTAAGACGTCAAGAAAGTTTCTGTTTTTATCCTCATATAAAGGAGGTTAGTGTTATTTTATTTGTGGTGCCTGTAACAGTTCAATCAAAAAAAACAAAAATCAAATCAATGTTGAGGCAGATGGCTGTCTAACATGAGTATGGTTCTACTCAAGGTTTCTGCCTGTTAGCTAGCTAAACACTGCGAGGTGCAATGCATGGTGGATTAAGATGAGATAAGACTGAGTCCAACCTGTAAAGGGGGACTGGATCGAATCCTGTCTTGATGTTGGGTCTTTGTTAATAATCTAACATAAGGTACGGTCTAGACCTGCTATGTTTGTAAAAGCGTCTTGAGATAAAGTTTGTTGTGATTTGACGCTATATAATTAAAAGATTGATTGATTAAAAACTGTCTCTGAGTTTTATACTTTGTTCGGATAACTTTACTACATTGTTCCCATTATTCAAAAACCTTGACTGCACTGTGTGATGAGTAAATGATCTATTAATGAAAAATATTGATGAGGCAATTTTGAGATTAAGGTTTTTAAGTGAAAAAAACAAGTAAATGTACTTATACAGCACTTTTCTGGCCTTTCTGACCACCCAAAGCCCTGCAATCTATAGAACACAGCATTATTATCTTGTTACTTCTCAAAAACACAGTAGTTAAAATCCCTTAACCCTCCTGTTATGTTATGTGTCAAATTGACCCTTTTAATAGTCCATTTTAGGCAATATGTGCCTTCCAAAGTAGCTAAATACAGCATCAAAATCTGGGCAGCATGTGACAGAAGAGGTGTCTCATGTTAATTTATCAACATCAATTCATAAAAAGAAAAAAATTCATAATGTGAAATAAAAAAAACTAAAATCTATGTCATGTAAAACTATTGTATTTATATTTAGGTCTTTCCAATGTACATTAAAAAAAAAGTTTTAACTTTTTTTTTTGAAAAACGAGTGAATTATCCTATTTGAACCATGATCTGTGACAGTTAAAGAGCACCATTGCACTACATATTGATTTAAATATTTAGTAATGGAGTTAATAATGAGATTAAAAAATGTTTATTGGAATTTTTTTTGGATTCTGACACTTTTGGATCATTAATTAAATATGCCCTGGGTCAAGTTGACCCAGGAACATTATTGCCGTCCCTAAGAAATGAACATAACAGGAGGGTTAATACCAATCTGTTAAATACTTGATTCTGGTTAGTTTAAAGCACCATAACAACCGTAATCAAGTCTGAATTGCAAGAGCTATTCAGATAAATAAAAATAAACATAAACAAACATAAATAGTAAGAGCGACAGCAGGGATAACCAGGTCACACGTGTTCAGAATCAGAATGCTGAAGTGAGTCTGGCAGATTTTACCTCTTCCTGTTTACACTGTGGCAAAAATGTTACCTTTTTCTTTTTTAGCTCCATACATACATCTTTTTAAATCAATACAATAATTTTCAGATCATAAGCGTCAACTTGTTTGTATCTTTAGTTAATAGCCAAGTATCTTTAGTTGGCGTTGGAGTCTCATCTTACTCATTCAGGATTCTATTACGCATAACCACCCACTCGTTATACATTATCCTGCACATGTCACATTTCAAATGTTTGAGTTGTTAGCTGGTTGTTAGCAGTTCCTTCAAATTTTTCACTTAACTTTTCACAGAATTTAATTTAAATACCTCTTCCTGACCCAAAGACATCTAGTTATCCATTATTTCACTAAGAGAAATTCAAACCATTGAATGTCTGTGCAGAACACTTTCTTTCCTTCTCTACTCAAGTATTCATCCTACTTTATCTCAGATTTATTTTTTGACTACTCAGAGGGATGATGATGAATCAGTATTAATATTATAGTAATTGCATTTATACTTGTAATTTATGTTCACATTGTCAGATTAGTCAGACCTGAGATTAGATTTTTGAGTGTTAAAGCTCCTTTGAGGATATTTTGGTTGCATAAGTCGCATTTTCATACACTTTAGTATCTAATGAATTTTCTCAGCTGCTCAGTCTGACTGTTGTATGATCCCCTCATGGCAGCACCTGGCGTCTGAGTCCGATCCAGGCGTCCTCTCTTCCCTTCAGGACTGCTCCTGCCACAAAAGCCTGGTCGTAGCTCATGTCAATGCTAGCCAGGTTTCCTCCCTGCTGGGCGCAAGATGCCTGAGCTGCATCCCAGGTTGCCTTCTCCTCCACCAGCTTGTAGCAGTTGTTGTACCAGGAGATGTAGCCGGCTGGGCAGGGGCTCTTTGTCGGGGGTGGAGGGTTGATGGTGCTGGCTGATGTGGACACAGATTGAGAGAAGTCTTTAAAATGAGACCTGATCAGGAGTTTGGATGCTGTGTATTTGATTTTAAGGCAGAAGAGTAACATCTGAATAATTTACTGACATTTCTTCCTGTAGCAAACAAAGCTGTGATTCTTATGGCAGGCGTCATCGTTCCACTTTCCGCTCACCAGGTAGTTGTGAGCCATTGCTACACAGTGCTCCTGTTTAGAGCAACAAAGAGAACTTTAAGGGATCTGACTTTACACCTGAGCATTTTGAAAACAGTCTTAACATGTGAAAATTCTCCTCACAGTTCCTCCTGCGTTGTTGGGCTCTTTGTCATTCCAGTTGGTGTACAGCACAGGACTGACCCCGTCGCTCCATGCATACTGATTCTCCAACAACAGATCTGACATTCCGATCCATGTGGGGAGCTCCAGGTCTCTCAGGTAACTTGCTACAAAGTCTGGAGGAGAGAAGATCAAAATGAAGAGAGCAGCCTCTTTGACCTCTGAGTCTTGGGCTGTTTTATTCCCACAGATTTAACATACCGTTCTCGTACTGGCTATCAATAATTGCCAGCTCTCCTCCTTGCTCTTTGCACCAGCTCCGAGCATCAGACCAGTTAGCTTTCATTTCACCTTTCTTTCCTTTGAACATGAAGCACTTGTTGTTGAACTGAATCCAACCTGGAGGGAGGAAAGTAAGAGGGTTAAATCAGATAAGATGGAAAATTCAAGTTTTATAATCAGTATCATGTTTAACACTGTACACATCACTTATCACAAAATAAATAATAATATTACACTATATTTAACAAGCAATAAGTAAGGTTGGATAATGCCTTTATAGAGGTATACTTAATTTCATATTGAGACATTTTTTAGCATATTTTCTGTTTAAATGTTCAGAAGTTTAGGATGGATTTTGGTATTATTCATTTAATTAATTATGCAATAATTCATGGTTTGCTTCTACACAGATGTGCTGTGTAGTTTTAGAAAGAAAGGTAGAAAGGTACTTTATTAATCCCCAGGGGGAAATTTTCACTTGTGCTATTTTTTAGACATGCTACACACAGTTTTTGGTATACATACAATCATGCACACACATGCAGTGAACATGCTTCGGGAGAGATGTCAGAGTGAGGATGCTGCCATCAACCAGCGCACCCCAAGCAGTTGGGGGTTCGGTGCCTTGCTCAAGGACACCTCAGCATTGCCCAGGCAAGTGAACCAGCACCTCTCCAGCCACCAGTCCACTTGCCAAACTTCGTCTATACTGGGACTCGAACCGGCGATCCCTTCGGTTCCTAAGCCAAGTCCCTTTAACATTAATGATTGAAGAGGTTTGGTTGGGGCCTTCTTTAAGAGGCAGAGCGATATGGAACTCTGTTAGTATTTCCAGCTGTAGGATGGCGAATATAGGATTGATATAAAACTAACTAAATAGTCTTTGTTCATTATTAACAAAGATGTTCTGCAGCCTTTGTTGACAATAAGAAGCCAGAATATAATATCAGACATACTCTCTGAAACATATCTATTCTGCTTGTATTAGAAAATAAAGATGTTATTTTTCACATTCAGAAGGAGTGTCTTACCTGCAGGGCAGTAGCCCTCCCAGGGCTGTGTGGGTGGAGGAGGGGTGTGGACATCTCCGGGGTACTTCTTGCAGACGTAACCTGCACCTGCTCGACCACAGTTGGCATCGTTCCATCCACCTTAACAAGCAGGAGGTTGTTGTATATATTACAGACACACATTATTACAAAAATAATAATCATTTGAAAAACAAACTACTGCTTTTTAAATGTATTTTTTAATGTGTGTACCTTGATGTCTGTTCATCTGCACACACTGCTCTTCTCCATTGGCGTTGTTGGGCTCACCTGGACCCCAGTGTGTGTATATCACTGGGGAGAAGTCCACCCACCTGTGCAAATAGTCAGAGAAATCTCTGAGTGGAACTAAGGTGTGCAAATCATTAAAAACAAGATGACATATGCTGTTACCACAGTGATTTGGATGATAGTTTACAGACTAGTTTCCTCAGCAAAACAATGCAATCAGGCTTTTGATATGAGCTCTCATCGGGTCTTATAGTTTGACAATTTTTTCATTATTAAAATGACTTCTTGTTCCCTAAAATTGGTTCAGTTATTCATGGTTTCTTTTGAAGCATTCGTCTCCAATGACGTTATTGTTACAGTTTTTCATTCTGATGCTCAGATTAAGACAATGCATGTCACATATTAAAAGGGGATATTTCCTTTTTAAATTAAACTCCAACACTTACCCGTATTGTCCACTTGCAATGCCAAACATCCTCATTCCAATCCAAGCTACAGCAGCCTCTCCTGTCCCTACCTGGAAAGGCAATACAAAATGTTTCACTGCTGCTCTTCACAATATATTCAACGGGGGGGGGGGGGGGGGGGGGGGGCAATAACATACCATGCTGTTAACATAAGCCTGCTCATCTTTGTTGAGGATCGAGACGAGTGAAGCCTTCTCAGCGTAGCAGCGCCTCATGGCCGTGTGGAAGTCCACCATATCGGTGTCGTTGTGGTAGTAGCAGATGTTATTGTTCTTTCTCCAGCCAGGGTTTGAGCCACAGTCAGGAGCTGAGGGTGGAGACACGAGGAAACAGACATGGTTCTGCTAATTTAAAAGCCTTCTTTGAAGTTACTTTTATTTTACAGTCACTTGTTTTGAATTATTCACACATATCAAACTGCATGCCCTTTGACCTTATGAGTATCACCACTGTATTTAGTGATGGGCAATGAAGGTGCAGGGAAAGTTTACCTGGAACAGGAGGAGGGGGAACTGGGGGCAGGATGGGCGTCTTTCCTTTCATGATCCTACAGATCCAGTCCTGGTGAGCATCACAGTTGAGATCATTCCACCACGCATACGTCCCATTGGTGCTGCTCACCATCTCCACACACTCCTCACGGCCCTCGTGGTTGTTTGGCTCCCCGGGACCCCAGTTGGTGTGGGACAGCGGCGTACCGTCGCTCCAGGAGTAGCCTACAGGATTAGAACATTGATTAGGTCTTTGTTCTCTGTTAGTGTTTCGAACTAACCACAAAGGTCCAACTGTGCAAATCACAGATTTTACTGACCTCCCTCTGCAGGGTTGTGTTTGAGGCCGATCCACTTGCTGGTGCCTTTGCTGTATAGAGCCAGGAACTCTTCCTCCTCCTGATTGTGGATGCTGGCGAGGTCAGCTCCTCTGGAGACGCAGTCCTCGTTTGCGGCTCCCCAGCTCTTCTTATCGGACCATTTCACATTGTGGAACAGCTGCAATGAATCAGCCAATTAGAAATCAGTACTGGCCCCAGTAGTGAAGCATGGTTTTTAGTTTCATTCAAGTTTCATTTTATTATATACCTTGTAACAGTTTCTGAAGTGAGGCAGAGCCGTCCAGCTCTCAGCACAGCCCTGTGCAGGAGGAGGAGTCGGGGGTTTTGGGGGTGGGGTGATATCAGGCCTGGGTTTCTCACAGATAAAGGAGTATTTCTCTGAGCATTGTTTATCATCCCAGAAACCTCCAACAGCACCGGTTGTCATCGCCACACATGTACCATCCCCGTTGTCTAAACACAAAAAGTACTTAAGTGTTAACCAACGTGTATTTATCAACCTGTGCTGCTTAATCTAGTGTCACGTCTGTACCTGGCTGTTCTCTGTCCCAGTGAGTAAAGGTCAGAGGTAAATCGTTGTCCCAGACGTAGTCCACTCCTTCACCTTGTCCACGAGCACGCAGGCCGATCCACCACATCCCAGTCCTTCCTGCCAGCGCCACTGTGAAATGTGACTGCTCGTAACTGCAGAGAAACACAGACGCACAAGTTATTCAGAAACTCCAGCCGACCAGGTAATAAAGATAACAAAGAAGGAATAAAAACAATATCAAAGAAAAAAAACTGTAACAACCACCACATCATGGGTGACAACTGTGACCCAGATTTCTGAAATCTGTCATTTAATGGTGGGTGACAACCAGAGCTTAGGTCTATTACCACCATCTTTTGAGGTGGAGTATGAATAAACTAACCAACTGCGTCACAGGACACACATCCTTGACATCCAAAACGTAGCACGGATGGGGGTTCATGCACACATCCTCAGATAAGATAAGATAAGAAAGTCCGTTACTCGTCCCACAATGGGGAAAGTCAAGTGTCACAGTAGCAAGTAGACAGTGCAAAAATATATATATATAAAGCAAACAAGAGCCTATAAAGTAACAATTATTAAAAAGTTATGAGGAATTATAATTAAAAGTAAAATTCAGCCTTCTAAAGATGGTTTTCAATCAATCAATCCATCAATCCATCAATCAATCAATCAATCAATCAATCAATCCATCAATCCATCAATCAATCAATCAATCAATCAATCTTTATTTGTATAGATCCAGTCCCCTCTTACTCACAGGACTCAATCTTATCTCATCTTCCACCATCCACCATGAGCAGTGCACCTAGCAATATTCATTTATTTACAGCGTCAAGGAAAATCTTCCTTTTAACAGGCAGAAACCTTGAGCAGAATCAGACTCATGTTAGACAGCCATCTGCCTCAACCGAGTTGGGATTGGAGTGACGGACAGAGGAGATTAAGAGAGAGAGAAAGAGAGAGAGAGAGAGAGAGAGAGAGAGAGAGAGAGAGAGAGAGCGCTGCTTTGATCAACACACAAACGTTATGATGGAGACACGCTCATAACATCATGAAGTTTATGTTTGTCTTAGTGTAGCAATGAAAGTGCTAACATGGTTGACAGGGACATTTGCAGTCAAGTAAACATTAACAAAGGATTGACAAGACAAAATCTTGATGGCTCTCAATGAAATGAAATAATTCACCACATTTCTAACCATCACTCAATTGTTTTTACACATTTCACCTGGACAAATATCAACCTCAGGGTGCCTGACAAAAAATGAGGAATCTATTTTATCAGTAGGATTTTTTTTCAGGTGTGTTTTCATTTCTGTAACAAGGTTCATAGTGGTGCATCACGTTGTGCACGCATAATTTTGTCCAGATTCAGGACTTACGCAACAAATATTAATTCTTAAGCCAACAGTGTATTAAAAGATTTGTATATTAAGGGTATATCTTGCTGATTGAATATCTTCGTCTTCCAGTGTAACTCACATGTCTCCAATATGCAGCAGGAAGCCGTCCTGCTCTGTGCAAAAGTCCTTAGCTTCAGACCAGCTCCTGGCGGTCTCCTCCAACCAGTAGCAGGCATAGCCGTAAGCATCCCAGCCCTGACACATAACACAGAGGTGAGGCTGTTGCAGTGATTTCTAATTAAGCACCATGCACTGAGGCATTTAGGTGTTATAACTTTGATCTGCATCTGGAGGGAATAAAGATATAAAATGGTTTGTTGAGTGTGTTCTACCTGAGGGCAGCCGTACACTGTGGGTTTCACAGAGGGCACTGGGTAATGAGCTTTGGGCATTTTGCATATGTAGGTGTTGAGTTCGGTACAGGACACGTCGTTCCATCGGCCGGTCTGAAACACAGATGAACCACAATGAAAGACGAGGTTGTGTATATTAGATGGTATATATCTTGTTTAAAATGTATTTGTGTGTAAGGTATTTCAAGTGTGTCAAAGACATCCTTCTCACCTGGTATAACATCTCCACACAGTCTTCACTGAACCCACCGTGGTTGTTTGGTTCACCTGGAGCCCAGTAGGTGAATGTCACCATGTGTTCGTCTGACCAGGTGAACATACCGGGAACGACCAGATCATTCAGACCGGTCCAAACATCACTGTCGGCTGTGAAAGAAAGTCCAGGAGAAAAAAAATCTGTTATTACCATTTTTAATTACCATATTTTACACACTCTCTTTGTCTGTCTTTTATCTTTTTCTTCCTTTTTCCTCTCTGAACTGACTCATAACCACAATCATTTTGATTTGATCAACATTAAAAACTGTACTGACTGTGTTGAAACTCTTTAACATGGGAGCTTAAAAGAGGTCATTTTAAGTGTTACCAAGACTGAAACTCTACCTCCTTTTTCTTTTTTGTATCATTAAACGTGATACGCTACGCTCACAGCACGCAGGCCACGACGTCATACCTAAGGTCTCTTAAAGTAGTATGGGAGGTAGAGTTTTCAGTTATCAGGCATCTCTCCTTTGGAATCATTTACCTGTCAGGGTGCACCCTCTCTACTTTTAAGATTAGGCTTAAAACTTTCCTTTATGATAAAGCTTATAGTGAGAGCTGGCTCAGGCTTGGACCAGCTCTTAGTTATGCTGCTATAGGCTTAGACTGCCGGGGGAACGGGCACATTGACACACAGGGATTCTATCTCACCCAGCAACTACTACCTATCACATCACTATCATCTCTCTCTCTCTCTCTCTCTCTCTCTCTCTCTCTCTCTCTCTCTCCTATATCCCTCTTTCCAACCCCAACTCGGTCGAGGCAGATGGCTGTCTAACATGAGTCTGGTTCTACTCGAGGTTTCTGCCTGTTAAAAGGAAGTTTTTCCTTTCAACAGAGGGTGCAAGGTGCTCTGCTCATGGTGGATTAAGTTGAGATTAAATCGAGTCCTGTTAGTCAGAGGGGACTGGATCTTATCGTGTCTTGATGTTGGGTCTTTGTTAATAATTTAACATAGAGTACGGTCTAGACCTGTTTTGTTTGTAAAAGCGTCTTGAGATAATGTCTGTTGTGATTTGGGGCTACACAAATAAAGATTGATTTTGTTCAACAGTTTTTTCTCAACCCTTACCCATGTACAGGTAGCTCTCCAGCCAGCTCTGCTCCGTCATCGAGCGAATCGATACGAGTTCAGCACCCAGGCTCCTGCATGTGCTCTGAGCATTACTCCATGTCTTCTTGTCTCCAAATGGTCTGTAACAGAACTCTCCAAACTCATACCACTCAGGTCCCGAACACCTCAGCTCTGCAGGAGAGAGGGATGAGATAAACTCCAAGATCAATAATCGTTAATGGAAAAACATGCTTGCATAAAGATCGAGGCTATGTGCTCAGATGAAAGACATTTATTTAAGAGACTATGAAAAAATCTCAGCTCACCTCCATCAGCAAAAGTGTAGGACACTGCATAGCTTCCATCATATCTGTAGGAAAAGCATAGTTTGGGATTTAAGGTCTGTTTCACCACACAAGAGACTACATTTTAGCAAAGAACGGGCCTCACAGTCTGTGAGTGTGTGCGACTGTAGATTGCACCAATGAAAGGCTGTTTGGTTTTGAACACAGCTTCTTACTGTTTGGAGGTGATGCTATTCCTAGTGGAGCCGGGATAAAAGTCCTGTCCTTCCTGTTTCAGCAGAGTACAATCTCCTCCAATTTCGTTTAATATCACTCCAGCATGGATAGCTGCAGCACAGATGTTTGAATCCTGTTTAAGGAAAAGCAAAGATGCATTTTTAAATTTGGCAGAATTAGAGTAGATGTCTGGTGTAAGATACTAAATATTCATATTCATTTCAAAAAATTAATTATAACAAATACTAAAACAGTGTGTTTGATTAGATTAAAAAGCATTTGATGAGCTGAATAAACATTTGGAATCAAGGTGTAAACAAACATTAAGTATGGCCTCTTATTATTCATTTATATAGAAGCTCTTGTGTTCTGTCCAGTTAGGATGCTTTGCCGAAAAAAAGGCTCCCTTAGTGTGAATGGATTTATTTGAGTGTATTATAACAAACAGAGGTTAAGTGTACTGCAAGAATAAGCTGAGCAAGTTTTGGTATCTTTACCTTAGATTTTAGTTTAAATTCTATCTCATAAGGGTAATGTCCCCTTTCAAATAATGCTCCCAGACCAGTTCAGACTCCCTTTATGTTATACCACTACTCCCTCCCTTTGCATTGGCAGAGTATCGGGTGCATGTTTTCATACTCAATCACAAAATCCTTCTTCAAGGTTTCAGGAAAGGGGTATCTTGATGGACTTAAAACCTCACTGCCCCCAGTGGTGACCAGTATCAGGATGACTCAGGATTGTGGCTCAATCCATGTGCAGACCCCCTTGGTAGCACATATTGAAAGGAGGCACTTTACCATACAACACAGGCAACGTCGGCAACCTCTGGTCTTTAGAATTAAAGCCAGTGCAGAAGTGCAAAAAAACTGCTGTTCCTTGATTGTCCGCTTGAGGCACCATAAGCCAATGAGACCCCATTAATATGTTTACAGCCTAGTGCTAAAAAGAGTTTTGGTCTGAATTGCCCACTTCTCTATTTGTACACACTGTTCAGGGGTAATCCTAACCCTAACCCTAACCCTAACCCTAATCGCAACCCTAACCATAACCCTAAGCATAACCCAACCCTAGTCGTAAAACTAACCCTAATCACAACCCTAACCCTAACCCTAATCACAACCCTAACCCTAACCCTAATCGTAACCCTTACCCTAATCGTAACCCCAACCCTAACCCTAATCATAACCCTAACCCTAACCCTAACCCTAATCAAAACCCTAACCCTAATCGTAACCCCAACCCTAACCCTAAATGTAACCCTAACCCTAACCCTAATCGTAACCCTAAACCTAATTACAACCCTAACCCTAACCCTAACCCAAATCACAACCCTAACCCTGACCCTAATCACAACCCTAACCCTAACCCTAACCCTAATCACAACCCTAACCCTAAAAGTAACCCTAACCCTAATCACAACCCTAACCCTAACCCTAATCACAACCCTAACCCTAACTCTAATCACAACCCTAACCTTAACCCTAATCCTAATAGTTACTCTAATCATAACCCTAACCCTAATCATAACCCCAAACCTAACCCTAATTGTAACCCTAACCCTAACCCTAACCCCAATCGTAACCCTAATCACAACCCTGACCCTAATCGTAACCCTTACCCTAATCGTAACCCCAACCCTAACCCTAATCATAACCTCAACCCTAACCCTAAATGTAACCCTAACCCTAACCCTAATCGTAACCCTAAACCTAATCACAACCCTAACCCTAACCCTAACCCAAATCACAACCCTAACCCTAACCCTAATCACAACCCTGACCCTAATCGTAACCCTTACCCTAATCGTAACCCTAACCCTAACCCTAATCGTAACCCTAAACCTAATCACAACCCTAACCCTAACCCTAACCCAAATCACAACCCTAACCCTAACCCTGACCCTAATCACAACCCTAAACCTAACCCTAACCCTAATCACAACCCTAACCCTAATAGTAACCCTAACCCTAATCAGAACCCTAACCCTAACCCTAATCACAACCCTAACCCTAACCCTAACACTAATCAAAACCCTAATCCTAACTCTAATCCTAATAGTTACCCTAATCATAACCCCAAACCTAACCCTAATTGTAACCCTAACCCTAACCCTAACCCCAATCGTAACCCTAATCACAACCCTAACCCTAACCCTAACACTAATCAAAACCCTAACCACAACCCTAACCACAACCCTAACCCTAACCCTAATCACAACCCTAACCACAACCCTAACCCTAATTACAACCCTAACCCTAACCCTAATCAGAACCCTAACCCTAACCCTAATCACAACCCTAACCCTAACCCTAACTCTAATCACAACCCTAATCCTAACTCTAATCCTAATAGTTACTCTAATCATAACCCTAACCCTAATCATAACCCCAAACCTAACCCTAATTGTAACCCTAACCCTAACCCTAACCCCAATCGTAACCCTAATCACAACCCTAACCCTAACCCTAACACTAATCACAACCCTAACCACAACCCTAACCACAACCCTAACCCTAACCCTAATCACAACCCTAACCACAACCCTAACCCTAATTACAACCCTAACCCTAACCCTAACCACAACCCTAACCCTAATCGTAACCCTTACCCTAACATTAACCCTAACCCTAATCGTAACCCAAACCCAAAGGGTTAGGGGTTAGGGTTAGGGTTAGGGAAGGTCGTAGAGAGTCATGGGTGGTACCGTTGGAAAGCCATTGGCTGAAAATGGTGGGGTAGAGCTTGGTCCCGAATCTGTGGGACTTCCGGTTCCGGAGATACGGGTTAGGGGGTAAGGGTTAGGGTTAGGGTTAGGGTTTAGGGTTTGGGGGGGGGGGGGTTAGGGTTAGGGTTAGGGTTAGGGTTAGGGAAGGTCGTAGAGAGTCATGGGTGGTAAAGTTGGAAAGCCCATGGCTGAAAATGGTGGGGTAGAGCTTGGTCCCGAATCTGTGGGACTTCCGGTTCCGGAGATACGGGTTAGGGGGTTATAGTTAGGGTTAGGGTTAGGGTTAGGGTTAGGGTTTAGGGTTTGGGGGGGTTAGGGTTAGGGTTAGGGTTAGGGTTAGGGAAGGTCGTAGAGAGTCATGGGTGGTACCGTTGGAAAGCCCATGGTTGAAAATGGTGGGGTAGAGCTTGGTCCCGAATCTGTGGGACTTCCGGTTCCGGAGATACGGGTTAGGGGGTTGGGGTTAGGGTTAGGGTTAGGGTTTAGGGTTAGGGGGGGTTAGGGTTAGGGTTAGGGTTAGGGTTAGGGTAAGGGAAGGTCGTAGGGAGTCATGGGTGGTACCGTTGGAAAGCCCATGGCTGAAAAGGGTGGGGTAGAGCTTGGTCCCGAATCTGTGGGACTTCCGGTTCCGGAGATACGGGTTGGGGGTTAGGGTTAGGGTTAGGGTTAGGGTTTAGGGTTTGGGGGGGGGGGGGGGTTAGGAATAGGGTTAGGGTTAGGGTTAGGGTTAGGGAAGGTCGTAGAGAGTCATGGGTGGTACCGTTGGAAAGCCCATGGCTGAAAATGGTGGGGTAGAGCTTGGTCCCGAATCTGTGGGACTTCCGGTTCCGGAGATACGGGTTAGGGTGTAAGTGTGAGGGTTAGGGTTAGGGTTTAGGGTTAGGGGGGGATTAGGGTTAGGGTTAGGGTTAGGGTTAGGGTTAGGGAAGGTCGTAGAGAGTCATGGGTGGTACCGTTGGAAAGCCCATGGTTGAAAATGGTGGGGTAGAGCTTGGTCCCGAATCTGTGGGACTTCCGGTTCCGGAGATACGGGTTAGGGGGTTGGGGTTAGGGTTAGGGTTAGGGTTTAGGGTTAGGGGGGGTTAGGGTTAGGGTTAGGGTTAGGGAAGGTCGTAGAGAGTCATGGGTGGTACCGTTGGAAAGCCCATGGCTGAAAATGGTGGGGTAGAGCTTGGTCCCGAATAGGTGGGACTTCCGGTTCCGGAGATACGGGTTAGGGGGTTGGGGTTAGGGTTAGGGTTAGGGTTTAGGGTTAGGGGGGGGGTTAGGGTTAGGGTTAGTGTTAGGGAAGGTCGTAGAGAGTCATGGGTGGTACCGTTGGAAAGCCCATGGCTGAAAATGGTGGGGTAGAGCTTGGTCCCGAATCTGTGGGACTTCCGGTTCCGGAGATACGGGTTAGGGGGTTGGGGTTAGGGTTAGGGTTTAGGGTTAGGGGGGGGTTAGGGTTAGGGTTAGGGTTAGGGTTAGGGAAGGTCATAGAGAGTTATGGGTGGTACCGTTGGAAAGCCCATGGCTGAAAATGGTGGGGTAGAGCTTGGTCCCGAATCTGTGGGACTTCCGGTTCCGGAGATACAAGTTGGGGGTTAGGGTTAGGGTTAGGGTTAGGGTTAGGGTTAGGGTTTAGGGTTTGGGGGGGTTAGGGTTAGGGTTAGGGTTAGGGTTAGGAAAGGTCGTAGAGAGTCATGGGTGGTACCGTTGGAAAGCCCATGGCTGAAAATGGTGGGGTAGAGCTTGGTCCCGAATCTGTGGGACTTCCGGTTCCGGAGATACGGGTTGGGGGGTTAGGGTTAGGGTTAGGGTTAGGGTTAGGGTAAGGGTTTAGGGTTTGGGGGGGGGGGTTAGGGTTAGGGTTAGGGTTAGGGTTAGGGTTAGGGTAAGGGAAGGTCGTAGAGAGTCATGGGTGGTACCGTTGGAAAGCCCATGGTTGAAAATGGTGGGGTAGAGCTTGGTCCCGAATCTGTGGGACTTCCGGTTCCGGAGATACGGGTTAGGGGGTTATAGTTAGGGTTAGGGTTAGGGTTAGGGTTAAGGGATGGGGGGGTTAGGGTTAGGGTTAGGGTTAGGGAAGGTCGTAGAGAGTCATGGGTGGTACCGTTGGAAAGCCCATGGCTGAAAATGGTGGGGTAGAGCTTGGTCCCGAATCTGTGGGACTTCCGGTTCCGGAGATACGGGTTAGGGTGTAAGTGTGAGGGTTAGGGTTAGGGTTTAGGGTTAGGGGGGGGATTAGGGTTAGGGTTAGGGTTAGGGTTAGGGTAAGGGAAGGTCGTAGAGAGTCATGGGTGGTACCGTTGGAAAGCCCATGGTTGAAAATGGTGGGGTAGAGCTTGGTCCCGAATCTGTGGGACTTCCGGTTCCAGAGATACGGGTTAGGGGGTTGAGATTAGGGTTAGGGTTAGGGTTTAGGGTTAGGGGGGGTTAGGGTTAGGGTTAGGGTTAGGGTTAGGGAAGGTCGTAGAGAGTCATGGGTGGTACCGTTGGAAAGCCCATGGCTGAAAATGGTGGGGTAGAGCTTGGTCCCGAATCTGTGGGACTTCCGGTTCCGGAGATACGGGTTAGGGTGTAAGTGTGAGGGTTAGGGTTAGGGTTTAGGGTTAGGGGGGGATTAGGGTTAGGGTTAGGGTTAGGGTTAGGGTTAGGGAAGGTCGTAGAGAGTCATGGGTGGTACCGTTGGAAAGCCCATGGTTGAAAATGGTGGGGTAGAGCTTGGTCCCGAATCTGTGGGACTTCCGGTTCCAGAGATACGGGTTAGGGTTAGGGTTAGGGTTTAGGGTTAGGGGGGGTTAGGGTTAGGGTTAGGGTTAGGGTTAGGGAAGGTCGTAGAGAGTCATGGGTGGTACCGTTGGAAAGCCCATGGCTGAAAATGGTGGGGTAGAGCTTGGTCCCGAATTGGTGGGACTTCCGGTTCTGGAGATACGGGTTAGGGGGTTGGGGTTAGGGTTAGGGTTAGGGTTTAGGGTTAGGGGGGGGTTAGGGTTAGGGTTAGGGTTAGGGAAGGTCATAGAGAGTCATGGGTGGTACCGTTGGAAAGCTCATGGCTGAAAATGGTGGGGTAGAGCTTGGTCCCGAATCTGTGGGACTTCCGGTTCCGGAGATACGGGTTGGGGGGTTAGGGTTAGGGTTAGGGTTAGGGTTAGGGTAAGGGTTTAGGGTTTGGGGGGGGGGGTTAGGGTTAGGGTTAGGGTTAGGGT
This sequence comes from Notolabrus celidotus, assembly GCF_009762535.1. Taxonomy (NCBI): domain Eukaryota; kingdom Metazoa; phylum Chordata; class Actinopteri; order Labriformes; family Labridae; genus Notolabrus; species Notolabrus celidotus. The sequence goes on along the minus strand of NC_048290.1, from coordinate 12,346,218 downwards.
TAGGGTTAGGGTTAGGGAAGGTCGTAGAGAGTCATGGGTGGTACCGTTGGAAAGCCCATGGCTGAAAATGGGGGGGTAGAGCTTGGTCCCGAATCTGTGGGACTTCCGGTTCCGGAGATACGGGTTAGGGGGTTATAGTTAGGGTTAGGGTTAGGGTTAGGGTTAGGGTTTAGGGTTTGGGGGGGTTAGGGTTAGGGTTAGGGTTAGGGAAGGTCGTAGAGAGTCATGGGTGGTACCGTTGGAAAGCCCATGGCTGAAAATGGTGGGGTAGAGCTTGGTCCCGAATCTGTGGGACTTCCGGTTCCGGAGATACGGGTTAGGGTGTAAGTGTGAGGGTTAGGGTTAGGGTTTAGGGTTAGGGGGGGATTAGGGTTAGGGTTAGGGTTAGGGTTAGGGTTAGGGAAGGTCGTAGAGAGTCATGGGTGGTACCGTTGGAAAGCCCATGGTTGAAAATGGTGGGGTAGAGCTTGGTCCCGAATCTGTGGGACTTCCGGTTCCGGAGATACGGGTTAGGGGGTTGGGGTTAGGGTTAGGGTTAGGGTTTAGGGTTAGGGGGGGTTAGGGTTAGGGTTAGGGTTAGGGTTAGGGAAGGTCGTAGAGAGTCATGGGTGGTACCGTTGGAAAGCCCATGGCTGAAAATGGTGGGGTAGAGCTTGGTCCCGAATCTGTGGGACTTCCGGTTCCGGAGATACGGGTTAGGGGGTTGGGGTTAGGGTTAGGGTTAGGGTTTAGGGTTAGGGGGGGGGTTAGGGTTAGGGTTAGGGTTAGTGTTAGGGAAGGTCGTAGAGAGTCATGGGTGGTACCGTTGGAAAGCCCATGGCTGAAAATGGTGGGGTAGAGCTTGGTCCCGAATCTGTGGGACTTCCGGTTCCGGAGATACGGGTTAGGGGGTTGGGGTTAGGGTTAGGGTTAGGGTTAGGGTTTAGGGTTAGGGGGGGGTTAGGGTTAGGGTTAGGGAAGGTCATAGAGAGTCATGGGTGGTACCGTTGGAAAGCCCATGGCTGAAAATGGTGGGGTAGAGCTTGGTCCCGAATCTGTGGGACTTCCGGTTCCGGAGATACAAGTTGGGGGTTAGGGTTAGGGTTAGGGTTAGGGTTTAGGGTTTGGGGGGGTTAGGGTTAGGGTTAGGGTTAGGGAAGGTCATAGAGAGTCATGGGTGGTACCGTTGGAAAGCCCATGGCTGAAAATGGTGGGGTAGAGCTTGGTCCCGAATCTGTGGGACTTCCGGTTCCGGAGATACGGGTTGGGGGGTTAGGGTTAGGGTTAGGGTTAGGGTAAGGGTTTAGGGTTTGGGGGGGGGGGTTAGGGTTAGGGTTAGGGTTAGGGTTAGGGAAGGTCGTAGAGAGTCATGGGTGGTACCGTTGGAAAGCCCATGGCTGAAAATGGTGGGGTAGAGCTTGGTCCCGAATCTGTGGGACTTCCGGTTCCGGAGATACGGGTTAGGGTGTAAGTGTGAGGGTTAGGGTTAGGGTTTAGGGTTAGGGGGGGATTAGGGTTAGGGTTAGGGTTAGGGTTAGGGTTAGGGAAGGTCGTAGAGAGTCATGGGTGGTACCGTTGGAAAGCCCATGGTTGAAAATGGTGGGGTAGAGCTTGGTCCCGAATCTGTGGGACTTCCGGTTCCAGAGATACGGGTTAGGGGGTTGAGATTAGGGTTAGGGTTAGGGTTTAGGGTTAGGGGGGGTTAGGGTTAGGGTTAGGGTTAGGGTTAGGGAAGGTCGTAGAGAGTCATGGGTGGTACCGTTGGAAAGCCCATGGCTGAAAATGGTGGGGTAGAGCTTGGTCCCGAATTGGTGGGACTTCCGGTTCTGGAGATACGGGTTAGGGGGTTGGGGTTAGGGTTAGGGTTAGGGTTTAGGGTTAGGGGGGGGTTAGGGTTAGGGTTAGGGTTAGGGTTAGGGTTAGGGAAGGTCATAGAGAGTCATGGGTGGTACCGTTGGAAAGCTCATGGCTGAAAATGGTGGGGTAGAGCTTGGTCCCGAATCTGTGGGACTTCCGGTTCCGGAGATACGGGTTGGGGGGTTAGGGTTAGGGTTAGGGTTAGGGTTAGGGTAAGGGTTAGGGTTTAGGGTTTGGGGGGGGGGTTAGGGTTAGGGTTAGGGTTAGGGTTAGGGAAGGTCGTAGAGAGTCATGGGTGGTACCGTTGGAAAGCCCATGGCTGAAAATGGGGGGGTAGAGCTTGGTCCCGAATCTGTGGGACTTCCGGTTCCGGAGATACGGGTTAGGGGGTTATAGTTAGGGTTAGGGTTAGGGTTAGGGTTAGGGTTTAGGGTTTGGGGGGGTTAGGGTTAGGGTTAGGGTTAGGGAAGGTCGTAGAGAGTCATGGGTGGTACCGTTGGAAAGCCCATGGCTGAAAATGGTGGGGTAGAGCTTGGTCCCGAATCTGTGGGACTTCCGGTTCCGGAGATACGGGTTAGGGGTAAGGTTAGGGTTAGGGTTAGGGTTAGGGTTAGGGTTGGGGTTAGGGTTAGGGTTAGGGTTAGGGTTAGGGTTAGGGAAGGTCGTAGAGAGTCATGGGTGGTACCGTTGGAAAGCCCATGGCTGAAAATGGTGGGGTAGAGCTTGGTCCCGAATCTGTGGGACTTCCGGTTCCGGAGATACGGGTTAGGGGGTTGGGTTAGGGTTAGGGTTAGGGTTTAGGGTTAGGGGGGGGTTAGGGTTAGGGTTAGGGTTAGGGTTAGGGAAGGTCGTAGAGAGTCATGGGTGGTACCGTTGGAAAGCCCATGGCTGAAAATGGTGGGGTAGAGCTTGGTCCCGAATCTGTGGGACTTCCGGTTCCGGATATATGGGTTAGGGTTAGGGTTAGGGTTAGGGTTTAGGGTTAGGGGGGGGTTAGGGTTAGGGTTAGGGTTAGGGAAGGTAATAGAGAGTCATGGGTGGTACCGTTGGAAAGCCCATGGCTGAAAATGGTGGGGTAGAGCTTGGTCCCGAATCTGTGGGACTTCCGGTTCCGGAGATACAAGTTGGGGGTTAGGGTTAGGGTTAGGGTTAGGGTTAGGGTTAGGGTTTAGGGTTTGGGGGGGTTAGGGTTAGGGTTAGGGTTAGGGTTAGGGAAGGTCATAGAGAGTCATGGGTGGTACCGTTGGAAAGCCCATGGCTGAAAATGGTGGGGTAGAGCTTGGTCCCGAATCTGTGGGACTTCCGGTTCCGGAGATACGGGTTGGGGGGTTAGGGTTAGGGTTAGGGTTAGGGTAAGGGTTTAGGGTTTGGGGGGGGGGTTAGGGTTAGGGTTAGGGTTAGGGTTAGGGTTAGGGAAGGTCGTAGAGAGTCATGGGTGGTACCGTTGGAAAGCCCATGGCTGAAAATGGGGGGGTAGAGCTTGGTCCCGAATCTGTGGGACTTCCGGTTCCGGAGATACGGGTTAGGGGGTTATAGTTAGGGTTAGGGTTAGGGTTAGGGTTAGGGTTTAGGGATGGGGGGGTTAGGGTTAGGGTTCGGGTTAGGGAAGGTCGTAGAGAGTCATGGGTGGTATCGTTGGAAAGCCCATGGCTGAAAATGGTGGGGTAGAGCTTGGTCCCGAATCTGTGGGACTTCCGGTTCCGGAGATACGGGTTAGGGTGTAAGTGTGAGGGTTAGGGTTAGGGTTTAGGGTTAGGGGGGGGATTAGGGTTAGGGTTAGGGTTAGGGTTAGGGTTAGGGAAGGTCGTAGAGAGTCATGGGTGGTACCGTTGGAAAGCCCATGGTTGAAAATGGTGGGGTAGAGCTTGGTCCCGAATCTGTGGGACTTCCGGTTTCGGAGATACGGGTTAGGGGGTTGGGGTTAGGGTTAGGGTTAGGGTTTAGGGTTAGGGGGGGGTTAGGGTTAGGGTTAGGGTTAGGGTTTAGGGATGGGGGGGTTAGGGTTAGGGTTAGGGTTAGGGAAGGTCGTAGAGAGTCATGGGTGGTACCGTTGGAAAGCCCATGGCTGAAAATGGTGGGGTAGAGCTTGGTCCCGAATTGGTGGGACTTCCGGTTCTGGAGATACGGGTTAGGGGGTTGGGGTTAGGGTTAGGGTTAGGGTTTAGGGTTAGGGGGGGGTTAGGGTTAGGGTTAGGGTTAGGGTTAGGGAAGGTCATAGAGAGTCATGGGTGGTACCGTTGGAAAGCCCATGGCTGAAAATGGTGGGGTAGAGCTTGGTCCCGAATCTGTGGGACTTCCGGTTCCAGAGATACAGGTTAGGGGGTTGAGATTAGGGTTAGGGTTAGGGTTTAGGGTTAGGGGGGGTTAGGGTTAGGGTTAGGGTTAGGGTTAGGGAAGGTCGTAGAGAGTCATGGGTGGTACCGTTGGAAAGCCCATGGCTGAAAATGGTGGGGTAGAGCTTGGTCCCGAATTGGTGGGACTTCCGGTTCTGGAGATACGGGTTAGGGGGTTGGGGTTAGGGTTAGGGTTAGGGTTTAGGGTTAGGGGGGGGGTTAGGGTTAGGGTTAGGGTTAGGGTTAGGGAAGGTCATAGAGAGTCATGGGTGGTACCGTTGGAAAGCCCATGGCTGAAAATGGTGGGGTAGAGCTTGGTCCCGAATCTGTGGGACTTCCGGTTCCGGAGATACGGGTTGGGGGGTTAGGGTTAGGGTTAGGGTTAGGGTAAGGGTTTAGGGTTTGGGGGGGGGGGGTTAGGGTTAGGGTTAGGGTTAGGGAAGGTCATAGAGAGTCATGGGTGGTACCGTTGGAAAGCCCATGGCTGAAAATGGTGGGGTAGAGCTTGGTCCCGAATCTGTGGGACTTCCGGTTCCGGAGATACAAGTTGGGGGTTAGGGTTAGGGTTAGGGTTAGGGTTTAGGGTTTGGGGGGGTTAGGGTTAGGGTTAGGGTTAGGGTTAGGGAAGGTCGTAGAGAGTCATGGGTGGTACCGTTGGAAAGCCCATGGCTGAAAATGGTGGGGTAGAGCTTGGTCCCGAATCTGTGGGACTTCCGGTTCCGGAGATACGGGTTGGGGGGTTAGGGTTAGGGTTAGGGTTAGGGTAAGGGTTTAGGGTTTGGGGGGGGGGTTAGGGTTAGGGTTAGGGTTAGGGTTAGGGTTAGGGAAGGTCGTAGAGAGTCATGGGTGGTACCGTTGGAAAGCCCATGGCTGAAAATGGGGGGGTAGAGCTTGGTCCC